>NC_000079.6:57847017-58155517 GCF_000001635.26 Mus musculus
CAGCTTTACTCTCCTGAATGAGTGATCACCTGGATGATGTACAGACTTCAAAGCCCTGCATCCATGCAAATCAGAGTTTTCTAGACCATGCGGTATTCATGGCTGCTCTCTCATGTCCAGGGCTAACATGATATTAAAAAAAATAAAAAATGACATGCAAATAATGACATGACACCCTCTGAGAGTTCTGATATCAGAGAACACTCATCACCCGTCTTAATCTCCTGCTCCAGATGGATGGGTGGCAGGGCGCAAGCAGGCTTACGTCTTTCCAGAGAGCTTCAGTTTTGAAGAGGCTGACACTGGCTCTGGGGTTGAGCCAGGTCTCTCCCTGTGAAAGTCACCTCTGAGTCCCTGCCAAATGCACAGGAAAGTCAGAGTGCTAAAGGGAGAATTTGCAGTTAGAGTTTCCATACTTTACTGCAACACCATCCATATATAACACAATTCACACCTTTGAAGTAGACAGGTCACTGCCTCTTAGGGCAAAATTGTATAACAATTTGAGGAACATTTTTATCATGCACAGATGAAATTTTATATTTGCTACACACACACACACACACACATACATATACATCTTAGGGTTTTACTGCTATGAACAGACACCATGACCAAGGCAACTCTTATAAAGGACAACATTTCACTGGGGCTGGCTTACAAGCTCAAATATTCACTTGATTATAATCAAGGTGGGAGCATGGAAGCATCCAGGCATATGTGGGGCTAGAGAAGCTGAGAGTTCTACATCTTCACCCAAAGGCAAACAGAAGACGACTTAGCTCCCACATATTTAGGATGAGACTCTCATCACCAACCCCCCCCCCCCACAGTGACACACTTCCTTCAACAAGGCCATACCTACTAATTTTGCCACTCCCTGGGCCAAGCATATTCAAACAACCACAATATACACATACATATACACATACACATATACAAGTTTAGAAGTATGGTCTCTTCACATAATTTTATAAGCCTCCTCCAGAACATTTTCATCCTGAGCACTATACTTTTATACATAGCACTGTATCTATTAAACAACAGGATCCCACTCACCCCTTCCAAAGCCCGACATTCACCTGTCATTCTGCTGTCTCTGTGATTTTTTCACTATTCTAAGTACATTGTGTGAGACTATCTAGCAGTTATCTGTGTGTCAGAGAGACTGCAAATGTCCAAGGTCCAGCCACACACTTTCACACATGTCACTGTATCCCTCACTTTAAGAGTGCAAACACTACAAGCTTTTACTCAGAGAAGAGGGGTGGGGACAGAAGAAGGAAGAGGGGCAGATAAAAAGAGAGAAGGAGGGAGACCTGCAGTTAGAAACTCCTACAGTGGTCCAGGCAGGACAGTGACAGCAACACTCCCAGCAAAGACATGAGGAATAGTCATGGATACATTCAGGAGATGTTTCACTATGAGGAAGAATCATTAAAGAGAAAGTGGCATAACTTGCTGATAGACTTGACCACAGAATAACGGACAATACCTTGACTGTCACAGACAGAGTACTACAGAGAATGGGTGGGCAGATGAAGGAGGACTGTTAGCAGGAAGAAGGGACCAGCACAAGAAAGGCAGGGTAAGAGATCATCATGGAAGGTGGAGATGAGCTGACATGGAGAGCACATGAAAATGTCAGAACAAAGTCCATTGCTTTGCACAGTGAATGTGTGCTAACGAAAGACCAAAGGGAGACCTCAGCAGGCCCCTGGCTGCTCTGAAGTAATTCAAAGGAAGAGAAGCCAGCTGCATCAGCAAGAGCATCCGTGGAGAAGTCAGCCACATCAGCGAGAGCATCTGTGGGCATTTGCCTTCTTCTGGATGTGTGCTCCAGCTTTGCACCCTTTGTCTTCATGAGAATAACTTCATCCCAAAATCATATTTTCAGATGTTTACATGTGTGTAGCCACAAAGATAAAAGCCACAAAGCAGGCTCTGACTGGTGTCTGAATTCTCACCAATATCATAACAACAACAACAACAACAACAACAACAACAACAACAACAGTAAGCTCTCCCAGACAAGGAGGCTGAGGAGCAGATGGCTGTGCTGCCCAGAGCAGTTAGGAGGTAGACCAGATGGTCATTCAGTAACAGGAAAAAATAGCCACTACTCAGGTGTCCTGAGTCAATGGAACTGCAAACAGCCAGTGTAACACACAGTAAGCGCAAAGGTAGGGCCCAACACATACCTTAGGAGGCTTAAGAGGATGCTTAGAAAGCCAGCCAATGGCTCTACCACCAAGTTGCTCTATGGTAGGGACCAATTTTTCCAATGGAATTCTGTTTCCTTATTTGTAAAATCAAGAGAATGAAGCCTAATTCATAGATCTGGGAAAGAGGTGCTCTATGAAACAGGGAAAGGGAGAACAGGAAGAGAAGATGGAGAAGGAATAAGGAATGAGATTGATGGGGGTGGGGGAGGGGGCGGGACAAAGCACTGTGGGTAGTTCCAATGCTGAAGCAACAGTCAGAAGACCTGGATTCGAGTTGTGTGATAGGTAGGCCACATCTCTTCTCTTGCCCTAGGCTTCCTCACTCAGTAAAGCTGAACTGAACTGTCAAATACCAACAGGCAGTTAAGAGTCAGTCAACTGCAGATCTTAAGGAGATGAGAACGAAAGCTTTCTGGATCTTCCTGAGATGTGGGGTGTGGGAGCTTAGATAAAAGAGGCTCACTGAACTGATAAACAAGAAGCATCTGGGTCCTTAACTGGCCTTACTGTGTCACATGGTCCTATTGAGTCTTGTGGCTAAGCTGCCTGCTCCTTCTCTATACTTGCAAAACCCAAGTTTATGAACAGGCCTTGAGCAGATGGTCTCCCAACCAAGGGAACTCAGACCTAGGGCAGAGTAACCAAGCAGACAGAGAAGCTGGAACTACTGCCCCACACCCACTGGCTCCCAGCACCTCTGGCACCACACCCTCAGCCCAGACTCTAAGAGTATTCTCTGTGAGTGAATGCAAGAAGACACATATGAAGAAACCAATCAGGCTACCCTTCAATGAGGCTGGGAGTCCACCACCATACCTGCACACTGAAGCCTTTGGAATACTTTAAAGTCCCCATGACTGCAAACCCAGGCTGAATATTACCAGACACGGAAGCAAAGCTCTCCAAAGCAAAACAGTCTGACTCAAAGGAGGAAGGAAAGAAAGAAAGCTAGACCGAAATAGCAAAAGATTCCAAAATCATGGAGTAGGAATAGTATAATACAAGAAATATGCAATAAACAACCCCTTCCAAAAGCAGAATTAGAAAGTGAAAATTATATGTTTGCATTTGTTCACAGAAATAGAAAATTTCATGGGGTTTCTAGGAAATCCTCATGAAAAGTCAAGAAGGAAACAAAGACACAAAGTAAAAGACAGATAAGGAAGAGAGAAAGGGGAGGGAGGAGCTCTTCACACCCAAGAAGTTTCCTCTGAGCAGGAATATACACCGATGTAATGGAACGATAGCCACTGAAGAGTAAAATCAAGACCTACAGGAAAGGTCACCTTGGCAGGAATAGCCATATGACAGGAATAGTCACATGACAGGATTTGCCACATGACAGGGTTGGTCACATGACTGGCACTCATAAGGGAATTCTCTGATTCTGTTGTAAGCCTTGATTGACACTTTCTGTCACATTCTTTTAACGTAACGCACATCAATCAGACAGGACAGATGTAGCCAGGACATACCCTCACGTGCATATAAAGACTTCTGATCATTTTTACCTAGATCATCTGTCCATGGTGTCTCCTCTCCTTTCTCTCCCACCCACTTACACATGTAGGAGACAGCATGCAGTAATATCTATCCTGGGCTGGCTTCCCCGTGTTACACATTGATCCTGACCCACCCTTTTCCTATCAATGAGAGGATTTTGTTCTTCTTTATGGCTGAATAATACTCTACAGTGTGTAGACATTTCCTCTTTCTGTTCATCTGCTCAGGGGAACCTAGGTTTGGGCTCTAACCCGACCATGGTGAGTGATGCCATCATAAAATGGGTGTGCAGCAATCTCGGTTGGATGCTGACTTTGCTGCACACAGAAGAGTAAGGCAATCTTCTTTACGGACATTTCAACTTGCCCGAGAATCTCCTAGCAGACGAAGTTGCACCTTTGCTGTGTGCAGTCATCCTAAAAGAACTCAGAAGTGAATTCTCAGTCTAAACCACATTATAGGGAATTGTCGATACAAATAAAAAAGGTGTCGCTACCTGGTTCCCTGCAAGTTACATTTCATACCTAAGTTGGATTCAAGCCTTTAGTTTTACAGCTATATTTTAAGTCTGTCTCATAGGAGGAGAGGAAGATAAATGTCTTAGAAAAATGATGTCTGCTGACCCAGATCCTACTGAGTGAGTGAGAGAATCCACGGGTTCCTTCCTACTAAGGCTATTCAGCCTCCAGAGATTTCATTTATTTCGTGGCTATCAGGAGGGCACTAATGGGCTTTTAATAACCTAGAGAGCAATGAAGTTTGCTCACATGACAACTGATCCTTGCTGAAATGTCTGAAAGTGCCTGACACTCATCACCACCATCAGTGTAAGGCTGGATCAAAAGGATTCTCCACCAAGGAAGCTTCAGTATATCTGAAAAGACCCCATCCCATGGCCACTGATGAGGCCACTCCAGCCTGGTCTTCTGGGTTCCCATGTGTACATCATACGATGCTCACAGAGGCATGGGAGAGGGATCAGCAGCTCTGCCCTGTTCTTTTTTTTTTTTTTTAAAGATGTATTTATTTATTTATTTATTTATTTTTATGTGAGTACACTGTTGCTGTCTTCAGACACACCAGAAGGAGGGTACTGGATCCCATTACAGATGGTTGTGAGCCACCATGTGGTTGCTGGGAATTGAACTCAGGACCTCTAGAAGAGCAAACAGCCAGTGCTCTTAACCGCTGAGCCTTCTCTTCAGCCCTGCCCTGTTCTCCTTGGGACCTAGGAATACTTGCCTTCTTCTTCCAGTGTTTTCTCCATTTGCAGGATAAACCCAACAACCTGATCCTGGGGTATTTCTCATTCAAACCACCATACCATGGGACCTTAGGAACGGTTCCAGGCTTCATTCACTGTTACCGTCTGTGAGGGGAGCCTGCCATTCCAGATGATGCCTGAGGCCACTCACACAGTCCTGCTAGGCTCTTGGTCAGGGGTTCTAATATGGTCCACAGCCATGTGAGCTGGATTTTACAGGAGTCTCAGAGCTGACATCTGTGCCTCTTACCTGAATGTGTAGTTTCCGGCCAGTTCTGGACTCTGAACCAATGGACTTGAAAATGTTCTCTGTCTCCCCACCCTGCCCCCCCAGGTAATCCTGTGGAAGAGTGGAAGAGCCAGAGGGATGGAGGACACCAAGGAATGAAGGTCTTTTAGACATAATAAGGCAGCATGCACAGGGCCGGCATGGGTCTGTACCGGGTGGGGATCTAGATTTAAAAGAAGTAGATATATGAATGAGAAATACCCATATATGTCCTCATCCTTAACCCAGAGCTGTGTCTAACTGATAGCCAGTTGCAAATAAAAAATTAGTTTTCACCAAGGGAGTCTCAATGAGGAAACAAATCACTCTTACAGGCAGGCCCCACGCCCAGCAGGAGACGCAAACCAAACCCAGTGGAATCTTTGAAGGCTCTTTCTTGGTCTACCAACTATGGCTTCCAGTTTGAGTTTTTATGGAAATCCCGTGTTTGGAAACTCTGTCTATTTGTGTGCTTTCTCTGTGGCTCTTTTTCTTGTTTGCTTGTTTTGTTATGTTCCAGTTTGTTTATTTTTGTTTTATTTTGTCATATTTTGCGATTATTCCTTAGACACCTGTTTGTTTTCTAAGGAGGGTCAGAAAGGATGTGGATCCAGGTAGGGGGAAGGTGGGGAGGAACGGGGAGAAGTGGGGGAGGGGAAACATAATCAGAAGATATTGTATGAAAAAATTTTTTCAAGAAAAAACTCATACTACTTAGTAAGATAAATCAAATCGGCGGCCTTCACCTCCTGCCAAGCTCAGCCCACTGTTCACCACAGGCAGGCGAGCAAATGAGTGTTTGCGGCCCTGGCCTGCCTGGTTTGTAGGAATGGAGTCCAAATATGGCTAATGGCCCAGCTTTGTAATCATTTTAGAGCTCTGACCTCAGGTTCTGGTCACTTGGGGGCTGGCAGCTGTGTCTCCTGCTGTATGGAGGCCATCAATCCACTACCTTCTAGGTGAGTCATTTGAAAATGAGCTCCAGGTACTGTACAGACAAAGGAAAGCCGGAAGCCAGAGGCCTCAAACAAAGGGGCGGCTCTATACGTGCTACCACACAGACACTCTGAACAGACCCTCGCGACTGCTCTCCGAGGCTGAGCAGTGTGGTATCCACAGCTGGGCAGGTGCAGAGCCTGCAGAGCAGGGAAGCATGCACAGTCCACGAATGAAGAGCGCCAGGGCTGACCTTCAAGGCCATGAGGTGTTTGACAGACAGCATCACTGTTTTCTGTATCTCCGCAACGGCCTCAGTTCACATTGCAAGAAGCAGAGTATACAGTGCTGAGCTGGAGCACTCCCTTACTGGGTGTCAGAGAGCACTCAGTGCTGAGCTGGAGCACTCCCTTACTGGGTGGCAGAGAGCACACAGTGCTGAGCTGGAGCACTCCCTTACTGGGTGTCAGAGCACACAGTGCTGGCTGGAGCACTCCTTTTCTGGGTGTCAGAGAGCACACAGTGCTGAGGTGGAGCACTCCCTTATGGGATAGTGTGCTAGGAATAGACTCCAAGGCCTCATATCTCCAAGCAGGCTCCTTCTATTGAGCTACCCTCCACACCATTCCTGCAGATCTGTGCTGGGACTCTAGCCAACTCCCGATCTCAGGGTGCTAGCTGTAGCCCAAGTCTCTCTGCATGAGTTCTTTCTGTGCTTTGGGAGCATTCAAGCAATCACCCATTAGACCTTTCTATTAAATGGCAGTCACAGCTTAGGGCAAAAAACAAAATTCCAGAGTTAGGCCAAAGAGACTAACTAAGAAATCCTGAAAGATGCAGGAAAAAGCTGGGAAAGTTGGAAACAGCTGGGTTTAAGATTCTGTCTGTCTGTTGGCTGTGGTATCTTGCGACACTTAACTTTCCCAATTATTAGGGAAGTCACAATGGTAAAAGGAATCTTAAGATCCACAAGTCTGTACCATGATAAAACTACCTTGCATACAGTAGGTGTTCAAGTGTGTTACCCTGCATACAGTAGGTACTCAATAAATGTTAGGCGCAATATGTGCCCAAACTCTTACACAGTGAGGACCCTGATAAACTCCTCTAATACCACCAGCTTAGAGCCGACCCTTGGTGAGAAATGAGGAAGAAAAAGAAAAAGAGGCTTTTGCCAAGGAAAACAAAGCTAGAACTAATTGTAGCTAATCCTCTGTGTCTTATGCCCAACAGAAAATAAGTTTGTTGGGTTATTTTCTGGCCACAATTCATGGTGCAATTAAACTACTGGCACTGACTCCCACGTTCCATCTGAAGCAGCTCTCCGGTCCAACGCCATCACACACTCAGCAGGCAAGCCTGGGAGGAAATGGGGGCTATGGTGCCTTCAGTTAGACCCGTGTCTACCACCGTCAAGTCTCAAGGAGATGAGGGTTCCGAGGTGGCTGAAGTCATCCCCAGAGGGACAGCCTTCAGGACTTCAGCGCCTCCCTCTCCACTGCAGCTACCTGTGCCACAGAAAGGAGGAAACCAGACTGACTAGCTCAATTGGCTCAGGAGCCTGTCCCCGACTTAGGAGACTGTGCACAGTCAATATGGGGTGGAGGGACCACTATGGGCACACTGGAGTAATCCCGGTCAGGCTACCCTCTCTCCCTTTCCCTGGAGTATTCTGCTTTCCCTCGGCAAGAATTATCCTTATAAATTATCTGCCCACCCTTCCAAACTGAGAACAGGTTTCCCACTTGTGGGGTTTTGAGAGCTGACTCCATCCAGTGAGAGAGCTGTTCAGGAGATCTGGGGAGTTTCTACTTTTTCTTCAGGCCTGGGAATGGTCTACTTAAATTCAGTACATTGAAACAATAGGGCTTCGGGATACCTCAAAGGCTGCAGAGGATACTTCACAAGGGCAGGAAGGGAAAACTAACAGTGGTATCAAAGGCAGATGCAAATGCTATTTCCCCAAGATGGTTTATTCAATGATACTTTGTTTATGCTTGAAAGTAACTTTTTCATTTTCAAGGTGATTTAAACCAACCAGTTCCTTGGAAACATAAAGCCCAGCAGCTGGATACTGTACCAGCGTCAGACCAGCATCTCAGAGAAGGCACCGACACCGGACTTCGGACCGGACACAGTGAGAGGCCACTGGCAGCTGACAGACAGCTTGCAGCCTCTTCACACCAATGACAGGTTACAAGTGGACATAAATGCCATTCGGGCCCATGGCAGTAAGCGGAGATCAATAAACTCCGAGGAAGTATATCAGAGAATAAAAAGAACTCAGTACCAGCTGGAATCCACACCTAGTTTGGTCTCCACTGTTAGCCATGCTCCCAGTCAAGACTCTAAAGTCTTTCGCCCATTAAAAAGGGGAGATTGAAATAAAATCTCTCAAAAATCCCTTCCAACATGAAAATTCTATGTTCCTCATTAAATTATGTATATGCAGGCCCCGCAATCTCCCTCTGGACTTAAATATCACATCAAAAAGCAGCGCCAGGAATTTACTAGCAGTAAAAATTTAAATGATGCTTAAGAGCGGTTCTACTTCATCTTTGGGGGAGATGGAAGTACCCACAGCCTTTTTTTTTCCTGATATACCATGTGCAAATCTGTTAACAGCAGAGGCACTGCAATTAAACCAGACCTAATGATGCAACTAATCAATGCAGCTGCAGAAAATGACGCCACATTAGGATCTCAAGAGAGCGGTGGGACCAGGAAGAAGCAAACCCTGGATGTTGCCCAGACAGGAAGAGGAGCATCCCTCAGCAGGGGCCAGAGTGAAGACAGTCTCTCTTTGGTCTCTGCAGGATCCCACGAACAAGTCTAAGCTGGAATCTGAGAGACTCCCACAGGAGGGAGGTTACGTGAGGTGCAAAGCAAGAGAAACTGGGAATATAGCAGCACCATGGGAGATGAATGAGGTCTGTGAATAGCATCCTTCATGGCTGTCATCCATGTCATCGTATATGACAGCATGCAGGACCTTTGTTGGAGACCAAGTAGTGTATCATTGGATGTATGTGCCACATTTTTGCTCATTTTCATAAATATGAGATGGGCACTTGAGAATTGAGCACTTCTCAAGCCAGGGTTACAGACACGGCGGAGATGTGCCTAAGAATCTCCCTTTCCACGCGCCCAGACAGAAACAAGAACGACCCCAAGGGAATTGAGATGCTCTGCCTCTGTGGTGATCTGATCTGTCCACTTGTCCATGGGCTGGGTCTGCTTCTCAGCGACGTTCGCCCTCCGATGTCAAGCAGATTTTATGGGCTGGTATTCAGAAGCAAGCACAGACTCACTGGTCTCGCACTGAAAACCACATCTGACATTGTACTTCAGAGGTACATGCTCTGAGGCTGGGCCCAGCACCCTTCTTACAAACATCCCTTGATTGGGAATCTGGCAGCTTCTTCTATGGTCTCCTGGGGCTAGGAGGGCTGAATGGAAAGTCCTACTGTGAGAAGTGCCCCAGGAGACTCCTAATTGCCTGTGGTTGCCACCTGCCCTCCCATCTACCTGAGCTCTTAGGAAAAGGCCTCAACAGACACTGTTTTTCATCAGGAATAGCCACTCTACAGAATCTAAATACAAAATGTATGTTAAAAAGTTAAATTTTTTCATAATTTTCTAGTGAGTGTCATGAACTTAATTTTTCCAATAGCAAATAATTTAAGGACACTTTAAAATTTTTTGTCTTACGTTTGAAGTTTTCATTTAGAACCAAATGAGAGATTTGAGATTGTGAGGCTTCTCCCCAGGGTGCTGTTGCTTGCACAAGATGCACTATACAAGCGCGCCCTGCGTTTAGTTGGCAACTGTAGCTCTTTCTGTCCCTCCTAAGCTTCCCTCCTCAGGCTGGACAGTACTCTATCTGAATTTCCTCCTGGAGAAGGTCAACAGAACAGAAGGGATCTAGTATAAGCTCTGGTGTCCCCAAAATGAGGTATGTGACAGTGGGCAGCCACCTTCTGCTCCTCCTCTCAGCTGTGGCCCTCCAGGGCCCTGTGCCAGGGCACTGCTCCTAGGCCCTGGAACAAGCAGCTGAGAAAGGAAAGGTGTGGTTTTACTCCAGGACATGAACCAGAGGCCCTGGTGCTCCTTCCAGCCTGCCAGCCCCTAACAATCCTAAGTGGAGAAGGATTTCAATGCATCTGGGAGTCCCCACCTTCTCCTGGGTGAGACAGGGACTGTCACCTCCAGACAATCCAAGGCCACAATGTCAACAAAGCATGCTGTCTGTACGCGGGTTATACCCAGAAAGTTTACAATGGACGGCCCCTTTGCTGGTCCTGAGAACAAAACTAGCCTATTTCTCAGTTTTAACTTCAATTCTATCTCAAATGTGTGTGTGTGTGTGTGTGTGTGTGTGTGTGTCTTTGTGCTTGTGGAAGTCTAGTATGTGTGTATGTGTGTGCAAGTGTGTAGGTGGGCATGTGTGTATATGTGTAGTGTGTGTAGTATATGTGTGTGTAATGTTTGAGTGTATGTAGTGTGTATATATGTGTAGTGTTGTGTGCACACGTGTGTGCATGCATGTATGTATTTGTGAGTATATGCAGTGTATGTAGTATGTAGGTATGTGTAGTATATGTGTGCATGTGAATATATGATTGTATATGTTTGTGGAGTGTGTGTTTAGCATGTATGTGTAGTGGATATGTTTATGTATAGTATATGTGTGCATGTGTGTCCATGTGTGTGTGTGTGCAACTGCAAATGCATGTACGTGTATATGTGTGTTTTTATGTGTCTGCATGTATGTATATGTGCAGAGTGTGTATGTGTGCAGTTTTTGGATGTGTGTGCATGTGTTTGTGTGTGTGTGTACAGTGTGTATGTGTGTATATGTGTGTGGTGTGTGTTATGTGTGTATATGTGTATGTAGTGTGTGTTATGTGTGTATATGTGTAGTGTGTGTGTGTGTGTGTGTGTGTGTGTGTGTGTGTGTGTGTGTGTGTGTTTTCATTGCCAACAAAAGAAAGCAGCACCTCAGAGAGACTTTTCAGCTGCTGGCCATGAGGAATAGTCTCTAGGCTGTCTCAGCCCTGTGGAAACATGGTAAAATGAGGTAGGAGTTTATCTAATAATTCAATAACCTAGAATTCTCTAAAAATCTCTAGGAGAGCTGACAGGATAGCTCAGCCAGCAAAGGTGATTATCCCAAGTCTGATGATTCTCAGTCAGGCCCTGGGACCTCGTGGTGGAGAGAAAGCTGACTCCCACAAGCTGCCCTCTGACTACTATATGCATGCTAACACACACACGTACATGGCAGACTCTGTCCTGCAAACTGCATCTTTTTCTCTCAGTAAAAAATGGTTGCTCCTCGTGGAGTGGAATTTGGAGCAGAGAGCAGACATGAAGACTGAGTCTCTTTCCTGGATCTAGAGTTTCCATTTGAATGCCAAGGGAGGGTCAGTGAGGTCGGAGAACCTCTGCTGTCTGCGCTCGAGTGTGCTTAGGAACAGATCACAGGAGACAATGAGCCGATCACCAACAGCTAGGACAGAATAGGCTTTCGCCACTGCAGGGAGGGAGGGGGTGTGCTCCTTTTGGCTTTGTTCTGAAGGTTCTGCAGCAGCCTGTGCGGCTGCATGTAAAGTTATTCTGCATTGTTACCTGAGAACTCCAGGGCAGGAGAACGGGCCTCAGGAAAGCGGTGGCAGGCATGAACATGTCAGGACATCCTGACTCGCCAGGGCTACGTGTGTAACCACTGCAGTCACTGGGGCCTGTTATGGCTTGAATATAAAATGCCACTGCCACCCCTTGGCTCCTGTGTTGACCCTTCCTGTCACCAGCTGGTAGCACTATCCTGAGGGGTGATCAAAGCTCTAAGATGTACGGCAAAGTAGACCAGCAGGGGCATACAACTTACAATGGTTCCTGTTTCTTCCACCATGATGAACGAGCCTTTGAAGCCAGGTTGGGGGAAGACATCTCTCCCCTTTAGTTGCTTGTATATCAGGAGTTTTGTCATGATAGTGAAAAAGTCTAACACCCCCCCCACACACACACACACACACACACAGTTACTAAGCAGGGGCAGAGAAATAGCTCAGTGGTTTAGAGCACTGGCTGCTCTTGCAAAGGACCAGGGTTTGGTTCCCAGCATCCACATGGTATCTCACAACCACTTGTAACTGCATATCTGCTCCAGCATAACTGATACCCTCTTCTAGTCTCTGTGAGCAATCAGGCACGCATGAGGTGCATATACATACATGCAGGCAAACACTCATTCACATAAAATAAATTTTTTTTTAAAAATCTCTTTAAGAAAGTCAGTACTGCTGGGCAGTGGTGGCTCACACCTTTAATCCCAGCACTTGGGAGACAGAGGCAGGCGGATTTCTGAGTTTAAAGTCAGCCTGGTCTACAAAGTGAGTTCCAAGACAGCCAGGGCTACACAGAGAAACCTTGTCTCAAAAACCAAGAAAGAAAGAAAGAAAGAAAGAAAGAAAGAAAGAAAGAAAGAAAGAAAGAAAGAAAGAAAGAAAGAAAGAAAGAAAGAAAGAGAGAAAGAAAGAGAGAAAGACAGATAGAAAAGAAAGAAAAGAAAAGAAAAGAAAAGAAAAGAAAAGAAAAGAAAAGAAAAGAAAAGAAAAGAGAGAGAGAAAGAAAGAAAGAGGAAGAGAAAGAAGGAGGGAGGGAGGGAGGAAGGAAGGAAGGAAGGAAGGAAGGAAGGAAGGAAGGAAGGAAGGAAGGAAGGAAGGACTGACTAAGAGTAGGGTTACTGCTGTAACTTTGCCTGACTACTTGGTTCAAAGGTGTTAGGGGACTGGCCTTGGAGAGAAACTTGGAAGGTTTTGGAGCTGTGAATTAGAGAAGCACGGAATTCTGTGGGCAATTCAGGTGGGAGCTAAGAACACCAGAATACTAACAGAGATGCAGCGAGCAACACTGTTCATGAGGCTTCTGAAAGGATGAGGAGGACTAGTCTGAACACATGAGGCTGTTCATGTTACACTATGACGAAGAGCAGATTGACAGGTGATAGAGTGACGAAGCTATCACACAAGTTTACTGAGCCGAGCATTTTTGCTGTGTCATGACATTTATGCAGTATCATGGTGATTGCTGGCTTCTCAAAGCCAATGAATGTTATATCAGAACTGGGGGGACAAGTGGAGAGGTTTGGAAAGTGCGCTGTCTGGGTAGAAGGATCAAGCTTCCAAATGGGACCAAGCATGGAGTAGTTATTTAAAAGATTAGAACCATTAAGAAGTAACCAAGTACTTGGTGTTGGGAATTGGCCAGACCTCAGTCATCACAGGCCTGGGGTATGAGAAAGTAGACCCATTTCAAAGACTGTTCCTTGAAAATAGAGGGACATCTAGAGCCTGGGTTTATCACATATGGCCTTTATTATATTTACGTGTGCTCCAACTATCCATAACTTCTCTATGAGTTTGATCATAGAGATAAAGGGATGCTGGATTTTGTCCAAGGCTTTCTGACAAATCATCTATTGAGATTATCATGTGATTTCTCATTTTTTAGTCTATCTACATTATAAATTACACTTATTGATTTGTGGGTATTAAGCATTGAAGGAATAAAGCCACTTTGGTCATGATGAATCCTTTTGATGTGATTTTAATTAGCTTTGCAAGTATTTCACTGAGAGTTTTCACATCTATGTTCATCAGAACGATTGGTCCACAATTTTCCTTTTTTGTAGTGCCTCTTTTGGTGTGGGTATCAGGGTAATACTGGCTTATTAAAAAGCATTTGGAGACCCTCTGCATTTTCTAGTTTATGGATTATGAGTGTGAGCTCTTCTTTGAAGTTCTGGTGGAATTCTTGCATGAGTCCATCTAGCCCTGGGATTTTTGAATTGGGAAGTATTTTTATTAATGTTTCAGTCTCATTGCTGGTTATATATGTTTATAAATTATTTATTTCACCTTGGTTTAATTTTGATATGCCATAAGCATTTAGAAACTGGCTGTTTCTTTTACGTTTTCCAATTGAGTGGAATATATGTTTATAAGGAAAGTCCTTATGATTTTCTGAATTTTGTTACTATCTATTGTGATGTCTCCCTTTTCATAACTGATGTTACTAATTTAGGTCTTCTCTTTCCTCCTTTTTGTTAATTTGTCTAAGGGTTTTTCAATTTTGTTTATCTTTTCAAAGAACTAATTCATTTCACTACTTACTTTGTATTTTTTTTCATTTCATTTTACTAATTTCTGCCCTGATTTTGATTACTTCTTACCACATAGTCTTTGTGGGTTGGCCTGTTCTTGTTTCTCAGACTTTACAGTGCATTAATTTATTTATTTGAGGTCTTCCAATTTTTTATATAGGCACTTAGCATTATAGAGTTTTTTCTTAGGTCTAACTTCATAATTCAACTTTGATATATCGTGTGCTCATTTTCATTCAGTTCTAGAATTTTTTTAAAAATTTCCTTCTTAAGTTCTTCAATTCTTCATCATTCAATAGTGAGTTGCTTGATCTCCAGGAGACTGTGGACTTCCTATAGATTCTAATGCTATTGATATCTGGCTTTGTTCCATGTGGTCTGATAGACTGCAGGATATCATTTCAAACTCCTTACACCTGTTGAAAGTTGTTTTGTATCCTAATATGTGATCAATTTTGGAGAATGTTCCATGTGCTACAGAGAAGAATGTGTATTCTTTGGTGTTGAAAGGGAGTATTCTATAGATGTAATACGCTTCATGATACCATTTAAATCCAGGGTTTCTCTGCTTGCTTCTGTAAGAGTTGTCTGTGCTGTAAGTGAGGGACTGAAGTCACCCAGTATCCTTGGGTTGGAGCTAACCCATGGCTGCAGGTCTAACAGTATTTCTTCCATTGAATTGGATGCACTTATATTGGATGTATTAATTTATATATGCTTTGAAATTATAATGTCATCTTGGTGCAGTTGTCCTTTTATGAGTATGAAGTGACCTTCTTTCTTTTCTTTTCTATCTATCTTGTCAGATATTAGAATGGCTACAATGGCTTGGTTCTTGGATCCATTTTTGGGGATGCCCTTTTTCATCCTTTGACCCTATGATGATGTCTGCCTTGGGTGGTGAAAAAGATGGATCTTGTTTTCTAAGCCAATCTACTAGTCTGTGTCTTTTTGTTAGGTGTTTGGACTCTGGAACCAGGGTAGGACCAGGCCTGACCCAGGGAAAGATCCAAAGGCACACATAGAATTCCACAAGTCTTCCCACGGGTTTCAGACGTTAGCAGAGGCCTGCACTAAGCAGGGTAATGCACACAAGTGCACACAGTTCTACAACATATGTCAGTGGAAGCTGTGGGTCCAAGATGGAGGCTGGATCTGAC
This sequence comes from Mus musculus, assembly GCF_000001635.26. Lineage (NCBI taxonomy): Eukaryota > Metazoa > Chordata > Mammalia > Rodentia > Muridae > Mus > Mus musculus. The sequence goes on from NC_000079.6 coordinate 57,862,541, forward strand.
CCAGAATAAGGCCCACAGCCACTCAGGGAATCCACATCTCCTCGCACAAGCTTCGGACCCAGGCAGACTACCCATATTGACCAAAGGACAGAATATGACCCTCAGAAAAATATGAGGGATATACTATCAGTCTCCAAATAGCAATTCCATGGAGGAAAAGAATACCTCAACTTTATCTGAATTAGTTCTTAGAACATTGTAAATAAATCTATTGAAGAAAAAAAGGGAGTATTGAGATCACCGGTGTGTGCTATCAAGCTTGGTTTATGCAGTATTGGGAATCAAACCCATGACATCTTAAATTATAGACATACCAGGTTCCTATCATGAATGTCTTACATTAGTATGGCATGGATGTTAAAATGAGTTAGCAAATTAACTAATGAACAGATACTGAGAAGTTAGTGACCAAAAAAATTAAAATTTAAAAAATTAAAAAAAGAAAGGAAGGGAATTTAATTTTTGAAGAAAAATGTAAAAAAAAAATAAAATAAAAACAGGAAGTCTTTAATCTTATGCTAGACCCCATTAATAACTCAGCTACTCCTTTGTTTCACATTTAATAGCTAACTTTTCTCCAATTTTCTCTCCCTCTCTTCTGATAATGGCTCCACTATCTCCCTGGGCTTAAAAGCATAGATCCTCTCCCCATTAATGCTTTGTCTCTGACAGCTGTGAGGTGCTATCAATCCCATTCGTGTCTGGCAGTTGTGTCTTCCTATTCATCCCCATTATTCTTGCTTAGGCTCCTCCTCCTTGCTAACTCGTCTGCACCGGTCTTTCCTTCCCACGGCACCTCTGTTGTCCATCTATCTTGCTCAACTATGCCAGAGGAATTTTGCCAAGCCAAAAGTCTTCCCCTCAAAGCTCCCCAGTCCCTGTGGAGCACTCCACTACCCTGAAAGCCACTGACTCCCGGCCCTGCCAGCCTCGGGAGGGAGCACACTGCCTAGGCTTCTTGAGAGCTATGACTGTTTTCCTCCTTGACCCTTGACACAAGAGCATCCTCCAGTCTCCATCGACACATTCCTTGTTAAATGCTCCATGCTCCCCGAGCTCAGAAACCCATGCTTGGCCACTCTGTCTCTGCTTCCCTGATGCATTCATTCCTGCACACTGTAAAGTTTCAGAAGTAAGTTGTCACAGAAAGCCTCAGTGTTGCCCCAAGCTCACATCTCAGTCTCTCCGGGGTGAACTAAATGCTCACAGAGCTTTCCACTCTGTGTTCATTTTTGTAGGGCACCCGTCATCTCCCATGCTCTTCCATTGTGTTTTGAGACAATAACACAGATAGGAGAGTTACACTAAGCATAAACAGACTCCTGTAATCTAGCCCCAGATAGCATAGAAGAGCTACACTAATCCAGCTAACGTGCACTCCTTTTAACGTTCATGTAAATCCGCTTCTCATTTGAAAATTTAACAACTTTCATCTTAGTAAACATCTCCCCCCTTGATCTATACAAAAATAATAAGGGATTTAGCTCATCCAGACTTTACTTAGTCCCACACAGACATTTTATGCCTCCTTTTGAAATCTTACTCCTGCTGTGGCACATTAATTCTGATACGGATTGCAAACGCTGCGGACAGCCCCACTGATTGGCTCCAGTTGCTCACGTTAGTTGCCTTCAGAGAGCACTGTAACCTTCTAGCTAAGCATGTCTGTATTTCTCTAGTTCTGCAGGTTAGGACAGTTTCACTATCTGTGTTTTATACCAGCAACCCTATCAACTGTTTTGTAAGGTGTATTTTCCTTTATTTACTTTTATCATATGTTTATGGGTGCTTTACCTACATGTGTGTATACACACCACATGTGTGTTTGGTGTTCATGGAGACCAAGGAGGGGGCATCAGAGACCCTGGAAGAGGAGTTACAGAAGGTTGTGAGACACAATGTGAGCGATGAGAACTGAACTCAGGCCCTTTGCAAGAGCAGCAAGTGGCCTTAAGCCACGGAGCCACCTCTCCAGCCCTAAGAACTACCCTCTTTAATTCGTTATGTGTCCAACTGGCATCCTGCTGACTCAACTGGAATGAGTATGGATGACCTGTCCCGTATAATAACTTCTGGAAGAGTTTTCCACAAAATCCAGCAGTGACAAATGTCTAGGCTGTGGCTCTGCCCTGTGATGGAGGTTGTGTTTTTATTGCCTGTGTTACGGATACAAACGCAGACTTCTCTCTGCTCACGTGAGTAAGCATTCTTCCTCTGCTTGTCCCCTCCACAGTACCGTCAGCTCTGCAAAAGCCCAGGGTAAATCTTCAGCTGGTCTGAGCTCCACTTTTGTCCTTGGTGCCTTTGTCTTAGTGAAAGTGGCTACATGAGTCCAAAAGCAAACCCTTCCTTGTTTCCTGAAAATGTCCAGGTTGCAATAAAAATCCAGGATGGGAGCCCACAGGTCTGAGCTTTGGGGGTTGGAGGTTATGTGACTTTTAAAAGTCAAATTCAGAAGTCTTTTACCAGGATTCATGTTCTTTATCTTCATTCAAAGCAACAACAAATGTTAGAGAGCTATAAGCTGTTTCCATACATATTATAAAGAATGGGTCCACTAAGCAAAATAGACGAGCTTCTAAATAAAGCTCAGGACCAGAACCCATGTCATCTTTCCAGAGATTATGGCTCCGCTGTCAACACACCACCAGGAGATACACCCACCCTCCCTGAGTCAGCTGAAGAGTCACTCAGAGACCTTGGAGTGTGAAGCTGCCTCACATACACCTCTCATTAAAAATAACTGTCAATTCCCTGTGTGCTCTGCCTGATTCTCGTGGGTATCTACAAGAAAGTAAAAACAAAAGCCTGAGCTTTCTTTCCCATAAACAGCACATGGGTGAGAAATTCTCTATGTGAGACCAAGGGAGCTCGGTTTCAGAATATCAAGACACTGAAAGCTACAGCCATGTTTGCTCAAATCAGTAAACAATTGTCCCGATTTTCTATGTCTCTCACAGTTATAAAATCTACACATGGTGCAGCTGGACCAGGAAAAGAAAGTATGCATCCATCCAAGACCATGTGGCTTCAAGAACAAAATTCGTGTCAGCCAATCAGCACTGTGGGCAGATCAAGTTGAGGATTATTTTTAGAGACGTCATCATGGTTCTTAAAGTATCCCAAATAAACTTGTGGATTTTAAGAAATAGAAAGGGTCAAAAGGCTGTTTTATACTATTTCAGTGCAAGGGGCTCATGAAAAGCATTGAATTTAAAATCACAACCTCAAATTCTATTCTGACTACAAGACTCATGCTAGTAGACTCTCCACATCTCCTGGGTTTTGCTTTTCTGAGCTAATTTAAACTGCTTGTGCATAGACACCTGCAAATGTCCACCACGCAAGTGGATAACAGATAGTATAGCTCATAAGGATACCATGGACAAAAATAAAAGACAAGCTATTGGGGATTAAAAAACACCATGTAAGGGACCCAAGATCTCAGAGTCCATCCATTGTATTCAAGGCCAGAGCAAGTGGAAATGAATCTTTATGGGACAAATTAAAGTCATCATTGTGTGCCTTGGTGTGGTTCAGCCCGTGCTTACGTGACAACCAAACCCCATCAGGGATACGAGATGAGCAAGAGAAGGAAGCCAAGCTTAAGAAGACAGATGCTCAAATATACTGACCTAATGCAGTCAGCATCTGGGTCAACTGCAGAGATTCCTTCCCATCATGTCCCCAAATACCCCTAAGAATGGAAGGTATTATCAGAGCATCACTGGGCTTCTCTTAGAATCCACATGTAGGAGCGTTTAAAAATCTCATTCATAGCACTGACCTTGAAGCAAATGCCATGGTTCTGAAAAACTCATCTAAAGCCTACTAAGGGGAAAATGCTGGGAAAACACGGCTAAACTGGGGAGGCGTGGTAGCACTCAGGGATACTTGCCAGGAAAATCAGAAGTGGGTTCTCCTGGCAGTAACGGAGGGACTCACAATTAGTACTCTGATTCAAAGATGGATATTGATTTCTCTGCAGAAGGCTTAATAAACATGAAAGTCACATGATTTTCTATATGAGACTGTAGTTTTAACTTCATTTTGTTTTGGCCAAGGACAACTAAGGCCCTTGAGCAACTAAAATCACAATGCTTGAATTACACGATGAACAGCAGATTTACAATCCCAGGCCACCAATAATGCCAGATCATAACTATACAATGGACTTTTGCCTTTCACTGCCAGCTTTTTGAAAAGCTGTCACACATAATTTGGAATACTTGAAGTAAAACACAAATCTATCTGTCCCATTGTTTTTCTACACAAACAAAATAAAGAAAGAAAAATAATGATCTTTGCTTTCTAAATTAAATACTCCAGAAAAATACATTTTCCCTCCTTAAAGAGTATGATTCTTCAAATGCATACCTGTCCTGTTCTCTGACCTCTGTACAATCAGCTTACTGGGCAAGAAACTACAGAACAAGGAGGCCAAGCCTTGAGATTTAACAAACTGCCTTGCACACAAGAATTCATCTGCTTATCAACGCAGAACAACATTGCCTGGCTCTCACCCTCCACAGCATCTTTCCTCAAAGGATGTGTGTCTGATCACACAGGCCATCTGACCATAAGAACCAGGGAGAACAATCCTCTCCAAATGAGAAAGAAGTACATCTGGCTGGAATTGTCCATGGGACTCGCCCAGGGTGCCAGAGTCACTCAGCAAGAAGAACCATGCCTTCTTGGTAGATTGTTTCCAGGGAAACACTGTAAACACTGAGCCACCTGAATCAAACTGGGGTGGTTGTTCTTGGGATATTGTACAGGTTTCCTAGGTTACAAGGCCCTTGATGGCCTAGTACGGTATATAAGAGAAAAAGCTACATCATAGAAGCTAAATAAACAAATACAGGAACATTAAGTAGACAGCAGCCAGTCGGAGGCATAGCCTTGGGATACTCTAGAACAATAGCAGCTATTCACCATGAGTGACAGTGCTGATGTGCCTCACAATGGCCAGGAGCTTCTTCTGTCTTGTACCCACAGCCCCTGAAATTTGAGAGCCACGGTCTACTTAGACCTACAGTAGGTCTAAGGATCTAGTGTTTGAATCCCACTATTATATCCTGCAACCAGCTGTTTTCTTCATAGCTTAGGAGTTAGAGGCTAATTTACTTCCTCAGTCCACTTGAGTAAGCAGTAGTGGGTACAAGAGAGCCGGTGGTCACGCCCTGAAGGCTCTTGGGAGCTGTCCGTGGTACTTAGCCATCGATGCTTCCTGAAGCCTGCTCCCCACCCCCACAAAGTTCTTACCATACCTAAAACTCAAGAGCTCTCATCCCAATAGCACAGAATATGTGGTTTGATATTCTATAGGAGGCTGGAGAGATGGCTCAGACATTAAAGGCGAGGCTCACAACCAAAAATAATGAACCACGGGACTAACCAAGCCGATAAGTTGTGCATCACCAAATACTGTGGCTTACACATACTTCTAATCCTGACAAACACAATTATTTCTTTTCTTTTGGCAGATTTTATAATTGTGCTCACTATGCCTCCTCTATAATTCTCGAACTGTATTATATGCTAAATATAGACAAGTCCCGATCCCAGATGGTATCTTCATATGACACTATCTTAAAGTGTTTTTGACCCACTAACTCAATTAAGATTTCTGATTTATTTATTCTAGCAACAAACACTTACTAAGTAGTACTATGGTTGAGCCACAATTATTACCATCAGGAATATTTACAAAAAGAGGAAGTCTTTGTCCTCTAAGAACAACTAGTAAATGGTGGCATCAAGAGCCCGAAATCAGCATAACAGTGACCTCTAGAAACTTTGGCAAGCCTGCGATGAGACCACAGTGGTCCCAAACAATAATTCATTGCCTCAAGCTAATGAGAAGTTTGTAGGACTATTCTCTTATCTACAGATGTGCTGCAATGACGTGCTTCAAACATGAGCAAACCTGACACCAACACGGGAAACTCATCGTCAGCGCACACTGCTAACTAACGCTCATCTACTTCAATAATATTGGAAGACACTGCAATCATTCTGCCAGAATCCTCATCCATTTAACAATCCGGGGCTTCTCGACGTAACTAAAGGCCCACAGGAACGCAACTTTAAGTCTGAGAAGGACTCATCCGAGGGGGAATTAACTGGGATGCGGCTTCACACCAGGCTGCTTCTGCGCTGGAAACTCACTCATAAGCAGCAACCTGAAGAGGTCGTTATGAATCTTTTAAGGGAAGATCAAAGGGAAAATAGACATGAGTGGGTCGGAGCAGAATGATGTGAAGTAGAAGAAGAGCCGGTGTGGATTAGAATTTAGATGGTCTGCTTAGGCAGGGTGCCCTGGAGAAGAATAGGAGGCATCTGGGCTTGAGATAAAAAAGGTTTTCTCTCCATGGGGGACAGCAGGAGAACACGGGACACTCCCAGACTTCCTAACTCAGTGACATTCTTGGAGGTATTTTTAGGCATACCAGAGTTGAGGAATGATTCAAACCATGTTATATAGATTGACTTTCACTTCTAGATAGGCTGCTATGCTCAGCCCCACAGGGGGATGGCTCACGGGAAAGGGGTCCTGGAGTCGCACTCCTTCTGAGAAGTCAGTCAGTGAGGATGTGGCACAGTAGGCACTTTTGAGTACCTACTGTGTACTAAAAAGTACAAAAGTCATCGGAAATGGTCAAAAGGCTATGGCCCAAGCCAACAGTACTACCGACAAGGACACGCTAGCGTTCCAAATTATCTCAGAGAAATGAGAAGAGGAATCTCTCCCCCAATCTCCTTCAGTTTTAAACATGTGGGAAATGAAGAAAGAGGCACAAAATGAGAAAATCCAAAGAAAGTGACTCAATCTTGTTTGGTGGTTACTAAAATGAAAGAGAAGAGTGTAGCCAGCATGCTGCCAGGCATGCAAGCAGGCACTTCAAGAACAGTGGAAGTGTCTCCTAGATAGAGCTTGGTCCTCTATAGGCAACACACAGCATCATCACTAATTGAGCTAAAACCAGTCTGAGCTCTCTTCTTCAAGGTCAGAGAAAACAGCCATGGGAGAAAGGACTAGACAAATAACTTACGTGAAGACACACAAGTGCCGTTATCTTGCAAGGTTCAAAGCATGAAGGCTTGAAGAAGCTACAAGCTTCATCTATCATTTCCAAAAGGAGCTTGATAGCCAGGCTTTCTTGACCAAACCAGACGAGTCTTGAACAAACAAGAGTCAATTCTATTTTCTAAATGTTCTACAATGTGTGTCTCTGTGTGTGAGTGTATCTCTGTGTGTGTGTATAATCTATCTGTATGTGTGTATGTATGTGTATGTGTCTGTGTGTGTGTCTGTGTGTGTCTGTGTGTGTATCTCTGTGTATGTATCTGTTTGTGTGTGTATGTATCTGTAGGTGTGTGTGTGTTTGTGTGTGTATATCTGTGTTTAAAAAATTTAAGCAGATTTTAAGTAAAAAATTCCAAGTATTATTTGGGGCAACCTCGCTCAGTCCTGGGTGCCTCCATCTTGAAGAAATTATCTACTGTTCTCTACTGTTCTTCAAACTCGAGTGAATCTTGGCTCCTGGTCAAGTTCCCTAACACACAGTAAGAACTCATTTTACGCATTTTAGGAAATTTTGAATTTTTTTCAGTTATCTCATTTTCTTACATCCAAATCCCTTCTGGGGAAACGCTTTTCATTTCTAGTACTGGTGACTTTCCCCAGCAAAGACAAGAACACATTTAAGATTCATGTGTGTGTCATATTGTCCCTTTGAGGAATCGCAGATGGCCTGTGGGTATAAGAGAGATGTGAGCACCAGGCAAAAACACACAGACTAGTTTCCAGCTAATTTTAAAACACTGCAGAAACATCTATTAAAGTGAACTTGAACAGTAGCTGGGGCAGACACTCTGGGCATAGTCTAAGTCCATGAAAATGGACTGCTAACTTGCTTGTGATTATTGTACGTAGTGTGAATGTCAGAAAAATGGCTAATATGCCAAAGAGAATCTAGAATGCATGCCTCATATTCTGGCTTCACCTTGCTGTTCCTGAATGAAGTCGCACATGCAGCTCAGTGGACTGAGCAGCATTGTGAACCAGCCCTGATAAAACACTTGCTACCAAGTGAGTTTGTTGGTGACGGTGTATTGACCCACACAAGGGCTTCCTGTTGCCCATGCGTGGGTGTGGGTGCATGAAACATGCAGTCTCTTAGGGATCAAAAGCAAGACTCACTACTGACTTTAAAGGTAAGGGAGAGCCTTAAAGGCTGAGACATGAGCATGTCTCAAACTAATGCCAGAAGCAGCAAGAAGACCCTGTGGCCAGAGTCACACATCTCAACCGACATTCCTACTGAGACACAAGGGCATCTCCCAACTCCAGAGCTTTGGGCATTTACCTGCAGAGAGAGGTAGATCCAAGAGCAAAGAAATTGTGACTAATTCAAAGCTTACATCTAAGGTGTGAAATCTTCCTCTGAGTCTGTATAGCTTAGCCATGTGGAGCTTAGGTTCAAGCTCTAGAGATTAGCGTGCATGAGATGGACTCAAACCGTAAAGATTAATGTGTGTGCCTTGGGTTCAAACTCCAGCATTTAACATGTGTGGTGTGGGTTCAAGCCCCAGCATACCTGTGCTCACACACAATTATTTCAGGATGTTATTTAAATGCTATTTAATCCTCTGTGGCATTATCTAAGGCACAGGCTAGAAACTGAAGTGACAGTCCATCTTCCAGAACTGTCTCATCTGAATACTTCCCAGCCTGGCCACGTCATGGGGGGAGGGGATGTCTTCCAGGTTGCTCAGAGATCCTTATGTCCCTAAGATGGTTATCTATGCTATCAATATGACTGGAGCCCTGTTCCCCAGGCGCTACTGACAAGCTGGGAAAGACAAAGAAAAAGAGAGAGTCGTGGGTGTGCCGAGAGTCTGGAGACCTAAAGCAGCCAAGGAAGGTTTTACAGGAGGGCCGAAGAGATGGAAGGGAGGAAGGGAGTAGGGGAGGAATGGAGGAGGGGAGGGAGAGATGGCAGAAAAAGGTGCTGAGAGAATGAGCAGGTGCCCATGCAGAAAGCATGATGTGTGCTGAGACTTCACGTAAATACACCCTTTGTGAGCGGAGTGACAGAGGAGAGGATAGACAGTCAGCAGGACCAAGTCACAAAGGACCTTGAAAGCTAAGCTAAGCAGCATGAACGTGATTCGTTGGTATTGGGTGATCTTTGAAAGCACTCCATCCGTCATCTTTGAGCTAACGGGAAGAACAAACACAAATCTACAAACCAGTCTGGGTTGGAATGGCTCAGGCTGGAGAGCAAAATATGCCTAGAAAGGTGCAAGAGGCCAGAACAGCACCCTAGGGCTGGCCTTCTGTACACCCTGCCTCTGTGCGCAAGGTCTCCATGGAGGACCACCCTATCCAGTGCACTTAGGGGCTACAGAGGAGCACAGAGTCAATCTCCATGGCTTCCCTCTCCTCCTTTGTGCTCCATCCCTGCAGAAGACACAAGTCTGTTTGTCCAATTATCCAACAGGTTCAGGCCAACTTCCTGACACTGGGCACACAAGACAAGACAAGAGCAACTATGCTTAACACAGTTACAAAGACTCTCAGGACCATCCACACTGGCTGCCCACCTGTTGCCCTTGAATGTGAGATATAGAGAGAGTGTTTGACATAAAAGCAAACTCTACAGGGATTGTTCTGTTCACACGTTTCTCCGGTGTCTACAAAAATCTTGGTACATAGACACACTCAATAAATATTTGCTAAATAATGGAACAGCTAATTGATCGATCCACGTCTTAGAAAATGCACGAACACTGGTACCTGAGCTTAGGAATGTGTGACACTCAACATCAGTCTTACAGAGACTGCAACAATAGACTTTCTAGCTTCTTGTAACATGTCTGCACCCAAAACACTGACAGCTGGGTGTGCTCACTTCAGACAGGGGAAATCAGCAGGAAGCATGCTGATACAGGCCATGAGAAAAGAAGCTTCTAGAAATGTCGTCATTAATGTACCACCCCTCCTAACTATGAATTTAAGGGCTGGAGAGAAGACTAACTGCCAGCATCCCACCGCTATTGAAGGAAGCATTTCCTGGAAGACCCGGGCTGTAAGTCACTGCACACTCTGGGCCTCTGTCTGTGGTCTGCTCCTTTCCTTGACTCTAGTGAGGTTTTATAAAGAGCAGACCTGCCTGGAAAGGAAACCTTCTGCAAGCCTAGATCTGCAAACTTTCAGCCACCTCTCCCTCACTGACGCTAATGAGGAGACACGGGAACTGAATGCCCCTCTGATAACTGGAAGTCCATCTCCCAGGCAACCTCTCTGTGATGCAGTATCAACTCCCTGCACTTCTCCAGCACTGGATCACTTCCACGCTCGAACATCCCATCACCTCACGAGCTCCTGGGAGGCAGTGTTAGTCAGCAACATTGGCATTTTGCAAATGGAGATCCTGGAGAAGCCAGGGCCTTAGTCAGACAGAACCCTAAGGAGAACACAACCAGGATCGTCTGGCTTCACTGTGGAAGCCCAACTCCTAGCTTCTACACCACAGGTAGAATGGGCAGAAGCGGGGAATTGGGGGAGTGTGGACCTGTATGTTACTGTCATCAGACCTTGCTCCAGCAGTGCCAAAGATTCACAGCATGGTAAACCCAATATCATGAAGATGGGTTCTTCCCAGCATCCCCTGAACACACAGTTCTCTCTAACAAACACGACTCAGAAAGATCCCCAAAGTGTGCCCGCACAGGGAAAGCTTCCTTCGCTGAAGAACTGAACTTGAATGGACACCTAGAGAGTGGTGTTTCTAGAGAGTCTAGGCACTCTGGCCAACCATGCACTATGGCCGGGTATAGACAAGGCTTTTCCTCGAGCTGAATGGGACTCCTCAGGTCAGACCCACCTCGGCAAGACCCTAGCACTGGGAGGGTGGAAGCTGTACTGGCTGAGGGTCAGATCCACTGTCAGCCTGCTAGGGCTGAGGTTTCGCCATCTGGGGAACTCCAGGCACGTTACTGCTGAGTCCTGAATCCTGCAGACTCAGTGAGGACTTTCTGGATGGAAAAAGGACGCGGCAGGTAAAGAGCTATTCATGCAAGTGTGAGTCTGACCTAAAGTTCTTCCTGTGGCTGAGGCCTCAGGGGCTCTCAGAGGTCAAACTGGTAACTCCTATGACAGAGACTTCATTATGTGGCAAAGAGTGCCTTAGGCCCTGACTCCCCACTTATCTATGGTCAAGCATTTTGACAGTTTAGGCATTTATACCTTCTGCCATGATATTACTGAATATCACCCCCACAGCAGACACAGGGACTCTCCAGCAACCAGTGACTACCTGACATCACAAGTCGGGAACCCTGCTTTCATCTGCTACCCTAAGGAAGAGTGTCACGTACATTTATTTGTCAGCCTCATCAAATCCAGCCTTGTCTGCATGGACTCCCAAGACCCCCAAGAGTTTATAGTCTGCTGCAGCATCTCTTCAATTGCCCCAGCTTCAGGAGGAAAACTCACTTGTGTTGAAAGGTTTGACAGCCAAGTATCTCAGTGGGGAAAAAGGTTGAAAATTAATATAGAACGTGTTATAAAATTTTGGTTGACTTAGCATCAGATGCCAACCCTTAAGATATATATAAAAACACATGAAAATGAAATCACCATTCGCTCATGAGTTTCTAAATTCCCAAGCCCATCACAGCCCATTTCCTAAAGGTACTTCCTCAGAGTCTGTCTGTGGCCTAAGAGGAGGCAACCCGTCCCACTTGAGTGGGAAGAAAATGGTCACAGAAGAGCTATTAGATCAAATGGTAGTGATTAAAATGGTGGCCACATTGGAGAGATGGCTCTGTGGTTAAGAACACTGACTGCTCTTCCAGACGCCCTGAGTTCAATTCCCAGCAACCACATGGTGTCTCACAACCATCTGTAATGGAATCTGATGCCCCCTTCTGGTGTGTCTGAAGACAGCTACAGTGTACTCATATAAATAAAATAGATAAATCTTAAAATGGTGGCCACAGCAACATGTCTGGGCACTCACTGCAGTCCAGTCAGATCTCAAGCGCAGGACACGGGGATCTTATTACCTGTACTTTTCAGCTGAGGAATCAGAGAGGTGAAAGAGTTCTGCCCCTGCCTGAGGCTGCAGAGTGCGTGAACAGCTAAGAATATGACTGGGCTTAGCCTGGTACCCAGCAAAATTTTGGCAAGCACAATGGTAGTAACTGTGCACCTCAGCACCACTGGGTATTTGTGCATGGTGCATCTTCACAGTGAGGTCTGCCCTGGACATTGTAGCAAGGTTACTGTCAGCCCTGGCTCTCCTCACAGGATACTAGCAGCAACCCCTCCCCTCTTTATCCCCATGCTGACAGACACAAACGTCTTGTTTTTTTCCAAATGTCCACTGGAGAAGAAGTCCCCTACAGGGGACAGCTGCTGCAAAGCACAATCGAGGTGCCCTGACAGGAAATAGAATGTAATAGGGAAAGCAAGGTTTGGTGTCACTGATACCTCCGGGATAATCCTGAGAATGACAAGGGACAGAGGTAATGGTGTAAGGAGTCACTGAGTCATATAGTTAACCTCAGAGTTCAAAGTAAGAAGTGTGACGGTCCTGGAGACCCTGAGGAGCCACTGACACCTGTGACTACGGTGTCACAAGATTGGGTTTCAGAAACATGGAGCAGGAAGTGAGATCTATCTGGAAGGAACCTGAAGCAAAGCACGGCACCATGTGGTCATGATCTAAGAGATGATGGGAAGTTAAGGAGGAAAGATCTGAGAGGGAGACTGAGGAGTCACCATGAGCAGGCCTGGCTCTGGAGGGGTGGGCAAGCCAGGGATAACAGCCACCTACAACCCCGGGTGTCTCTGGTGATGTCGATCAGGGTCACAGACAGACACAGCGAGCAGGAGAGAAAGGTTCTGGCTTGGGAGCAGGAAGAACCCAGTGCCACCCGTGCTAATGAGCTACCAAAGAAGAGGAGTATGCAAATGGAGGGGCCTTTGGGAAACTGAACAGGCTCTGGGTAGAACCTAGGAGAGCAACAGGGCTCCGGAAACGTCCCAAGAACACGGCATAGATAGACAAAGTGCTAAACCTTCTCCACGCCCCGGTAGACAGCCCCGTGCCCACATGCACAGGGGCAGCACTAATTGGACTTGGTGTGTTTAAAAGGTTAATTAATTCATAAATTAATTAAAATTTAAATTTTTCTACAATGAATTCAATCACCCCAAAAGATTTTCAAAGTACGAAGAGGGAGTTAGAGAAAGGTTTCAGTGTTTAAGAACACTGTGGGTTCAGTTCCCAACACCCACACGGTGGCTCACAACCACCTTAACTGCAGTTCCAGGGGGCCCAGTGACCTCTTTCGACCTCCACAGGCACCAGGCATACACATGGTACACATATGCACATATGTACATGCATATATATATATATATATATATATATATATATATATATATATATATATATACATACATACATGCATGCATACATACAGGCAAAATACTCATACACATAAAATAAAAATAGACAAAAGACTGAAGAGAGGTCTAGGGGATCACTAATATTTAAGGAATGGGTTAGAAAAATCTCACCTGGGGTTAAGGGGACAGAGGTAGAGACAGCAGAGGGGTGATGTCTGAAACCGTGAGAATCTAGTGGTATTAATGCCCATAGAGATCGAGCAGACCACAAGAATCAGAGACTTGAGAGTGAGTAGAAGGTAAACAACAAGACCAGGCCATCTGTTTTGGTTATGCTCAGAACGCAAGAAAAAACAAACATGAATACATGCTATCCCATCTCTCCAAATTTAGCTTGGTGAGGTAAATGCAAACCTAACTCACTTATGTGTGTTATGACTTATGATTCCCACTGGGGTTAGAAAAACTCTACCTGAAATCCTGACAGCTGAGAAAGAGCATCACCACGAGGGCTAAGCAGGATGGACCGCACAGAGCCTTGGAAGATACAATCCAAGTCGTATCCTAACGCCTTCTCAACAACACAGACACTCCTGTGTGGAAGGATCCTTTCGAAAGCATAAACGGATCTCTTCCTAGGGGCCCAAACTGTATTCTTGTTACCTTGGAAAGCTCTGTGGAACCAGAAAGGATTTTTCCCTGTGAGACACGGTTCCAGATACGAGGTTATACCTGAAGCAACACTCCACGCAGTCACACACTCATGTCTCATGGCCAATGCTCAGTTGTCATAGGGACCTCACCTAGCTGTCTGTCCATCCCTCCAAATGAATCTATCTCACAGGGCCATGGTGACGCAACTCCGCAAGGCTCAAGAAACGGGCAACAATCGAATCTGAGGCGAGAACCGAGCAATCGCGCCAGGAGACAGGCAAACAAATCACACGACGCAACTTTGTTCTTCCAAATTTTGTCCTGAAATATGTTCTCCACAACCAAGGACTGGTCAGCACGCTCTGGTACTGACTTAAACACTCATCACAGTACAATCTGCCTCAGAGAAATCAGTCATGTGGTCAAATGAGCAAACAATGACTAATTTAATTTCATCCTGCAGAAGTTGAAAACAAGCTACAATCACGGCGGACACTGCCCACGTTATTCCCAAGCCACTGTCTTTTATGTCCCTGATTGGCTTTTATTCTAGACCACAAGAGTTATCAGCTGACTTGAAATTTTTCCAGGGCTTTATGCTAAGCATGCTAATTCAGTGCATTGAGAGGATCACACCCAAACAAGACAATGGCTGGATCTCTCCTAAAGGTCCAAGCTGAGCCTTTGCCCAAATACTCATGCTAAATCCTTCTCCGTGACACTGCCCTGAGCTCTGGTCATCCGAAGGGTCAGTACGCAGGGACTTTAAGGGAGAGTCTGAGCACAGCTCACTGTTACAGTCTTGCTTCAGAGTGGTGCTATGGTTCAGGAACACACTGAGCAGGCTCATCCTGCCCTTAGATGCGCAACCCACAAACCTCGTCTGCTAAGTGAACACAGGAACACAACCCAACTACAGAGACCAAGTCAGCAGCAGGAGGCAACAGTGTGAGTGCTGAGTGATCAACATGAGCTGGGATATAGTGTTTCCATGGTCACCACTATGATACCCTAAGCTATAGGAGAGAAAAATTGTATGTTAGCTACAGCTATATAACAAATTATTCCCCCAAACTTAATGGCTTTAAACAAATAAGCATGCATTATCTGAGTTCTGACTGATCAAGAATCCAAGCGCATTTCAACTCTTAGCCTCTGCCTCAAGGGTTCTCCCAGGCTGCAGGCAAAGCACCTGCAGGGTCCTCTCTGAAGGTAAACAGGTTGGATGTGCTCAGAGTTCATCCCCATGATCACAGGCAGGACGCAGCCGCGTGGAGGAACTGGGCCTAGGCCTCAGGTGCCTACTGCCTAGCAACCAAACCTCCCCTGTTCCTGACTGTACCCCATGGGTCTCTTCTGAGCACTGCATCTCGGCAGCTGGTTTTCCTCACAGTGAACAGACACAGACACAGGGCGGGAGCTAGCAGAGATGAGGAAGGGAGGTGCTCCATCTTCTGAGGCGTCCGATTGCAGAAGCAACATCTTATGTTTCTGCTGCTGTCGGTTCACGAGGAGCCTAGTAGGTTCAGCTGGCCCTATGGGCATTGGGAGGGAGCGTCACAAGGGAAGACAAAGACACCAGGAGGTGGGACTCCTAGAAGGCCATCTTTACGATCTGGGAAAGCAAACATCTTTTCGGAGAGCTTCTCGAATTTCTGCTGCTTTTCCTTTTGAATATCCTCCCTTACATGTCTAACCCATGCCAAACGCCACACACAAGGCACAGTAAGATGAGAAATACAGACAAGCTCTCGCTCACGTGAAGCCTCTAATCTAGTAAGAGAGATGGATAGTAAAGAAATAGGACATGTTTATTTAATTAAGCCATTTAATTAAAGTAGTGATGCGCCCCATAAAGAAAAACACATTATAAAATTAGAACTACAGAATGATCCCCCACGGAAGGAATCCCTCTGAAATCCCCTTGCGCATACGTCAAAGTAACCAGAGCTGGGACAGGACCAGGAGAGAAGACAGAGGTTCATATAAGTTCACCAAAGAACTAGAAGATGGGGAGGCATCTGAAACCTGGCAATGGCTCCAAACGCAGAGGGGTACAGGACTCTGTGAGCAAGCGAGGGATGCTGTCTATTAAGCAAGGAAATAGGAAGTTAGCTAATTAAATTGATGTAGATCTCGTAAGGTCTCCATGGTTTGGGATACACACTCTCAAATTAAGTTGAGTTAATATAATCCACTTTGGTCTTAATGCTCACAACTCAGCCGCAGGTCTCATGGGGGAGGTTTTATTAGCAGAAGCGGCCTCTGGGAGGGGGTGAGAGGGAACAAGAGACCACTATGGGATCTGGGCCTTGACACATGGGATGACGCATGCGCAGAGGAACATGTAGCGGGTGCCATGGCGACGGACGCAGGCGCAGTGCTATTGCCTAGAGATGACGTGTCTCTCGTCACTGGGTCTAGGAGCTGGCTGTAAAGACACTTCTCACTGTCCATGGGTGTACTTGATGCTGTATTCATATCATCATAGACAATATATGTATGTGTTATATGTGTGTGCACATATGGACAATATATATACATATATAAGTACATATACATATATATTAATTATTAAACTATAGGCATTATTAAATGATAGCATGCATTGCCTCAACCAAAGTCAGATCCCATCCCAGTGGTTGTTGCTTGGCAAAAGGCACTCTTTTAGGATAACAAAGACTCCGGTTTAATTCCATTCCATCCACTCAATCAGTTTTTACATAAATAATGCCAGAAACTGATTCCCGGAGAATGAGTACAGATGTATGGCAGAAACAAGACAGAACCATCCAGGATAAAGATGCTTTTCTTTTGATCCCAGCTGTCTAGACTGAGAAGATGCAGCCCAGTGGGTACTTAAATGAAGAGCTTCCCCTAAGGCTTTCAAGCCTTACTCAGCAGCAAGCCACAGGGCCCACTGTCCAACAACAAAAGGACACATTGCAATACAATGGAAGTTTATCACAGCCTATAAGGGAAAAACTAATGCATCCTTATAGCAGTATTAGCCTAGGCTGACACACCTGTGACAAAAGACCCACACCCACGCTTTAATCCTATCAACAGAGGAGGACATCCTTCCTATTGAGGATTCAGGTACTCTGTCAGGAGTAAACACATACATAACAATGCAATTAAGGCTCTAAGGTACTGCCTGCTTATTGCACTCAAAAACTGAGCTTCAACCACAAACCAGTTCTGGAAGCAGCATGCCTCCAGCCCCATGGCTCCTCTTCCTAGCCCAGGATGGATCCCCCAGGTAAAAACCTACAGACAGAACAAAGCAGGAGCGATCAAAGTTGCATGCTTTCCCGGGGCAAGAAGCTGTAGTCAGATAAAACTGAGGGAGAAGGGCCTCCCACACACATGCAAAACTCCTTCCACAAGGCTGTCACACCGCCTACTTGTAGCACAGCTAAGGTCCAAAATAACACAGAGGCAGGGACGGCAAGAATGGAGTGCTCAAAGAAAAGTCCTTAACAGAGGAGTTTGTGGTGCTTTTAAAGTCAACCTGGGAAACTGCAGGAGGCTACAGGACCTGTAACACAGAGCTTGCTGGCTAACATAGCAAGCCTCTGGCTACAGGTTGAAAGAACTGGATTCCCGCCTCCACTAATTAACTTTCTGGCCTTTAACAAACATCTTCAGTCAATTAATTAACAAGTGATTATTGAGTATCTATTATTCATCTAGCGCCCAAGAAAATGCTCTCAGGCTGGTACAAAGGAGGTCCAGGGTACATGGCTTACCCTCAGGGAACTTAGCATTGTAGCTGGAAAGGAAAGGCTGGGTCTGCTTTCCAGAACCAACCGGATAGTCCTGGGAGGCAGGGGCTAAGGTTTTCAGCAGTAGAACGTTCTAGCAGTTAAGTACTTTTAAAGCAGAAAGTTATCAAAAGGAATGGGCTATCCACATTTTTTGTCCAAGTGTGATTACAGTTCTGTTGGGTGTGTATTAATTTGTGTAAGAAAAAAAGCAGGGTGGTAGCACAGCCAAACACACATGGGAAAATGATCCTAAATAACTCATTACCACTAGGGCTTTACTGAGCCTTTGAAAGCAAACACACAGTGCATGCAGGGGCATCGGACTTTCCCCAGGGAGTCAGCTCATGAGACAGAGGCTCCACTCAGGAAGGAGCACACTGTATGTTCCTCTCTGTTAGTGCTCCGATGGCCCAGTGTAGTGTTCTGAGGGCTTTAGTCACCCTGATGGGATTCTGTGCAGAAAACATCTCCTCTCCCCTGAAGGGCATCTTAAGGCTGCCTGATGGGCTGCCCTACTCTGTAAGCTCCAGCTCCCATGGATGTACTTCCGCCCACGGGAGTGTCCACCCACACAGGGCACAGAGAGCCACACCTTGCACTTGACACCTGTCCAGACACTATGCACAACAGCTTCTGTGTCTCCTTTTCTGGCTACCACCCTCTGTGGACAGTCCTTGTGAATGGGTAGATGAGTGTGTCCCAGATACAGAGCTTATCTCTGCAGCTCCCTGTGGCACTAAATGTTAGCAATCTGTCTAAACTCCACCCCACAGTTACCTGGCAACAGCCAAGTATGCTCCTCCCCACAGTTACCTGGCAACAATCAGGTAGGCCTGGCCCACTATAAAAGGGGCTGCTTGCCCCTTCCTCTCTCTCTCTCTCTTACTCTTCTCTCTCTCCCCATTCCCTTCCCCTCTCTCTCCATGTAGTCATGGCCAGCCTCTACTTCTCTACTCTTTCCCTCTCTCTGCCTTTCTCTGTCTCTTCTACCATCTTAATTCCCTTCCCCATTCCCTGAATAAACTCTATTCTATGCTATACTGTCCTGTGGCTGGTTCCTCAGCGGGAAGGGTTGCCTTGTCATGGACCCGCTGAGACATCCCCTTCCCCCAGACCTCACTACACTTCCATAGAATATATTACATATCTTTATTTTTTTATAAACACATCACTAAACACATAGACTCCCAAATATGTGCAGCTTGCCAAGAAAACATAAATGAAAGTACAATCTGCTTTACACAGAGGCTCTCCTCCTGATGGGCCGTGCAGCCGGCTAATGAGGGCACAGGTAATAGGAAGCAAGACAGCCACACCTGGACTCTGGCTCTCTAGTGATGGGCCTCTCTCCTTGGGCATTCTGAGCCTCCCCACACGTGAGCAAGAACAGGGATGAAAACAGCCATTTCACACAGGGCTGCTGAGGGGAGGATGGACAGCCAGGCAGAGTCCTCAGGCCAGAGCAGAGCCCAGAGTAAGTGCTCATGAAGCACTGGCATCATTCAGCAATAGCTTGATCTTAGTTAACCACAATCTGTTCTACGGGGTCTCCAAATGGGTTGATCCCAGAATAATCTATTCAGAAGATACATGCTCAAGGAGTCAATTGCTATTTTCCACATAATTGTGTGTCTGTGTGTGTTTAGTGTGTAAGTGCATGATGTGATGTGTATGTGCCTGTGTGTATGTATAGTGTGATGTGTCTAGGTGTGTTTATGTATAGTGTGTGTGTGTTTGTTTATCTGTGGTGTATGTATGTGTGTGTGTTCTTACTGTACTCTTAAAATACTTCACCAGCTTCCTCACTAAAACAAGATAGATAATGGTGCAACTTTCTTCACTCAGCTCTTGCAAAGGCTCAGCAGATAGGACATAAGCCCTCAGCACATGGTGAGCTCCTGATCAATAGTAGCCTCCATCACTGTACGAGTGGAGCAGCCCATCAGGCACAGAGTAAAGGGAAGGGTGCGTCCACGCTCCTGCATGGCTCTGGGGGGCTCCTCTATTTCATGGTGTGCAAAAGCCAGCACATCAGACCCATGGGAAACTGCAGCTCAGCCCAGTTTTCCTCTGGGAGGCCCTGAACCAACAGCAAGCCAAGGAGCATCTCCTTTAGAAAGATGGTGCTCACTCCACCTCCCAACAGCAAAAGGAGAGGCTGAGAGCTAGGTGATCCAGGAGGCTGCAGCCTGCAATCAGCAGAGAGGCAATCACCTGACACAGGGCCTGCGGGCAGGGGAATAACAGGGCACGTGATTCAGTTCAGTGGATTGGGCAGGAAAGAGTCAGGGAGCAGTTGACAACAAAGGAGAACAGAAATGCTGCCGGTGATGGTGACGACATTCCTCTAGTCACAGCTGGGCCTAGAGTCAAGCATCCTCTGCCACAGAGGTCATCTGCAGGACAGCTCACCAGGCACCAGCATCATGAACTAGGCTCAGGAAGAGACACACCAGCAAGGACTCTGGAAAGGGCTGATCCATGGCTCTAATGCTGAGGCTGAGGTCCTTGGTACGGAGAGCCTCCCTATGCTATCTTTCCTTGGATGCCCCCTTAACTACCTCACCTAGAAAAAAAGGGGTTTTGCCAGGGAACAGCAGGCCTAGACATAAACCAACCAATCAAACAAACAAACAAACACCATAGGAGTGATAATGGAAGGAAAAATGATCAAACAACAGGTGCACAAAAGGTGCGCAGTGCACACTTACAGGACAGTGAATTCTCCTTTTCCAATGTGAACTCCCAGCTGGGAAAGCTTTGACAAGAGGGAGACTGACAACAGCTGAAGAGGGATGGGAGGGCCGCTCGATCCCTAAGGGCGCACCGGCATGGAAGGCAGTAGGAGGCTCCTTGGAAATCTAACATAGGAACCGGCACATGGCCCAGGCACAGCCCTCCTGGGCTCCTGCGTCTGAAGGACCCACACATCCAGGATCACCACTGCACTTTCCATAACAATCAAGTGAGAGAATCAGCCAAGGTGTGCACCAACAGGTCAATAATCGTTGTGTCATGAGAAATAAGCCAGCCTAAGAAAGAGGTGAGTGTGAGTGTGTGTGTGTGTGTGTGTATGTGTGTGTGTATGTGTGTGTGAGAGAGAGAGAGAGAGAGAGAGCATTGTGTTATGACTGTGTGCATGAATGTATTAATGTAAGAGTATTAGTATGTGTGTGTATCACTGTATGTGTGGGTTTGTGCATGTATGAGAGTGTGTGTATATGTATATGGTGTGTGTGTATGAGTGTGTTATGAGTATGTGTATGTATGTATGAGTGTATAAATGTGTGTATGTGTGTGTGTATGAGTATGTGTGTGTATGACTATCTGTGTGTATTAATGTGAGAGTGTGCATTAGTATGTGTATGTATTAGTATATTGTGAGTTTGTGCATATATGAGCATGTGTGTATGAATGTGTTATATGTATGTATGTGTGCTTATGAGTATGTATGTAAGAGTGTATGTGTGTGTATGAGTGAGTGTATAAATGTATGAGTATGTGTGATGTGTATGAGTGTGGTATATGTGTTATGTATGTGTGTATGAGTGTGTGTGTGATGTGTGTGTGGCAAGTGTGTGTGTGTATGTGTGGTGTGTATGTATATATGGTGAGTGTGTATGTGTGGTGTGTGTATATGTGTGGTGTGTGTGTACTGTGTATGTGTGGTGAGTATATGTGTGTGTGGTATGTATATGTGTAGTGAGTGTGTGTGTGGTATGTATGTGGTATATGTGTATATGGTGTGTGTGTATGTGTGTGGTGAGTATATGTGTGTGGTATGTGTATGTGGTGTGTGTGGTGTATGTGTGTGTGTGTGTGTGTGTGTGTGGTGTATATGTGGTATGTGTGTTTATGGCATAAAAGTAGGAAGGGGACCAGGAGGAGAGAGAAGAGGTGTTGGGACTACAGAGCAAAGGAATGCACATAGCAGGAGAGCAGAAGTGCAGAGCATAATGGGGACCAACAAGAGGGGAGGGGCTAGGGAGGCCAGCACAGAAGAAGAAGAATTAAGAAGCAGTGTCTGTTTGTAGTAACAATAATTACAGAGGAGAGGGCCATGGATTTGAGAGGGAGGGAGGGAGGGAAAGGGGGAGGCACGAGAGGACTTGCACGGGGTGTCAGAGGTGGAAATGATGCAAACACGGTACTCATGTAGGAGACTCCTTAAAAATAATAATTTAACAAAAGTGAAAAAGAGAAAGTATACGAACAAGCACACATGAAACGGCCTTAACGAACCCATCGCTTCTTGTGCTGGCTCTAAAAATAACCAAGCAGGCAAACAGATAAAACCCAGTTGGCTTTGGGGCTTTGAGGAACAGAATACACTCCCATTTACTGCTCACCTGTTTACGGCTGGGCGGGGGCTAACCAGACAAGCCAGGAGAGGGGCTGGAATTTGGTACTGCTCACTACTGTAACAAACACATATGCTTTTTGACCAAGCAAGAACCTCAGCCCTTGGCAGCACAGAAAATGGAGTCTCCGTCAGACCATTCGGTGCCCCTGCTGTCCCATGACGTGTGACCCTCATTTCTGTGTCTCTCCCTACAAACAAGTGCAGCTAGGCTTTAGTCTCCTCTCTGACCCACGTGCATGCAGTCATCTGTTACTCCATGAGGGAGGCGTATGATGAATGGGCTTTTCCTTAGCCGTGCAAGCATCATCACGTGACATAAACTAAGAAGGTTAGCATGTTACCAAGTGATGTCACATATGTGGTTCTTCGCCGATTAAAACACTACATGACACGTGGATGTGTGGATGGGTGGATGTAGGTGCATGTGCATGTTTGAATATATGTGAGTGTTGTCTCCTTTCTATCTCTTGATCTTGTGGGTGCATGTGTGCACATGTGGGTGCCTCGGCATGTTTGTATGTGTCTCATTTCTCTCTCTGTAACTTGCTTTCTTCACTAAAAAATGTACGGGGCCTTTCTATAGCAGCTCAATGAGGCCTCTCTCCCTCTTTGACAGAGGTGTTTTCTCTGTGTAGATCTAAGTGGTTTATCCAGTCCGTCACTCCTATTGAGGAGCATTTTGGTTGCTTAACACCTTCTGGCATCCAAAGTTAATAGAGCAGGGCGTTCCAAATGACTTAAGACATCAAAGAGAGGTGTTTAAGTTTGTCTTTTATGACCATGTAAATGTTTTAAGAAATAATTTTTAAATTACAATAAACTAAGTTGGATCCAAGCAGCAATAAGTCTAAGCATGAATTAAGATGTTAACAGCATCACTTCTCTTAGGAATGCAGCTCGCTCGAGTCATTTGGAGCACCCTTCTCTCTGAGGCTAGATAGTATATAGTGTGTGAACAGAAGGGGCTGCTGTGTGGTCTGGAGTGTCAGTGGGTTTGTTTCAAGAGTGCTGGTGGATAATTCCTAGGTTCCCTTTATGCTATAGACTGAAACATGTAAGTACAATTATTGACGTTATTGGAAATCAAGGTTCTCATTCTGGGAAAATTAGAAATGTATGTGAGCTCATGGTGTAGTGTTGGGGTTACACTGGAAATGTCAGTAGGAGCAGATGGTTTCTAGGCCCTGGTGCATTTAATGCACCAAGGTGTACTGACAAGTCCCAGCCATAGTGAGTACACCCGTACCCACGCCAGGCTTACAGACATCAGCTCTCATTAGAAGGACCTACAATGTTCTCAATGAAGGTCTGACTCCTGGCCTGGAAGAATGAAGAATAGGCTGAGATGTACCTTCCTAAGCCAAGAAACAAGACTGTCCACATGAACATGAATAGGAGCTTGAGATGGTCCCCAAGTCAAACAACCACAGCATCAGGGGAACAATGACAGTAATTATCCCAGGAAGCACATTAACACTGAGCTCAGAAAAGGAATCACCTCTTCACAGCATCCAAAAGGGGAGAGGGAACTCCCTTCCTTCCTTTAAAAATGTTACTGTCTGAATGTACGAAGGTCGGTAGAACTATACGCCATCACGTTACAGCCCCCAGTGAGGCCTGTGAGGTAGGCAAAACCTTCAAAGGATGCTAAAATCATCGGGCAAGAGGTTATTAAAAACAGGAGGGCCTCAGAGTCCTGCCCCACAGGTTTATCAGATACATATAAAGGGGCTAAGGCACTTGCAAAGAAAAGATGTAGCCGACACCACGTTAATCGTGTGACCAAGCTGAGCAAGGCCAACAGTGAAACCAACTGACATCGGGGTCCTCGTGTGACTCAGTGGGAATACATCACTCAGAAGTGTGATCTTACTGGGCGGTGGTGGCGCATGCCTTTTATCCCAGCACTTGAGAGGCAGAGGCAGGTGGATTTCTGAGTTCGAGGCCAGCCTGGTCTACAGAGTGAGTCCCAGGACAGCCAGGGCTACACAGAGAAACCCTGTCTCAACATTAAAAAAAAAAAAAAAAGAGGAGTGCAATCTTGCCAAAAAGTCTACGGAACCTCACTGTGAAGAAGTGATCAAGTATGGGAATTGGGTGACATCTGATGGAACCATGGGTCTCGTGCTCCAAAAGTTCCCATGTCCCAAAAGATGCCTCCCTCCCAAAAGAAACTGACAAATGTCCTCCTTTTCTAGATTTTAATAATAATAATAATAATAACCAGAATCAACCTTCAGTATCCAACTAGCTCCTGAAGTGAGAAGCAGCTATTGACAACCCTGTGGGGAAGTGGGAACTTTACTGTAGACCAAATACCATTATTGTGTCCACGGTCAACTTCTTAGATCTGTTAATTATTGAAAATGTAGGTGTCTCAGAAAATATGTCCACCAAGAACATCTTTAAACACAAGGGACAAAAGTTTCTATGTTTTTGGTATTTTTTAAGTGTCTTGTCAGTATGTTTAATATATTAAAAAAATAATATACAAACAATATTCAGATAATCGTACCTTGCGTCAGGTTCAAAAGAAACTCGACAAATGGCTACCAGTGGTGCCTATCTGTATGCCAAAGCGCATGCTGGCTTCCAGAGTCTCTCTCAGTGTTGTGAATACCTGTTGGAGTCCATGCTGGCCTCCTGGCTCTTGTCAGCTCTTCTCAGTCTTCCCCCTACCCTAAACTTCTTCCGAGCTTTCCTTCCGAGCTTCTCGGTCCCGTATAACCACGCCATTCCGTTCATGTGTTCCCTTGGTCCTCTCTCTTCCTGTCTCCCTCACGTGGTTCCCCCTAGGTAACCCCTTTCCCTTCCCCCCACTCTCCCCACACCATGCTCTGCCCTCCGCTCACGGCCTGCTCCAGTCTGCTGGCCATGTTCAATCTACTACTTTCTCTCCCTGCTCTGGACTCCTGCAGATGCCTCTGGCTCTCCTCTCCCTCCTATCTACAATATAACCTTCCCCTCAACCACACCTTGGAGCCGTCTTGCCTCAGTTCATCCATCCGGTGCCGAAAGCCCCTTGGACCTGACACCTTGATCTAAAACGTTGGAAATACATTATATAATTTTATTTTATTTTATTTTACAATTATATATTATATATTATATAATTTTATGTATTTATTTACAAATGTAACTTACATATTTATATCATACATAAATATGATGATAAAAGTGGCTGTCTGTGCTAGGTAATAAGGAAGATAAAAGAACAAGAGGGTAGATTAGAGGCAAGAGCAAATGTTATTATTATTATTTTATTATTATTATTATTCCACATGTCACAGCATGCACATAGAGGTCAGAGAATAGCTCCAAGGACTCCGTTCTCTCCTTCCTCTGTGGAGCTCAGGGCTCACACTCAGACCACCAGGCTTATGCAGCAAATGTTTTACCCAATGACCCAGATCATGGGACCAGGAGCAAGTGCACTTTACATGTTAAATAAAAAAAAATAATATGATCTAGCCAGGAAGTGGTGGCACATGCCTTTAATCCCAGCACTTGGGGGGGGGGGTGGCGGGGGCAAAGGCAGACAGATTTCTGAGTTCAAGGCCAGCCTGGTCTACAGAGTGAGTTCCAGGACAGCCAGGGCTACACAGAGAAACCCTGTCTCGAAAAACAAACAAACAAAATACTATGATCACAAGGATACCAATTCAAAAACACCAGGGGAAATAGTTTTTATGATAAAGAAATATAAAGGCTTAAAGAGTAAAGATCTAAGCCCATGGAAGGATTTAGGGTCTTGGAGGTTTCTAGAGGTATTGATGACAACCTAGGGAAAGCCCTGTGGCTGGGATACAGCTTGGTAGAAGAACGTTCAACCAGCTTGTGAGAGGCCCTGGGATCAAACCCTCACCACAATATCTAAAGGCTTTTATTTCAGCATATTTTTATTTCACAGAAATTCCCTAAAAAAATTTTTTTTTCTGAAAAATGTTTCCTAAGGAAATTGTTGTAGAGATGGCTGATGAATTAATCCGCCCCTAACATGTTCTTCCTGACAGGAGAAAGTAGGAAGTAACACAAATGTGTAACCAAAAATTTTTCTTTCCAAAAGAAAAAAAAACTTTTAAAATAAATTATTGGACTATCTATCCACCAGAGGACTACCTAGAAAGGTATTTCTGTAGCTTTTTAAATGGGAGAGGCATATAAAACACACCATGTCATTTCAGAGCATGTGCGTATAGACACATAAAGCAATACAGCTCTCTTGGAGGGACAGTGTATAGATTTTTTTTCTCATGTTTATCTCTTTTGTTTTCTAAAAACAGGGAAGATGCTGAGGTAGGAATCACCACCTCTCGCTTTGGCTCCGGTGACACTGCCTGGCGTGGCTCATGGGGAAGAAAGGGGGAGTCAGATGTCAAAGCAAGCCCTTCAGCTGTCAGCAGGCCCTAAAAGCTCTTCAGTATGGGAGCAGGTCAATAGCCACTGGACCATGACATCTCCCCTGCCTGCTCCCTGGGGAAGGATTGCATCTGAAGGGGAGACAGCCTACTTTCAACAGAGAGACAGCCCCCCATTAAGCTCCACATGTCACCTCGGACAGCACCGGGCACTAAGGACTGTTGTTAAAAGCTGTCAGAGGACACTCCCACTTCAGAATATCCAAGAGACTCTGGGAAGGCGGGGGGGGGGGGGGGGGGTGTGCACAAAACAGTGGAGTAAGTCTGGCTCCTGTCAAACAGGATGGCGTTTACTTCCCGCTTGAGGAAGGACTGGAGGGACAACAGATTTAAAGCTTGCCTCTTTCCCATTAGCGCTCCTGCCTGGGCTAGCCACTTAACCACTTCAGGCCTCCTAAATGAGCTGTGTAAAGTACCCGGGATGCAAATTCAGGGCGGGGTGTGCGCACAATAAGCAGAACAGACAGCGTGCAGGCTGTACATTTTCATATTGACAAGGAATTTCTATGCTACCAAGCAGAACGTCAGGCCCTTATTTCACAAGCATGTTAAACAAGGGTGGGTTCTTACTACTCCTTCCCCACGTTCTCACGATGACCAAACCTACACGTTCTTACCTGCTGGGAAGCGGGCAGTGGTGGCAAGGCAGAGAACAATTCTTAGAGAGAAGCTTCTCTCTACAGTGAAGATTCCTCGCCACTCCCAAGTCTGCGTGACTGGATGACTAAGGGGAAGTGGGGTGACAGCTGCCAGCATTTGCGGGCATGTGAGATCAGCCAGGTTCCCCGGGGAAAATGCATTTCCCCTCAAATGCTACCAAAAGTCATTATGAGCAAACTGCTTTATTAAAGGAAGAAAGGGATCTACAACTGAGAAAAAAAATTGAGTTCCCAATTCAGATATATCCTCAGGCGGCAAGCTTGCTTATCTGTGCACTATGACTAACCAAACAAGGGAAAGCAGCTTAGAGAGGACTGGGTCAATCTAGAGAAAGAACAGCCTTGGGGAAGCCTGTGCCTCCACCCCTTGCTAAGAAGAGGAGAAGAGAGTTGAGGAGACAAAGGAACAACTCCCAGAAAGCCCAGGACTCCATCTAATGCACCCCTCCATGAAGACAACCTGCATGGGATAGGGATGGGTTTCTCACCAGAGAGGAGGCTCTTGGGATATATTTAATACCGTTGGCCATGTATATAACTTCTCTGCTTTCTGGGTACATGGTAGGATATCCCTAATTGCCCCATGGACGCTCTCAAAACTATCATCTTAAGAGTCACGGGATATTAAGCTTAGCACTCCTGCTACCCTGTCTGTAACCACAGGCCTTAGAACCCTCAGCAGCCACTGTCCTGAATAAAATATTGGAGCCTTCTTACCCATAAGAGATGAGCACTGTGGTATAGAAATGGGCTTTTACAGTTTTAAGGCAAAAATATTATATATAAGCCAGAGGAAGAGGTTGACCCTGAGTGAACCACCACATCAAGGAAGTGGTCCTCCAGAGGGCACATCTTGACCTCTAGCCTGGGAGTGAAGGGGTTAAATAACCAAGTGTGCATCCGACAGCGTACCACAAGTCTAACGGTGTGAAGCAATGGGAAAGAGGGCTCAAATCTGATGTCAGATGGAGGCTCCCAACTCAACTGGTCTTGGCTTTAAATCCTAAGATAATAGGAAAATGAATCCATCTTATTAAGAGAAAGCAGAATGCAAAAGTAAATGAATGCCTTGTGTTTATTCCCCAGGCTGAAATCCCTCAAAAAGTCAAAATCACTCCCCCACCCCGTGTTTAGTAAACATGGCCAAGTGTTGGCAACTGGCCTCGGGAAGCGGAGGCTGCTCGCCTCTGCACCCCTTAAGGCACATGTGTGCACACACACAAGCATGCACACACACAAACACTGCGATAACTTTCAAAAGACAATCAATACCGCCCTGAGACAATCGGAGCTAATCAGCCCATGCAAGTGCAGTACACTAATCCCATTATGTGCCTTCCTGCTTTCCTTAGAGATAGAGTTGTATCATTCCACACAGAGAAGATATGCCCTGCAGAGAGATTACAGATTCCTGGAGATGTGGATTACATCCAACTCCCAGTACAGAGAGGGTGAGCACTGAATAGAAGAGCAATGTATAGCCAAGGGGGTGTAAATGTGGTGGAGCTCCAGCTTACTGCCAATCCTCATGCCTACCTGACCCCCTCTAAAGAATGGCTCCACCCGTATTCCAGCCTGAAAGTAGGACAGGAGAATGCCTAAGAATTTTATGGAAAGTGGGAAGTTTAGGGCCAGGAGGGACTAAGCAGATTACACTAAATAACAAAGAGCCTCTGGGAAGGAAGAAGAAAGGCTGCTGCATCTTGTCATGGAAGAACACCAAGGCCCAACAGAGCAGGGTGGAGGAGAGCTGCGATCTTTCGAGAAGGGTGGCTCTGGTTGTGACTCGGGCTTCTCTAGCACTTGGAAAGATACCAGAAGAAGAAACTAAAATTCTAAGTTCCTTCAGCTTCCTTCAGCTGCTAGACAGAATATCTGTGAATGGGGCGTTGGGCAAAGCCTCAGCTATGTGGGGTAGTGGGGCTCATCTGGGTGCCGATGCTTCCTCAGGCACACTCCTGGTCAGCATCCTTCTCTGCCACCTAGCCCTTTCTCCCCCAAAAGCCACCTTACAATTCAGAGATGGCACCTTCTCCTGGAAGCTTAACTAACCGCTTCACTGGGACGGGATGACCTTCCCAGATCAACCCCCAACACCTTGCATTCCTATCACCTAGTTAATTGTTTAGTTGAGTAGGCATGGGTGCCTTCGGAAACAGGACTTAAGGCTGAGCTGGCACACTCAAGCCTGGGCCATGCTTGATAAAGAAAGCTTTGGTGATGGAGACCACGGAGTCTCTCAAACTGAAGCTTTCACCTGAGCTAAGGGGCGGGGAGAATTTACCTAAGCTGAATGATAGGAAGAGAGACCCCGTTTCTGTCCTCGCCCCCCCACCCCCCCGCCCATACACCACAAACTGATTGCTTGTGTCTGTACTGACACCTGTTGCTCGTTCAGAGGCCCGACTCTTCCACTAGTCTGTTCTGTGTGTTACTAAAACATTTACAGAAAGACTAGTTCTACAGTGGGACGGGCATAGCAAAGAAAGAATAAGACTCTAAAGCCTACTGAGAGAAAGTGTCTAAGACCCTACTGTAGATCATTTGGGTGCCAAGTTCCAGGTCAGATGTTTTGTGATCACAAATCTACGTGAAGGGAAGGAGGCAGCCTCCAGAGCTGTGCTAATGGGGCAGTGTATTATAGGACAGGCATCCTCCATTTCCCCAGGTACCTTAGAGCTTGCCAAATAACTAAATGGATCTTTGAAATTAATCCAGGCCTAGGGAAGAGAAAGAATGCTTTCAGCCTAGTATAACACTGGAGTTACACAGGCAAGAAATGGATCCTTAAAAAGAAAAAAAAGAAGAAAAAAAAAGCTTTCAGGCCAGACCAGAAACATGAACTGTGTCTGTCCACACACCCCCATACCCCTTCCCACATCTATAGCATTCAACTCTGCTCACATCTGAGGCCAGCCAGGCTGAGAGAGCAACACAGGCTGGACGTGAGTACAGTCAGTGGGGAGGCTTGGAGGAGGAGGAGGAGGCGGCAGTGGAAGGAAGAGATGAGGTGGCACTAAGTCATGCCACCAGCCTAGGGTAGACCACACGATATTCCTATTATCCTAAGACCCATTATGAAGAAAAAAACATCCAAACAGAGATGATGTTCATCCACCTGTACTATCTAGACTTGTAGACAACTTGAACCAAGACTAAGACAGGATCCCACGTCACCTGTGAGTCTACTGGGCTCGATGACTTTGTCATAGGCTGTGACTCCTTTCCTGCCTCAAGGAAGAATGTTGGACTGGGCTGACCACAGATGATGACCCTCAGTATGCAGAAGTGGGGATATGAGAGCTGAGGTGCTCATGCCGGAGCCATAATCAGGACACCCTGGAACAGGCCAAGCTTGAAGCATGCTGGGCCACATGGCACAACTGACACTGCTGTGGAGTCATAGAGCAGGTCATAAAAGCTTGCTGTTCAGCATAAAGGACAGGGACAGGCTGAAAGAGAGAACCCCCCTTGTTGACAGTAAGGCATATTAATGAGCTGGATGGTAAGACAAAGACCAAGGGATGGTCCTGGCCTGTCCATCTGGAAACTGTCAACTCTGAGGGAATGGAAATGTTTTCCTCTGCATTCCTCTACTCTTTGAGGTAAGAAAATTAAATGGGCCTCTGGTTTGCAGTGAAGACGGTTCCCGTAACTCACAGGGAAGCGTTGAGCATCTTGAACAACTCCCAGTAGCTCTTTCTCTCAACAAAAAACAATAAAAGTCATACGGCCTTGATTATAGTGGGTTGTCTACAGTAACTTACCACATTCCCCTCCGAGGATATGAAACAAAACATATTTATTCAATTAATCCTGACTTTAATCTTAGAGAAGTCAAATGTTGCAAGAGGGTGTGTGTCTCAAAGTATAAGCTCCCTGAGGGCAGGGACTTCGATGCCTGTTTCCCAGCTGCCCCGCCCCTACCCCTGAGACCTAGGGAGCCATTTGCCCATTGATTTCTTAAGTGAACAACTGAGAGGGCGGCTGGGTAGATGTCCATGTCCTCAGCTTCCCCAATCTGGCAACTATACTTTGCATTTATTGTCATTAGCAGAGAAGCTCATGGCGGTTGCTGGCTGAGAGGGGAGAGTCCATTCTCTCCAGGGGTGTGGACCCCGGTAGGTGACCCCTGCCCCAGTGAGTGGCAAACCCTCCATTCACGTGCACAAACAGCAGCACTAACTGGAATCAGTGAGTTATGAAAAAGGAAAAAGTGGAGAGATCGTGAAGTTGGGAGGAGCATATGGAAGGAGGAGCTGAGAGGACTTGAAATATAGGAACAGGGTACATGATATACATGCAAAAGATTCTCAAAGAGGTTAATTTTTTCAAGTACCATAAAAGGAATGGCCTACCCATGGGCTATCTTTTACAACCTTGACCTGACTATAGATTTCTTTGGGGGAAAAGAAGATTTCCTACACAGCACCCTTCCCACTAGACACCATTTGCCCCTCCCTGCCCACGCACTATAGCAACTCAAAATGTGGCCAGATGTGGCCAGATGCAGCCAGATGAGGCCAGATGTGGCCAGATGCGGCCAGAGTCTTCAGGGACGCAATCCTCTCCAGATAAAGACCAATGGCCTATAAAACATTTCTGAATGGCTGACCAGGCCTAGAGAGGTGGCTTCGTGCTTCCAGCTCATGGATGATGCTGAAAGAACATAAGGGAATTCTTTCCCTTCCCTTCTCCGCAGTGAGCACATCCAGCAGGCCTGGCAGGAGCAGTGGGTGGGAGGAAGTATCGGGTAATGAAAAGCGGGCAGATGTCTTAGACACACACGAAGACCGAGCTGGGGCCCAGGCCTTGTCTGTATGCTACAGAAGAAGCCACTTTGCCGCCATGGTGAAGATAGACTTGATTTTTAATGATCTCCCCTCAGCCTCTTCCACCACAAGGGCATTAAAACATCTATAGGATCTGCCAGCAGCAGGGGATTCGTCAGCCGCAATTGCACTTAAGAACCCGGCTTGGAGCATCTGCTCCCAATTATAAGTGAGGCTGGGGTTCATTAATACTGCCACAATTTCAGTGGTATCCTCAGAGAACTGGCTCTGCAGACATTCCCAAAGCCAGGTGCAGATGTGAGAAAGGGAAGAGGGTTCTCTTCCACACTCAAATGAGCTGATGCTTCTCCAAGACCGTCTCCTTGGCAGAACCCAGAGGGGAGTGAGAATCAGCCCTCCCAGCAGGCTGTGGAGGACCGTGCACTTTCCCTGAGTAGGACCACTGCCTGTGTGTCTCCTGGTGGGCATGGCGGGTTACCTACCGTCCTTGACCAGGAAACGCTAACATCAAGCACAGGTA
This sequence comes from Mus musculus, assembly GCF_000001635.26. Taxonomy (NCBI): domain Eukaryota; kingdom Metazoa; phylum Chordata; class Mammalia; order Rodentia; family Muridae; genus Mus; species Mus musculus. The sequence continues at coordinate 57,895,147 of NC_000079.6, forward strand.
AGGGTCATCGATTCTGCAGGTTCCCGTCCAACATAGATGCGTGTGTAAGGACACCAGAGGTCTCTACTTCTTGAAAATGTGAGGCTGAATTCTTTTTCGATTCAGGAAGACTCACATGCTCCAAAACAAGGAAGAATAAAAACCAAGTACTTGACTATCCACAGAACCCTGGATTGGCACATTATGGAATGCACATATTCACTGGCGTGATCTAACAAATTAAAATGTCCTTTTTGAAACCCAATGCCACATTTAAATGTCTACACTGTTCTGCTAAGTGAACGAGAAAGAATGTGCATGTTAAACCATGGAGACAGAGACAGTGTATAAGTTACAGGAAACTCGGGCATTAAAAAGTCTCACTGGTTTGAGATGGTTTATCAGGAACCAGCTGCCAAGGCTGATGACTGAGTTCAGTCCCCAGGACCAACTTAAGGGAAGGAGAGAGTTGGCTCCTGCAGGGTGTACCCTGACCTTTATAGATGCGCCTTTGTGAACATGTCAACCCCTACAAATAAATATTTAAAAAACAACAAAACTACTGAAGTCTAGTGAACACACAGAGATGCTACCCAGAGTTAACATCACCTGCACATTGGACAAAAATGAGGGATTCATCTCTTTTTTTATGTACCATCTATTTCTATTTTTTAAATTATCTATCCCCTTAAGTTGGGGGGAAAAAACACTATAAAGTTGAAAGAATAACAGAATCCTCCCATTAGAGTGTAAATACATTTTTTCTATAGTTCCCTTACCAGCTTTTTTTTCTGTAACATTCAAAACACTACTGTGTCCTTAAATGCGTTCATTCATGAGCTTGACCCTCCTGCTCCCTCTCCCCACTTCTCTCTCTCCCCACCTCCCTCTCCCTCTCTCTTTCTCTCTTGTTCTCTCTCCATATATATCTGCCTGTCTCTCTGTCTGTCTCTCTGTGTGTGTCTCGGTCTCTCTCTCTCTGTCTCTGTCTCTCTGTCTCTGTCTCTCTCTGCCTCTCTCTCTGTCTCTCTCATGCACACACACACACACACAGGTCCCATTCAGCTAGGAGAGCGCCTGAGAAACAATAGCTGCTTGGCACAGTTTTCACTTGGATCTGTGGGTTTGATTATAGGTTTGCTTCTGGTTTTTATTTTTAATTGCATGTGTTGCTACCACTGAATTTTGATTCAGTAGTAGCAAAAGCAATTGGCCTAACCACTTTGGGAAATGGTCCAACCACTTCTCTTAAAGCCGAGTGCTCACTTATTTTATGGTGAGCACTGGGTCCCACACTAGGTGCGTTCCTGAGAACCTAGGCCCATCCAAAGACATGTCCATGATAGTGTGCTTATGAAGTAAAGCCCAATGACCTCCCAAGTGCCCCTTGATAACAAGTTGGCCATGTTTGGGGTATTCATAGCACAATGAAAGGGAAGAGGTAACACGTATCAAAACAAAACTCAACTTTGGTGAAGGAAAAACAGACATAACAGAGGGACAGCAGACATAACAGAGCGATGGCCAACCTAACAGAGTGATAGCAGACATAACAAATGGATAGCATACATGAGGGATAGCAGACATAACAGAGGGATAGCAGACACAACAGAGTAATAGCATGCATACGTGCACACACACACACAGTTGACAGTGTTTAGGACCCCAGAGTCAGGCAATATGGTAGCAATTGTTTACATATTTCAACATGAATCCAGGTGAGCTCAGGTAACTTGACAAACACAGGCATGAAAGCGTAACCAACTGTCCGCTAGAGATGTGGTCTGGAATCACAAGAAGTAGAAGATGCCGGGGAGCTCAGTGTGCTAGAATTGCTTGCCCATCTGTAGGCATGTTCTTCGCAGAATGACTTCAAACAGGTCTCTCCAACCACTACGCACTTCTCTGCTTGTCTCAGGTAGGAGCCATGTTTGTCTCCCTACTGTACTTAAGCACACCTACTGTACCAAGCACAGGCACAAACTAACCAGCCTGCTGAGTCAATATACCAGGATCTGGTCTCTGGAAGGCAAGAACATTTGAGATGACCATAAAAGGAAGCTATTCAAAACTACGTGTGCAAGGAGCTGGACAGGTGGTTCAACTGTTAAGGCATTTATCCTTCTTGCAGAGGACCCAGGTTCAGATCTCAACACAGCTCACAACTGCCTATAAGACCAGCTGTAGGGGATATGATGCCCTCTTCTGGCCTCCATAGACACTGCACGCATGTGGTACACATACATACACGCAGATGAACACTAACGCACATAAAATACAAATATATAAATCTTTCTTCGATGTATATACAAAGTGTCTTCTACAGAGTTATTTAAGCCAGCAGCCCTGGCACATGAAAGTTTCACAATTCCCAAATACCAACCAGGAGGTGCGGCAGTTGGGTCTTCATGGGCATTACAGTTCCACTCTCTTTCACTGGAAGTATCACAGGATTTGTTCAAGAAGATGGAAAATGGCGTAGACCGGGCCCCAGGGTTAATTAACGCAAGGCTAGCTGGTTATAAAGAAATCAATGAGCATCTTGTTCCAAATACTGGGCGCTCACCAGGAAGGCCCCCAAAGTCCCGGAAGACTGGATATGCCCACCAAGCATGGGAAGAACTGGAAAATCTCAGACACCCCAGAATAATGGCACAATAGAAAACCCCCCAGATAGCCACATGGCTCTTCAATGGACTATTTCCCCCTCTTGGCCATAGGTTTACCAATTTTAGGCACCATGAATTTACTACTGATTAGAGGGGAAAAAATTCAACCAAGTGGCATAAAGTGGAGCTTAAGAGTTGGGAAGGAGGCCAATGGAACGGCTTTGGAACATGGGATCCTGTCAGCTCTGGCTACTGATCGTCAATCCCCTAATCCTTGAGGAGTCTTCTTTTAGGATGGCCCATGGTCTTTCCAGACGAATCTAGCCAGCCAAACAAAATGGTCTGGTATACCACAGAGACGGTAGCAAGCGGAATCCCTGGGCCCGCTCCCCATTTCCTTCCTATGTCGCTAAGTGTCAGAATGATTCTGAGGCTGCGTCCCCTGCAGAAGCCACTCCTTTGTCACATCTAGCATTCCTTGCCTACTCTATGACCTTCGCATAGCTTCTGCCTCGATGCCTGTCTACTTAAACTCAAGCCAATGTCAGAGTCAATTTTCTTCAGTTCATCCACGTGTAAATCTTATCCAGTCTGGAATAACCATGTACAGGCAGAGTCTTGTGGGATTTGGCCTCTGAAAACAGGAAGAGTTGGTTTTGATGGTTACCCAGTCCTCTGTGATGGAGAAGGTCCCCACCAATCTGACTGCACTCACGAGTTCAAACATCCCTACACCAACCAGGACTTCAATATTATTCCGGTCCACAGATGAGCAATGACTGGTATTCAAACGGATGCAGAGCACACATGTGCTGGGAAATGGGATCTTTCCTTCCCCTGATGTCAGTGGTAGCCCTATAGTTATGAGGTGAGTTTGCCAGTCTCACTTAGCTTCATGGAGTTGGCTCTTAGGGATGAATGGCTATTCTCTATAACACTGCCTGGGAACTACCTACATCCAAATTACCTAGACTGTGCAGCCCGTGTAGGTTCCTGGACGCCATTTGCATATGGTGACCACTGGGGTCTAGACTGACAGGGCTCAACTCAGAACTGAGGCAAACCCAGCCAGGGACTTTGCAATGTTATATGGTCAGGGTGTGCTGGCCCAGCACAGCCCTCTGGATACTGCTGTTTTAGTCTTGTCTGTGGCTGTTCATCCCTAACTTGGCCTGGCCTCTCTTTAGACTGGGTTGGAATCCTTCTGTATATATAGAGGTAGAGAAAATGTATAGCAAAAATGGAAACATAAAGACCTCTCCCTACTCCATCCCCTTTCTAAGTGTCTTCTCTGGGCTAAGATTACCTAGGGCGGCTCTAGGAAGCTCTCCTTCTGGCCCCAAACACTAGCACTGCTCCATTCTGCATAGAGACCCACCCCCAACAAAGCCCTGCTGGGGAATGTGGCTGATAAGTCACACATGCATAACATGTCCTTTTCCTCCAATGTATTGCACTAAGGATGGAGAGATGGCTCCGTGGTTAAGAGCACTGACTGTTCTTCCAGAGGTCCTGAATTCAATTCCCAGCAACTACATGATGGCTCACAACCATCTGTAAAGGGATCTGATGCCCTCTTCTAGTTTGTCTGAAGACAGCTACAGTATATTCATATAAAATAAAGTGTATATATATATATATATATATATATATGTGTGTGTGTGTGTGTGTGTGTGTGTGTGTGTGTATACTTATCACTAATAATTACTCTTTCTTAAAATAGAGGCTCATTTTTATTTTATATATATGCTGAGTATCTACATCCATGTCTCTGTATCATGTGCATGCCTGGTGCCCCCAATGGCCAGAAGGGGGCATCAGGTCCCCTGTCACTGGAGTTGCAGGAGGTTTTAATTATCTTGGTGTGAGTGCTGGGAACTGAACCCGGGTCCTCAGCAAGCATTCCTACCACTGAACAAATCTCTCCAGGCTCATAGCGAATAGTTTTCAAGCATCAGATGAATGTCCCAAGGGACACATTCACAGAGCAATTGTAAGAAAAGTGATCCAAGTTCATTTGGATCTCTGTGCATGCATTGTTCTTCCTCTCCCTTAAGAAACCATTACTCTCATGCCTGCCATGGGAACACAGGGAAGGACCCATACCCAAGGATGCAAAGTACATATCCCAGGTACAACATGGCAATATGGTGCTGGGATACAGTTCTCTCTCCCTACCCTGACTACCTTCAGAGAGCAAAGCCTTTTATGTGTGACCTCAAAGTCTGGGCTCCACTTGTTCTCAGAAATGGGAGAGAGAATGGGAGAGAGCAAGGAGCACCTCAGGAACATCTCGGGAGCACCTCAGGAGGACCTCAGGAGCACCTCAGAAGCACCTCAGGAACATCTCAGGAGCATCTCAGGAGGACCTCAGGAGAACCTCAGGAGGACTTCAGGAGCACCTCAGGAGTACCTCAGGAGCACCTCAGGAGGACCTCAGGAGAACCTCAAGAGGACCTCAGGAGAACCTCAAGAGGACCTCAGGAGAACCTCAAGAGGACCTCAGGAGGACCTCAGGAGCATCTCAGGAGCACCTCATAAACTTTAGTCTTGTTCTAAAATACTGACTTCACAAAGCATCCAGGAAACTCTGTGGCACCTCATCCCTAAACAGCAGAGGGAAGCATGGCTCTAAAGTCCAACTCACTTGACTGGAGACAAAGATACTAGAAAGGTATGTAGTACTAGAGTGTGAGCCCATATCCACACAGCACAAAGGCTGTAGAGGATGGCACAGAAAGACACAGTTGGGGAGAGGTTAAATCAGTGAGCTCCCCAGTGCTTGGGCCATCTTTACACCCCAAGTTCTATAATTGACTCTTTGGTCCCCAAAAAGTAGTATGATAAACCAAATATGTGTAAACACTTAGTCTAGAAAACCCTAGAATAAGCACACCTGATGAAAGCGCCTTCCGGGCTTTCTCACTTCTGGGCCCTCAGCCCTGCCCATGCCCTTGCCTGGAACACAGCTGCCTCCTCTCCTCCCCAGCCAACTCAGACCACCTTCTGGCTCAGCCTCTGTCCTTTCCCCAGAAATGAAGGCTTTCCCCCATCCAGAGCTTTCCAGAGTTCCTCCTCCCCTTCCAGGCTCCAAAAACCGGTGCCTCTGCCTCCCGGCTCTGCTTCCAACTGCACCCGGGGGGCTATGTGAAGGGGGTCTGTCTCACACAGAAGATCAAAGCCCCAGGACAGTACAGACTGTGTCTGTCCCCTGTTCCCAGCACCTAGCCAAGGCCTGACGCGACTGGTGTTTGAGGATCAGTTCCACGCCAATGAAACACCCATCTCTGGATCAAGTATTTGTTACTGCTTGGGGTTCCCCAAGCCCTAGACAGTGTGCTCTGACAGCTGTGAATTATACAACTCTGGCTGCCTTTAATGAGTAGGGATTGAACATCTGGTTATGGGGAGAGAAGGAGGAACAGTCTGGCCAATCCTAGGCCTAATGCCAATTGGTTCTACACCAAACCTGGAGCTTGGGGGGTAGACCTGAATCCTGCTGGAACCATCACTAGACTGTGTAGTTCCTGTCCCCAGAGGAATGGTCTCACTGGGAACTGAGGCCAAATGGCAGATATCTGGTGTGCAGAGGGACTAAGAAAGCCATGGTAGCACACAGGCTAGCTGGATCATCTGCCTCAGGAGCCCATCACCTCTCTACCCATAAGTCTAGCCTTGGAAAATTATTTCATCTCTTACAGAAATGTCTTCAGTATAATTATCTAACCTGGGGAAATAAGGCCATGTGTTAGCATCAAAGCAACTTCCCAACTGACACACAGCATAGAGACAGACATGTTACAATAAGAAAAGGAGCTGGAGGCGCAGAGACAGAGCCGCAGAGATGGCTCAGCCGTTACGAGTACGGGGCACTCTTGCAGAGGACCTGGGTTTGGCTTAAAGCACCACCACCTGTCAGGCTCCTGTGTGTATGCAGTACATGTAGACTCATGTAGGCACATACACATACATGTTTCTAAAAAATGTAAACTCAGCCTTCCTGAAAGTGTGGGAGTTTAGAAATTGTGCTTGGTCTGAAATGCCATGCTGAGTAAAGAGTACATTTTTTTATAAAATACCTAATTACTTATTTTCCTCTGTCTCCTCAAGCAAAGAACAGCTGAGCTAATGGCTGGTCACGTCTTTTCCCTTGGGGACTCTCATGGGTCGGGTTCTCTATCTGGAGCCACTTCTTAGCTTGTAAAATAGCTTTGCCAGCATGTCCCAAAGTTCCTGGTCTCCCATAAATACAGTCCAGTCCTGTCTCTGTGGGGGAAGGAAGACTGCAAAGACCAGAGAGAGAGGTGGGAAACTCAGCTCAGAACATCAGCAGAGGCAAGAAGCCCTACCAGCAAGACCTCTCTTCTCTGCCAAGGACAGACCAAAAAGAAGGCCAAAGAAGACAGGATGCTCTTAGGCCTGTCAACCCTTAAACTGTCCCAGGGAAGTAATTATTTCTCTCAGTGGTCGGGTGGTTCAGAGGATTTAAGAGTGGGTTCATTAAAGAGACTTAGGATCACAGCTCATTTATGTCTCCTTGAACCTGTTTAATCAAAATCACTTGCTGTTACACTCCACCACAAATCCACCTCACGTGGTAACAAATTAATGACCAATCCACTAAGCCACGCCATCTCTGGTCGTCAGCTTCAAGGGCAAAGTCAACCCCTGCCCTCCCAAAGAAAGCCCTCACTTGCTCTTGAAGCCCATTTTAAGTGAGATGTTAGGATCAGAGAGTCGCTGCCACCCATTTCTGCCACAGAGCTGGCCACATCCCACGGACCGTGCTCCGTGCACTCGTTAGAGTTACAAGCCTAGGTCACTCAGGAGTAAGACAAATGCCAGTGAAGGCAAGGCTTCCGACTCCTCGGGCTTACTAGGAGGTAATTATCTCGGAGTTAAATGTCAAGGCTGGTTTCACGTGTGCAAAAGAAAGGAAATGTCATGTTTAGTGTAAGCAGCAATATTATTTTAATCAAATCAGAAGCTCATTATTAGAAAAAAAAGCTTGACACATCCCAACAAGAAGCTGTGTCTACCTTGCTTCCCACTGCTCGGGTTCAGGGCTGACACGGGGAAGACTTGCTTGCGGCGTGATGTGGATAGAGCTATGAACAGGGCGCGCGCATGAGATCCAATCACCCCTGTTGGTTGCAGGCCCCAGGCCCCTCCACACTCAGGTAGCTCTGGAATCCTGGCCAATCCTCTCGTGATAAACAGGCAAGGATACTAGTACTTTTTTCATTGGATTGTTATATTAAATCACACACAGGGCGTGTCTGGAACAACGCGGGACACACTGTAGGCTCCATACATGTTTGCGATGGATCTATTTCTGCAAAGTTAAATCATTTCCTTGCAGCCAGTAGGTATTATCTTGATGAGGAAAAAAAAAAGAGCATAGAAGAAGAAAGAACTGTGCCATAGCCTAAGTAATTGGAGACAAAGGATGACACTAAACCTGATCCCTTTTATAGGCCAGAGCCTCATACTCAGGAAGTAGTCAAATATTTACAAGGACGAATAAAATGTAGAAACGAATAGAGGGAACTCGGTCAAAGCCAAATCAGATTTGAGACATTTGGATGTCTCAGACTCAGACCACGGGGAATACATGATACATGACCGCTGGAGATGGGAAACTGCTTTGTAGCGTAATACAAATGTTTGCTTTCGGTACTCCCTTCCCCAGTGGCAGTGGTGGGGCTGGTGATGATAGAGTCATCTCATTCCCTGCCCACCAAACCCATTATCTTGGTTTTCAAGACTGACTTTTGCTGCCCAAACATTCCGGACTAGTCACCTTCTACTGGAGAGTGGTCAACTTACCAACTTCCATCTTAGGGAGAACTCTCTCCCTTCTCCCAGCAGTCACAATTGCCAGTAGCTCCATGACTTGGAGTAGGATTGCGTGCCCAGTTCCTCTCTCCGTACTGGCATTTGGTCTGGTTTGGGATTGCTGTCACAACCACTGTGAGCTCACATGGGTCGCTGCCCTGCTTATAGCTTCCTTCTTGATGTTGAATTTGTGAAAAAGTCCAAATACAACATCCTCTGGCCAAATCACCCAAATTTCTATTCTTTATAAAGTAATAAACAAGCTAAGTAACCACAAACCCATGGAGGAACTATAAGGGCATGGAGGAACCATAAATGCACAGAGGAACCACAGGCTCATGGTAGAACCATGAGCTCATGGAGGAACTATAAGGGCAACAACCACAAGATCATGAAGGAACCACAAGTGTATAGAGGATCTGCCATCTAAGTGATTTTATGTCATTACTGGATCCCTAACTCCAGCCAGCTAATCATGAGGTCATCTAATGGTTCAAACTGGAGATCGTGAATATTCATGTGCTGAGAGTGACAAGACACCTTTAAAAGTGGCAGTTCAGGAGCCACCAGGTCACCTTCAACAGTGCCATAGCAAACTCGACAGTCAAGAAAGCCAAGAACTCATTCGCACCATCACGTCCATTTCTGAGTTGATCCAGTCAGTATGATCGCTTCTCTGAAAAAGACTGCGCAGAGCAGAGCATGGTGCTGCACACCTATAATCCCGGCACTAGCTAGATCAGGGAGTCAGGAGTTCAATCTCAGCTACATAGTGAGTTCAAGGCCAGGCTGGACTACAGGAAACTCTCTCGAAACATCAAAATAAGACAAAATGAAGTAAGATCACCCTTGGCTTTTAGTTCCCCAAGACCAAAAGTCACTTCTAAGTGTCTCTCATCCAACTCCAACAAAGTAATGAGTTGGTGGTGAGAGATGGGTAGTTTTCTTTTCAAACCTGGCATGCATCTTTACCATAGTCCTTAAAAGCTATCAGAGACTTCACAACTGAAAGCTCTGACCAGGCCTGGTGGCGCACAACTTTAATTCCCAGCATTCAGGAGGTAGAGGGCAAGGGGATCTCTGTGAGTTCGAGGCCAACCTGGTCTACAGAGTGAGTTCCAGGACAGCCAGGGCTATACAGAAAAAAACCTGTCTCAGAAAACAAAACAAAGAAGAAGCCCCAGAATAATAGGCCAAGAAGCTGAGGTTTTGTTAACCTGGAGCAAGAACTGGATCCCTGGAACTGATCAGGCGAGCCAGGCTCCTGCTACCTGAGACACACTTTCTCCCTTGTCCCTAGGGTGGCCTAAGTCTGGAGAAAGCAGCCTCCATCTCCTCGGTCCCCAAGGGCTTCTCCACTTCTACGATCCAACTAAAGATAGTTGGGCCTGCTCTAAAAGGACCCCTGATCTGAGTTCACACCACTTTAAAGGGGTTAATGGCATTCAATTATATCTGAGCCACTGCGGGAATCACATGACTCCATGAAGCATAGAAAATGGCTGATGACTGATGATGTTTGCAAATATTTTAACATCTTTGGATGTGTATAATGGTGTGCTGAACCAAATTGTCATTTTCACAAACTATACGCTGCTAAAAGCACACATTTGGCGCTAAATCTGCTCTGGAGGCTTCCTGCTTCGTGGTTAAACCTTGGGCCCTTCTTCAAAGCAATCATGAAGGCAGTGTTCCCAGCCATGCTAAGAGACATGAACATAGCATCCCTCCTAGAAAGGAGTCCAGGTCCACATAGGAGAAGCCTGATGCTGCGGTTTAGCAAGCAGCCAGAATCTCACCATCAGTCAAGAGTTGGTGGAAAACATTGGTCTGCTATTTTTAGTCAAGACCATGCAGGCAAGGGAAAAATAAGAAATACACTGTTCATTTTCTTAAGATGCAAAGCTAAGTGGGAATTATGGCTTTAAACTCAAGGCACATTGAGGCTGCAGGCCTTCACGCAACTCAGAGGTCCAGCAGGCTCAAGTGTTTCTACCCACGCATCCCCTGTTCCAAGACACCCAGCAATGACGGACCATCCTCTAAACCAAACGTTCTGACCTTCCTAGTGCTGAGACCCTTAAATACAGTTCCTCGCATTGTAGTGACCCCCCTAACCATACAATAATTATTTTGTTGTTACTTCATAACTGTAATTTTTTCTACTGTTATGAACCATAGTGTGAAAATCTGATATGCATGGTATAAATCATATTGTAAATATCTGATATGCAGTATCCCAAAGGGGTTGCTCTTCACAGGTTGAGAACCACTGCTCTAAACCAAGCCCAACTTGCCCAGGTGTGTAAGGGTCCGTCATATGCCTGATTCTCCAACCCTTACTGACACGCAATAAATTAAAGCAAAAACAAAACTATGTCTTTCCCCCTCCATGCTCCCTTCCCCACACACCTGGCCAGGCATGGTAACATCTCAGGCTGGCCCTCAAGATCTTAAAAGCGCCATAGATGGCTAAGAGAACTTGTTAGGAACTGTGAGATGCAGACTAGAGTCTCCTTCTGTTGGGTCCAGCAGGCAGATCTGTGGCAAACAGTCCCAAATAACCAAGGAGATTCAGTGTGTGTTTGAAAAGCTCTTCCCAGAAGAAACTCCTCCAGGGAGGAGAGGGGCTCGGAGGATATAGCAGCAAATCCCGGAAGGAGATCTGGACAGGTGCTATTTAGAAAGCACTGGAAGCCATCTGGAGTCATGCAGTTCCTCAGAGACTAGCTCCCTGCAAGGCCTCGAGATACTGAGAATGGGTTCTGAGAAATCCATGGAGAAAAGTATGGGGTGCCTTTCTCTACCTCTGTATATAACTGTGATGATGTCCAGTGGCATGGCTCAGGTCACCCCTTTAAATATATATATATATGGTATGGCTCAGGTATATATATATATATGTATGTATATATATATATATATATATATAGTGTGTGTGTAATTTATTATATATTGCTTTTTTAATGTTCTAACACATAAACTACTGCATAAAAACAAAACATTCAAACATAAAAGCTTTACTCATTGTAAGTCTTAGACATTTTTACAATACTGAAAGCATCTCGGGGACAGGGATTCCTAATGTCCCCTTAATCCCTACCACTCTGGGGAGTCTTTGAAGGGGCTGGGGAGCAGGTCCTACTGGAAGGGGGCTTCTTGCCCCATCTTCTGGAAGCACAGAGGTATGTAGGAGCCAGGACTGTGGCGGAGACAAACAGCAGATGTGCCCTGATGCCCCAGGGTTTCTCCCCCACATCCCACCTGGCACTCTCCTGGGGAAAGGATTCTCTGATTCTCTGCGCTGCCTGTTCCCTTTTCCCTTCCACTGAAGTCTGGAAGACTCCAAGCCACTGCACTGTTCCCTGCTATCCCATCAAGTTCATTGCCAGGAGGCCCCCAAGACCTCCCCTCATGCCTGACCTCATGGCTTCTTAATAAATGAGCTATACACATCACTAGAGATTTTTTTTTCCTGATGCACCCAAAAGATAGCCAGATCCTGCAGCTCCCAGGACCTTCCTTCCAGGGTTTGGTAAAGTCAGTCTGCCATCAGTAGCTCTCAGACACTTGGAGAGCCCCTCTCCCCAAGCTGCTTAAGGTTTGTGCCCTGTTTCTGTGAGGACAGCTGCATCGATCCTACAAGTGCACATACCTGGAATACAGGTAACACGCAAGAGCACCCAGCCTTCCAAGTTCTCTTTAAAGTTCCTCTCAGGCTAGACGGATGCACTGTGGACCTCCATGAGAGGTTTGAACCTACCACCCCCAACCCCTACACTGGTCTCTGAGCCCCCCCCCCCCATTTTCCACCCCCAGCCGAACTCACATCTCGGAAGCGGTTCCAGTACTTGTCACGGTCATACTGGGAGACAGTGCTCAGCCACTGGTCATTGTCTAGGAAATTGGCGTTGTTGAGGGCCGCGCCACCGGCCAGCGCGTCCAGGTGCCGGCTGTCCACTTGGAGGAAGCACCACGCCGCGGCGGCCGCCGCGAGCACCGCGATCGCTGGCATCTGGGGGCAGGGCACACGGGCGTGAGCCGGTGACAACAGGGCTACCTCAAGCCCCTCACTCCCACCGGGTGTCTGGGCGCCTAGGGGCGCGCACAAGCTGCAGCGCCTGGGCTCACCGCGGGGACAGGGTGGTCCCTCTCACACCTGGGACGGAGGTTGCACCTGGAGAGCCCTTATGCATGGAAACAGCTACAAACGCAGAGCCTAGGTCACCGACTCGGGGCCGCCGTCAAACTACTGAAGACCCTCTCACCGGCTCTCCGTTGTGGGGCTCCAGTACATCTCCCCCAAAACCCGGATGCTCAATGTGCCAGCCGCACTCCCACAGACGGGCCCCACAGCTCTGGTGTAGGGATAGGGATAACGGCGCTCTGAGCATCATCCCAGGCTCTGGCAGACGGGGGCTTTGGGGTGCCCTCAAGCCGGGCTTCCCGTTCCCAGCTAAGGCAAAGGTCTCTCTGCTCCCGGCCCGCGGCTTCTGCGCAACAGGGACACGCAGAAATGCCCCCAGGCCCTGACCCTGCCAGCCCGGGAGATGGCCTCAGGAAGGTCCCAACTACGCCAAATATGCCAAGTTGGGGCTCAGTGTTCTGCGGACACGTACCTTGGGAGCCCGCCCGAGTCCCGGCGCCCGAGTTGCTGGGGTTCCTGTACCGCGGTGGCTGGGAAGGCTGATGCCCGGCTCGTTCCCTTGCGCACCTGCCGCCGCCGCGCGTCCGGCCGCTTTGTGAGCCCGCAGCGCTCTGGCTCGTCTCGGGCGCGGCGTCCGCGGGCGGAGAAGCCTGAGCTCCTAGCCGAGGCCTCTGGCGCCCCCTGGCGGCTACTTGGCGCTCAGCGGTCCCATCCGGGAGCGTGATTCATTCGCAGCTCTACAGGGCTGACACAGATTTCAAGCTCAGGGAAATGATGTTAGAAGGCCAAGAAGTCGCCAGTGTTGAGGGACTCTCAACGAGTAAGTGCTTGGGACACCCGTCTCAGAATCTCTACGGTGGAGAGAGGAGACTCTCTCCAAGAGTCGGCCCTTTAAATGAGTCCCTGTTGCGTCTTGTGCACAGACAATATTTAGGTGAACTTCTCTACTCCCTGGTTCAAGCCATACACCCAGCATCTCTAAGTCTGATCTCCAACCAGAGCCACCCCTAAGAGTCCTGTGGAACCGACCTCCAGCTTCAAGCACGGACAGAAGGAGAAAGCTGGCCTTGACCCAGCCCTCTCTTCTCTTTCCAAATACTCAGCGTGTTTGGTTTAATAGGGGTGGGAGCGACTTAACAGGTGCATCGCTGCCTACTTCTTGGCACAGCTATAGCCTATAGCCCTGAACACACACACACACACACACACACCAAACTCAAAACCCTTCAGGACACTTCCCTGAGAAACACCCAAACCCTAGTCCCCTGCACACCTGGTCCTTGCCCTCTTACCCTTCTGCCTCTGTTTGCCCCCACCCACCCACCCACCCCTGCCTTCTTGTCCCCACTTTCTACACAGGCTAGCCTTGGGGTCAGACCCCAGTGGCAAGGGCTCCTCCAGGCCTGGGATCACTTTGCCCCTGGGCAGACTTGAGCTACCAGAATATCTGAATGCATTCTGCAGCTGCCTCATCTCCATTTGTTCCGAGATTTGTGGTCCCTGTGATTCAGGCCAGGACCTCGGTGACACTGCCCTGAGAACTCAGTGTTTCTCCAGCTGCAAGCTCACTGCGCTTAAGGTCACTTATGGCAAGCGTGACCTTCCCGTGGGCTGGAACTCTCTGACAGTGCGATCTGCCTTGCTCTCAGCAGCTGCACCAGTCATGACACACCACCAACAGTCAGTATCAGAGGGATCCTGAGCCCTGCTTTTCAATATGCCACCACGATGATGTGGCCGGTTGTGAGTCGTGCTGTAATAATTGGGCAGATGGCATGGTTTAAGCATGTGAATTGCAGTTCTTGTGCATTCTGGGAGGCCTTAGTACAGGAGAAGTGGAGTCTTTTTTTTTCATGTTGGGGAAACACCTCACCCAGAGAGTATCTTATCACGGGGATGAACACAGTGAGTATCTGATGTCATAGCTGGAGAGAGAGAGGCTTGGGATAGTGAGAGGAATGCATCTCATTTCAAGAGAAACTTATGTGCCAAGTTGGGGCTCAGTGTTCTGCGGACACGTACCTTAGGAGCCCGCCCAAGTCCCAGGACCGCAGTACCGTGGCTGGGAAGGCAGCTGCCCGGCTTGTTCCCCTGCGCACCTGCCGCCGCAGCCGCCGCCTTTGTCCCGCGCTCTAGCTCACATACGGGCCTGTGCAAGCATTACCTCTCATTCCCCAGCCATGTTTTGTCAGCACCCCTGTTCTGAAGAGTCACACCCGATGTCATTTTTGCCTCCTCATAACCAGTTCTTTCATCAAGCCATCTTAATCTACCTTTGAGTTAAGTGATTGGCCACACCAGCCGCCTGCCCTGCTCAAGCCTGGGCTCTTTCTATGAACTCCTGCAGCATGGCCATTCCTGGCTCTTCAGTCGTCACGGATCATCTTTTCCAGTCGTCACGGATCTTTTTTTGTTTTGTTTTGTTTTGTTTTGTTTTGTTTTGTTTTGTTTTTCGAGACAGGATTTCTCTGTATAGCTCTGGCTGTCCTGGAACTCACTCTGTAGACCAGGCTGGCCTCGAACTCAGAAATCCGCCTGCCTCTGCCTCTGCCTCTGCCTCTGCCTCTGCCTCTGCCTCTGCCTCTGCCTCTGCCTCTGCCTCTGCCTCTGCCTCTGCCTCTGCCTCTGCCTCTGCCTCTGCCTCTGCCTCTGCCTCTGCCTCTGCCTCTGCCTCTGCCTCTGCCTCTGCCTCTGCCTCTGCCTCTGCCTCTGCCTCTGCCTCTGCCTCTGCCTCTGCCTCTGCCTCTGCCTCTGCCTCTGCCTCTGCCTCTGCCTCTGCCTCTGCCTCTGCCTCTGCCTCTGCCTCTGCCTCTGCCTCTGCCTCTGCCTCTGCCTCTGCCTCTGCCTCTGCCTCTGCCTCTGCCTCTGCCTCTGCCTCTGCCTCTGCCTCTGCCTCTGCCTCTGCCTCTGCCTCTGCCTCTGCCTCTGCCTCTGCCTCTGCCTCTGCCTCTGCCTCTGCCTCTGCCTCTGCCTCTGCCTCTGCCTCTGCCTCTGCCTCTGCCTCTGCCTCTGCCTCTGCCTCTGCCTCTGCCTCTGCCTCTGCCTCTGCCTCTGCCTCTGCCTCTGCCTCTGCCTCTGCCTCTGCCTCTGCCTCCCGAGTGCTGGGATTGAAGGCGTGCGTGTGCCACCACTCCCGGCGTCACGGATCATCTTCCTGTACCGGAGCCTCAGCCACACCTTACTATTCCACCTTAGCATCCTTCCCCTAGGCATCTGCAATCCCTTGTGGCCCCTGCTGAGAGTCTGTAAGTCAACCCCCCACCCCTGCCCACAACGGTTTAGAAGCTTCCCACTCTATTCCCAGCTTCATACTCAGCATTTTCAGGGTGCCCACGGGGGCATACGCTTTTCACACCTGTATCCCTAGGCTTACCTCGGAACTTGACATTGAACACTCAATAAATCCAGTAATGGCCAGAACAAGCAAACGCCAGAACCCTGATGCACCTGGAAGTCTTAACCCCCTCCCTCTACCCCACCTCCACCCGCCATCTCCAACCTTTGGGTCTTCAGAGCAAATTTCTGATTTTTTTTTTTCTGGGAAGACCTGTCCCTAGTTTAATTAGAGGGCATCTGCTCTTGGCCAGGTGCCAGCCTCACAACTGGAATTGTCCCTGTAACCACTGTTCACAGGAAGGGCAGCCAGCACCGGCCAGGCTGGAGGAGGGTGTCAGAGCAGGTCTGAGCCAAGAACGGACTTAACCTTGTAGTAGGGTGAAGAGGCTGGCAGCTGGACCCCTGCCATCCGCTCAGCCGGCGCTTCCGGGGAGGGGTGTGAGATTTATTCGGCTGTAAGAAGCACCCAGGACCAAATCAATACCGTGCCTTGGGGCTGTATTTCTGCTCTTCATTGGCTCGCATACAAGTATAATAACTCCTTGTTTTAACATAGTTCTCATTTCCAGGGAGCCCACATGTTTTATTTTCGGTTTAATGGATCCTCAAACATGTGCTCCTGGCTAGACAGAAGCAGGCAGAACTGTTGCCACTTTCTGCCGAGGAGAGGGGATGGATGGCTGGAAGAACTGTGAAGGTCACAGAGAGACGGTCTAGCCCAGTCTAGCTCCGGAAGTCTAAGATAGCACTCCCCAGGGACCCTCTGCTGGCAGGCCGGGCTGGGAACCACCTACTGGGCTTCATTCAATGATAAGGGTATGTTGTTTGGCTGTCAGCCTGAGTTTATTTTTAGCTGCAAACTAATATGTCTTCCTGACATATGTCACCTCCATTTCAGTACCTCAGCTGCTCTGAGTTCAAAATGTCGACAGTGAGTGTCATCTCTGGTCACGCCTACTCCCTGACCTATGTCCTCACCTCAGGAAAGCACCCTCCCTATCCCAGCATCAACTCTGACCTTCTCTGGCCCCACCTTCAGGGACCTTGGAGGGCTACTGGACTCTTGAATTCTTACCAGATCCTTCTCCCTCGAGACTGTTTTCCTTCATCTCTCACCCGAACTGCACTGCGCAGGGCCCTTGGCTGGGGTCTCCATCTTCCCATCACCACAGGAAATTCTTTTGTGGGCCCTGAGAGGGAAGGAAGCCCTTCAGAGGCATTGAGTCTTCTCTCCATGTAAACGTGACCTCTTCTCCATATTTGCTGCTCTTGCTGTCCCCTCAGGTCAAATACCCAATACCTCAGCTTGAGGCCCTGTGCCTCCCTCTGAGCCATTGGGCTTCCCCCTGCCCCTACCAGATTCCTGCCTTCTGTTAGGATCACCCACATCTTCTGACAGGCCACATCATCACCCCAAGTCCTCAGACACAGCTTCCCCGGTCCCCACAACCCCAAGGCCCTCAGAACTACTTCCTACCCATCTTTCACCAGACACGCTCAGGAGAATGAAGGTGCAGCCTCATCCAGGTCGATTCTACTTACTACTGAGTCTGTAGCACTTTGCAAAACCACGTGCACATAGTAGGTACACAAGAAATGCTGACTTAATTGAGGGAATGTATGCTCAAAGCTCTGCACATAGTAGGTAAACAACCAATGGCAACTGAGAGAGCAAAGGCTCAAGGTTCTGTGGTTTATTATTTTTTATTATTATTATTATTATTATTATTATTATTTCTTTCATTTCTGAGAAGCAAGGAAGCTCCCAGGTTTGTGTTAGAGATTTTAGGACCTCCAAACCTCTTGAGTAGAGGACAGAGCCATGAGAGAGCTGTGACCTTGCACTTCTGGGCCAGTCTGTCATAAACATAACACTGCAGTCAATCCTTCCCTAAGAAGAACAGGAAGGAAATTGATGCATTTCTTGTCATCATGGAAAATGCTCACCAAGCGGGGCCTGTACCTTTTATGAACACATTGATCTCACCCATTGATTCCACGTATGCAGCAGAGTCGGGTTCACCTCATCTCCGCGTCCCTGGCAGCCATTCCCCCCACACTCACGTGCCTTCCTGTTTTCTTCCCTCTCTCCAGAGCCACAGTGAATGGGTGACCTATCTCAGGAGCAACTCATCTTAAGCAAACATGTATATCACAAAGAGAAGAGAATAAACACCAGAGCTCGAACAGTCAATCAACTACCCAGGGTCAAAGAAGAGGGAGTCAAAGTCCTAATCAAAGATAAAAATGACCCTGACAATCAGTACGGACAACTGATACCATGGGGTGTGTGTGTGTGTGTGTGTGTGTGTGTGTGTGTAGTATGTGTGAATGTGCATGTGCACATGTGTGTCTGTTCCTGTGGAGTACATGGCCTACTGTGCAAGGGATCCTGTTGTTTTGGGTGACTGTGTGCAACTTAAGTCTTTAGCAGCTGAGACTCGCAAAGCACAGTAGTGTCAGAGGACTTCAGAGGACTTCAGGGGACTCACACTCCATGAAGATCGTGGAAACGTAAAGTTGACGCTACAATATGTGAGCATGCACCCCCATCAAAGCAACCCCCACCTTATCTGATGTCACCCTAAGCAGGCATGGTGGTAAGTCCCTCTGATCAGATAAAAACATTGAGTGCTGAGTTGTAAGTAGCCACTGTATTAGCCAGTGCTACCTGAGATTGGGTAACTCATAAAGAAAATAAGTTTCTTTAAACTAAATTATTCGGTTTTAGAGGCTGAAAGCCCAAGATTGAGGGCCCACATCTGTTTGACCTCTGGTGAGGACCCAACGATGTCAAAATATGGCAGACAGGTGGACTGGGACGTATGCAAGTGCAGAAGGGCCATGTACAGAGGTCGGCCTTACTGCTGATAGTCAGGTCTCTTAAGAACAAACTCCACAAGCATGCCATTCATCCTCAAGAGTGGAAAAAGGGACTTTTTTGGACACACACACCCCAAGTAGGCCTCTGTCTGAGTCAGGGTTTCTATTCCTGCACAAACATCATGACCAAGAAGCAAGTTGGGGAGGAAAGGGTTTATTCAGCTTACACTTCCACATTGCTGTTCATCACCAAAGGAAGTTAGGACAGGAACACACACAGAGTAGGTACTTGGAGACAGGAGCTGATACAGAGATCATGGAGGGATGCTACTTACTGGCTTGCTTCCCCTGGCTTGCTCAGTTTGCTTTCTTATAGAACCCAGGACCACCAGCCCAGGGATGGCACCACCCACAATAGACCCTTCCACCCTTGATCACTAATTGAGAAAATTCCTTACAGTTGGATCTCATGGAGGCATTTCCTCAAGGGGAGCTCCTTTCTCTGTGATAACACCAGCCTGTGTCAAGTTGACACACAAAACCAGCCAGTACCACCTCTCAATAGGCCCTGACTCTTAAAGTTGTACTCTCTCCCAAAATTGCTACAGTGGATACCAGGCTTCCAGCACAAAGACCTCTGGGGAGACAAATTATATCCAAACTGTAACATCATCGCTCGTCCCAAGGCACCAGGTCCAAAAAACAAAAAAGCTAGGGTTTGAACCAAGCACCACCTCATGTGACAGCTCCCACTATGAGCTGCCACCGTGCTCATCTACATCAGTGTCATCTCTCTCTGTGACGTGCTGCTTCCCTCAGACCCCTCAGCTTATCAACAGCATTGTGAGAAGTCATAAGCTTTTACTAACTCATATGCATATGTATATGTATATATGTGTATCTCTCTTTCTGTCTCTCTCTCTCTCAGTGTGTGTGTGTGTGTGTGTGTGTGTGTAGTATGTATGAATGTGCATGTGCACATGTGTGTCTGTTCCTGTGGAGTACATGGCCTACTGTGCAAGGGATCCCGTTGTTTTGGGTGACTGTGTGCAACTTAAGTCTTTAGCAGCTGAGACTCGCAAAGCACAGTAGTGTCAGAGGACTTCAGAGGACTTCAGGGGACTCACACTCCATGAAGATCGTGGAAAAGTAAAACAGGGTTTCGATTTGTACCAGCTGGTTTTGTGTGTCAACTTGACACAGGCTGGAGTTATCACAGAGAAAGGAGCTTCAGTTGGGGAAGTGTCTCCATGAGATCTAGCTCTAAGGCATTTTTTCAGTTGGTGATCAAGGCAGGAGGTCCCATTGTGGGTGGTGCTATCCCTGGTCTGGTAGTCATGGCTTCTATAAGAGGACAAGCTGAACAAGCCAGGGGAAGCACGCCAGTAAGTAACATCCCTCCATGGCCTCTGCATCAGCTCCTGCTTTCTAACCTTCTTGAGTTCCAGTCCCGACTTCCTTTAGTGATGAACTGCAATGTGGAAGTGTAAGCTGAATAAACCCTTTCTTCCCAACGTGCTTCTTGGTCATAATGTTTGTGCAGGAATAGAAACCCTGACTAAGACATGCTTATGGGACAGCCTACCTGGTCCTCTCCCAGGAGTCCTGGGGATCTCTCACCTGTAATAGCGATAGCTCCAGCAAGGTTTCTGTTGAAATGGTGTGAGGTTGCTTTCTCAGCCCACAGTCTCTGTTCCCTCTGGGCAGCTAACAAGGAGGCCAGAGATCCTGGGAAATCCCGGGGTAGGAAAGACCCAGGCTGCTTTGGGGAAGTGAACCTCAGACTCTTTACCTATTAGACCATCAGCTACAAAGTTACTTCTTTGTGTCCTGCCAGCTGCTGCTGTGGACACATCAGGGACTGAGTCAGACAAACCCCATCTTTACCAAGCATATTTCAACAGAGAACTCTCAGTCTGTCTGTGGTGCTGGGGCAAGGTAAAACTTCATCTTGGTTGGACTCTTCTGTGCTGCAGCAGGCTCCCAATAAATTCTAATACCCTTGTTTCTGGAATGTTCTGCCCTCCAATTCCCCAAAGGTTCAAACAGTCACTGTTGGATGTCAGAAGCATGGCCATCTTGGAGAAGCTAAAATAGCATAAATTGTCCGAAACAGCCTGTGTCACGGGGTCACCCAGAGGGTTAAACAAGTGCACATTTGTACAGTCCTTAGAACTGCCTTACACGTAATACAAGCCGTCTGAGAGTTCCCTGCTGGATGCAAAGTCCCTCACCTAAACTCAGGTAGAGGAGGCGCCATCGCCCCCTTCTGAGGTTTGGAGGGGCTAAACATCCTGCTCAATGTTGTAAAAATGTCAGAACTCAAAACAGCATTATCCCTCAGGCCTGGGGTCTATGCCTGGATGCTCCTTCCCCTTACAGGACAACCTGAGATGGGCAATGAAGACATTGTAACTCTGCGGCTGACTAACATGGGAACCTGCTTTTCCTTTTTCCCTCAGAAAAACCATCCAGATCCCTTTTCTTTGTTTCTTTGTATTCATTTCAAGAGGAGAAAGGCAGCCACATCCTCACACCAGCCTCTGTATACATGATCAGGCCCCGAGACAAGAGAGAAGGGCTTCCTTCCTTCTCAGAGTCAATGCCAGATGGCTGCCTTAAGAAGAATAGCAATTTGTATATACACTGGTTCACACATAGGGACTTGGAGACTCCTGGTGCAGAGAGGAGAGAGCCTGGCCAGCTCCTGAGAGACAACATCCTGAAAGAGCCCCAGGTCTACAAGCATCCCAAGACTGAGAGAAACCAAATTCCCTTCTGCACACCCACCATCTCCCTGTGTCTCCACAGTCCACCAGTCCTTGTAGCTTACTGTTCTGTTGAGAGCAGCCATCCATGAGGCGATTTTTCATTATGGTTTTCGTGTTTGTTTCTATGATAATTGGTGGCGCCAGGCATTTTTACGTTCACCGGCTATTTGTATATATTATCTGGAGAAATGTCTGCTTGTGTTTCAAATTACAATTTTGTGGTTGTGTTATAGGAGTTATTTATATATTCAGGAAGGATGTTTCAGGGCAAAATCAGCTAGGATAGCCTTGTAAGACCTGTGGGAAGATACAAATTATCAGCGTGGGGTTCTCACAGAACCTGTTTCTTACTATCCATGGACTCAGACAACTTGAGTTGCCATCCTGCCAGTTCGTTTCTCTCTATGATGGGAATGGTAGCGACATGTCTTCTTCCAGTGACCTTGGGAAACATAGAGAGCTATACAAAGCTCACAGAGCCTTGGAAGCACTGGGCAGGATGCAGGACTGTCCATGCTGTTCTTATTTAATGCTTTTCAAGCTTGTGTGGCAGTCCAGCTCATCCCTGGATGGACAGAGACACGGAGGCCCAGGGGACAGGTTTTAAACCACTTACACAAGTGTCCCTGTTAGTTCGATTTAAGGTCAAAATGTTAGGAGGAACTTGTCTGGTTACACACACGTTCACATAATTTAAAGATGCCTACAACTACGAAAGATATCCTCAGGCAATTTGCAAGTTAAATCTGTACCATTTCACTCAAAGCGTGAAGTGAGAATGGAATTATCCATCCAGGGAGAATTGCAGGGGAGACAGCAGGGGGTCCCTAGAAATTCTCCCAACATCTTCAGTGAGAAAAGACTAGATCCAAGAATTTAGCATCTGCCCAACAAAGGAATATTATGCAGAGAATTAAAATGACGGCTATAAAACCCATGAGACAACACGGGAAAGTGAAGGATAAAATGATCACGTTACAAAAGAGAACTGAATATTCAGAGTTTTGAAAACAAGGGGTGGGGTGAGAAAATCCCTGGGGACTGTGTGGCTGGGTCAGGGCACGATTGGCAGTGATGATGCAGTTTCTGGTGCTGGGTTTGAGTTCTCCTGGCAGCTCCGTAGGAGTGGGTCTGTAGTTTAGATGCTGGTTCTAGATTGAGGATGGGGCACATCTGGAACTCAGATCTATCATTTGGGGCACACTCTGTGAACTTCGAAAGAGCTTGTCCTGATCGGGCCACACTTTTTGTCTGCTAAGTATCCTCAGAATGAAAGGGAACCCCATGCCCCTTGCCAGTGCTGCTTGGGCAATGCTGGCAGCCATTTTGTTACATCTTCTCCACCCTCGTGTCTTTTTTTTTTCCTCTTAGTTTAGACCCACCTTGTTTTTGTTTTTCTCTTACTGTGATTTAAAAAAACAAAACAAAACAAAACAAAACACTCCAATGAAAGCAACTTAAAGGGGATGGGTTTATTTCCATTCATTCGAGGTCCAGTGTCTGTCACTGGAGAGGAAGTCACAGAGTCAGGAGCATTGCATCAGCAGTAAAGCAGAGAGTGGGGGGTGGATGCACCCTGCTGCTCAGTTCCATTATACTGTCCAGGACCCAGCCAGGGAATGGTGCTGGCCACAGTGGACAGATCCTACCATCCTGATTAATATACTCAAGATAATGCCCCTAAAGCCATGCCTAGAGGTCCATCTCATGGGATAACCTAGACCCTGTCAAGTTGACACCAATCACCACACCCCTGAAGTCTAGATTCTGCAGATGATGGAATGCATGAGACGTGTGCGTTGCTGAGTCTGGCTTGTTGCTGAGTCTGGATTAATGGGATAATCTCCAGTTTCATTCATTTGCTTGCAAGTGCCCTAACTTCATTCAGCTTCCTGTCCAATGGTGTACATACATTACATTTTCTCAGTCGGTCCATCTAAGCTGGGCCATGTCTTTCAGCTGCCCCACTTTTGGTTACCATGCAGGGAAGAACTATTTTGAGAGTCAGAAGCCTGGACTCAGTTAAAGCTGTTATCTCCCCTGGTATGCTTGGCTCCGTTTCTTCAGAGGGATAGGAGAGGGCCACGCACTGGTATTCAGAATTCTACTCACTATACAGGTCCGCCGTATACTCTGCTTCCACACTGAAAGCTCTATGTGCCTTGAGTCAACTCAAACAAATTGATGGGAGAAAGAATACATCAATGTGAAAACAGCCAAATGCCCCAAAAAGGTAACTTACCAAAGAAATATAAATGGCCAAACTATAAATGTGACAGTTGCCTAGCAACTGCAATAAACAATTAAAACAATAAGTAATCTATCAAGTTTTCAGAGTTTAGAAAGTCCTAATGCCCTGGCTGACAACACGAAGAAGAGATGTTCTCCCGTGCTGCCCGTGGGCTTCCTCGGTACAACCCAGCAAGAGCTCAGATTCTTGACAGTTTCATTAAGAGCCATAAAATGTTTGTAACCTTTGGCTTTGTGATTTCTCCCTATAGGAATGTAACCTAAAATGCAATTAAGAATTTTTACAAAGCTCGATCAGCAATAGAAACCGCCTAAATGTCTGGAAGCTGCAGACTGGCTCGATAAATTCCAGCTCTATGATACCATGTAGCCGTC
The DNA here is from genome assembly GCF_000001635.26 of Mus musculus. Lineage (NCBI taxonomy): Eukaryota > Metazoa > Chordata > Mammalia > Rodentia > Muridae > Mus > Mus musculus. The sequence continues at coordinate 57,919,275 of NC_000079.6, forward strand.
GGAAGTCACTCTGCTCAGGGAAATGATGTTTGTCGAATAGAAATGACGGATCAGTATTATCTTAAGTTGGCTCTCTAGAGGCAGAGCCTGACACAGAGATTCATGAGGAAGTGGCCCAGTGACAGCATGCTCTGAGGAAAGCAGGGAAGTAGGTACGGGAGAAGAAAAGCATGCAGAGACCGGAACACTGTGTCACACGCTTATAATCCCAACAGTGGGAAAGCTGAGACAAGAGGATCAGAGTTCAAGACCATACTCGATTATACAATGAGATCCTACGCCAAACGCCAAATCCCCTTTCCCAGTAAAAACAGAGTTATGACTGCTTTCTGGTTACCTTTGGCTCCTTAGGCTAGAAGACCAGCAGGTAGAGAGGAACGATTTGACTCTTGTGGTCAGGAAGAGGCAGGGCTGACACTACGTAATGGCAGTGGGGAGAAGTAAGTCTTGCACTCTAGTGTCCCTGTCCCCCGGGACTTCTGTAACCAATTGGTTTAGAGGAACAGGGACCGTGGACCCTGGAGGAAGGATCCTCCTGGGAGCTTTGATCTGCAAACAGAGACTGGAGAGGTATGAATGGAAGCACAGATTTACCAAGCGGATCCTTGGGAGTAAGAGTGAGCAGGGTACACCTTCCTCTGCCTCTTGGAGATCTGTGCATTCTATCCGCTGTGGTCACAGCACCCACTGGTTTTCAAGGTGCAGACCAGGGTGCCGTTAGCATCCTAAACTGGTCATGATTGCATCTCCAAAAGGCTCTTTTAGCTGGCAGGGGAATGTGCCAGTTAAAGCAGGACCAGCAAACATTATGGTATGTCCTTGGTGATGTGTGTGATCAACATGGACTTTGGTTCAAGGTGAGGTTGTTTGGTTGGTAGCCCACACCAGTAGATAAGACTGACCTGTGATCTCTGTCCTGGACTGCTCCTGAGAAACTTCGGGTTGTGTGCTGACAGCAGTCAGAATACGTGACCCATTCCTGGTGAGAACTCTGATACAGAAAAGTCTCACGATGGCCTCTGTTTCATGCAGGTAGAGCATTTGGCCAAAGGGAGAGGGAGCTGGTGACAGGACCACCCTTGGATTTTACCTCTGTCCCTTTGGCTACATTATTTGTTGGCCAATTGTAGAAGAAACTGATGGCTTTGATCCACAGATTAGCACGTGTACCTCCTAGGTTTGTCCTTGGAACATCTAGAATTGTCACATTCAGGCAGCAATATGCATCCCTAGTCCCAAAGGCTCGAGCTCTAAATGAATTTATTCAAATAAACAAAAACAAAAACAAAAAACTAAGACCATCTGAAAGGTGGTTTTAATCCAGTGCTAGGGGTGGGGGTAATACAAAATGAACTTGGGATATCTTCCTTAGTCAGAAAGCAGGAAAAATCTTAAAGATAGATATGGCTTGTCAAAAGAATGAGGCTTAGGTAAATTAACTGCATCATGGAATATTATATAGCACAATAAAGACCTGAGCTATAATGCATATTACTAAGTGAAAGAAGCCAATCTAAAGAGGCTATCTATTACACGATTCTGGCTATGTGGCACTCTGGGAAAGATCAACCAATGGAGATTTAAAAACCAAAGTTGGTGGGTAGTTGTTGTGCCCACCTCGGCCGGCAAGGAAGACACAACACGGTCGGATTCTTCTCAACAGCCTTTATTGCAGGAACGCCTCGATGCTGCTACGGGGACCCCGGGCACCCAGGGAGGTCTGCTTATATACACCCCAGCACAGGGAAAGGCTTCGTGTCCTCCTGGGATAGGTTGAACTGTTGTCAACTAATTAGCATGTACCCACTCCGGAGGGGTTGGCACCAGACTCAGGCTTACGCCTGCGCAGTGGTGTTGTTTATGACAACGGCACACCAGAAACCAGCACCATCTTAGAGTTGGCTTCCTACAGGTAGTCTGGACAGATGGCTCATCACTTACTGCTTTTGCAGAGGACCCAGGTTCAGTTCCAAGCACCCATCTCTTGGCTGGCAACCTTCTGGAATTCCAATCCTAAGAGTCTGATGTCCTCTTCTGGCCTCCTTGGGTACTGCACACACATAATGCACAGATGTGTGTAGGTAAAACACTTTGATACACGTACAACAAAATTAATAAACAACAAAATTAAACCTTTTTCAAAATCAGTGGCTTCTAGGAACTGGGAGGAAAGAGATAAATAGGTATACCCTGGAGCATTTGTAAGGTACTGTGTCAAGACACATCTGTCCACACACATAAAAGACGCCTCAAGAGAGACCCTATAATAACAGAGCTTAGTAATAACTGGGTGTCAGTACAAGTTCATGATGGCAGTGTGTGTACCACACTGGAAGGGGGTGTTCATATGGGGCAGGCAGTTTACGTATGAGGGAGGGAAGTGGAGGGGGGTGGAGGACTTCTCCCTGCATCCCGCCCACCTCTGCTCTTCACATAAAGATGCTTTAAAAATAAAACCTACCAGATAAAAGTGAAGGTGGTCTGACCTGGGAGGACCCTGGTGTCAAGACCAGAAGAGCTTCTGGAAACAAAATAACGACAGCATCACATTTAACCGATGGTGGGGGGACAGTAAGTGAACAAGTAAGGGGAGACGATTTGATGAACAGTAGACTTGATGTTAACCACTGTACAAGGACCGTGGGCTAGAAAAGCCATCATTAGGCAACACCATGTTGTAGTTTGGCGCCTACAGCTTGTGATAAAACCAAAGCCAAGAGCAACTTGGGGAGGAAAGGGTTTATTCGGCTCACTCTTTCAGGGCACTGTTCATCACTGAGGGAAGCCAGGACAGGAGCTGATGCAGTGACCACAGAGCTTCTCCCATGCTGTTCTCTTATATAACCCAGGACCTGCCCAGGGGCGGCGCCACCTACAGTGAGCTGGGTTCTCCCATGTGAGTCATCAATGGAGAAAATGCCCCCACAGACAGGACAGTCTGACAGAGACATTTTCTCAATGACGGGTCCATCCTCCCGGATGAGCTCAGTCATCATGGAGTCAGTAAATTACTCATCGACAGACTAACACTAATAACTGCAGCATGGTCTATCAGAGAGTGATAAAATTAGCAGGTACGGTTTAAAGCGACAAGGGATTTTCACGGTCTCAAAGTGTCTCCCCCAGGATATCTGATACATACAAAGGAGAAGGCAGATGCCTCAGAGTGAGAGGTAGAGAGGACCTGTGCCACATACTGCGGGCCAGCGTCACTTCTAACAAGACACAACGGTGCCAGGAGCCTTCACTGTGCTGCCTGGAGTTGTCATTCGCACCTCTGGTGTTTTTGCCAAAAACTTCAGTCCAAGCATAAGAAAGTGTTGGACAACTTAAACTAGGGATTGGGGGGGGGGGAAGGGGGGAGGGCAAGGGAGAGGGAGAGGTGTGTGTGTGTGTGTGTGAGAGAGAGAGAGAGAGAGAGAGAGAGATCAGCTGCTCCATAGTCCCCAGGGATGTTGAGGTCATGAAGAATAAGAAAAATGGAGCAACTTTTAAAGAGAGAAATCTGGGGGCTGGAGAGATGGCTCAGAGGTTAAGAGCACTGACTGCTCTTCCTGAGGTCCTGAGTTCAATTCCCAGCAACCATGGTGGCTCACAACCATCTACAATGGGATATATATCTGAGAGGGTGGGAGAGGGTGGGGAGAGAGAGAGAGAGAGAGAGAGAGAGAGAGAGAGAGAGAGCAAGCACTACAGGTAGACAGCAACTGGCGGATATGGAAACAGAGAGAAACTCCGGAGATTGCATAGCCTTGATACTGTATGAATGTTGGTCCATCTACCGTTACCTATGAAGGTAGCATTAAAGTGAACTCGGCATGGCAGGTAGGGAGATCCTCTGCTCCTGCGTTTTGCAAGTTCAAAGTTAATGGTTTTTAAAATCCAGAAATGAAGTAAAATACACTTCACATCCTGAAAACCAAGGAGGAGGAGACAGAAAGACAGTGCCCGCCCCGAATAACTCCGAGTGCCTTTAGAGGTCCGTAAGCCGAGCAAGACAAATAACTCAGGTGGGAAAATAAACAAATCATGGCCGCCCCTTAAGCCAAACTAAAACTGTATTTAGAGCCTCCGTATGCTGAGGTCTTCTATTATCATGGATAATTGGAATTTGACTGCATTTAGAAATGACGACCAGCTTCTCCCCCCTGCCCCCCGCCCCCAGGTGCGGCACAAGATGAATTCCCAGGGTGATGGCCTATGCTATTGAATCCAACAGTCATTAGGTTAGCCTAACCTGTCTTCTGTGTAGAGGTGTAATTCAAGTGGTACAAATCTTTTATTGAACTCAAATTCAATAGTTGTGTTCAATTCCTCCATTTGTGTACAGTGGTGGGAGAGAATTGTGCTGGGTGATACATTACAATTATAGTCCTACAAGGGCCCATTTTCGTGGCACACACGCCTTTTGTGGCACACCTTTCTTGTCACAGAGGAAATTGTTAGGTAAGTAAACAGCTGTGCAGAATAGACACACGGGGATGCACGATACTTGCTGCCCAGAATTCTTTAACTCAAGCTAAATACATCTTGAATTTCCCTGGGGATCTTCCTTCCCCTCTCCCTCAGCCCCAGGACTCAGGACACAGGTGCTTCTAAAGCTAGACACATGAGCCCAGCTGAGCCCCATTTCTGTAGGATCTGCATCTGTGAACACAAACAAAATCCTAAAGGAAACATGTGCTGTACTCAAGTACATAGAGTCAACACTAATTTGGTTCAGTAAGTGTGTGTGTGTGTGTGTGTGTGTGTGTGTGTGTGTGAGAGAGAGAGAGAGAGAGAGAGAGAGAGAGAGAGAATTATAGAAGATATGAATTTGAGAGAGGCCTTGTGGAGGCATGGGAGGAGTTAGAGGAAGAGAGAGAAGAGTTATGATGAAAATACTATGTGCTCATTTAATATCCATGGGTGTTTGCCTGTGTAGCTATTTACCACTTGTGCAGTACCCAAGGAGGCCAGAGGAGGGCATCAGATCCTCTGACTGGAGTTAAGAGTTGTTGGGCACCATTGTGTGGGTGCTGGGAACCAAACCTGGGTCCTCTGCAAGTACAGCTGCTGTTACCTAATGATGAGCCATCTCTCTAGTCCCTCAAAAAGAAAATAAAACCTAGGTGGTGGTGGTGGGGGGGAGAACACTTTATTTCCCAAAAAAGGAAAACCCAAATTTGCATACAAAGTGTGACACTGAATTCATGTGAACTGTGTACCACACAGGTACCCCGTCATCCCACAGATTCTGGGGTTCTCCAGCACTCCTGCAGCACTGGTGACTTCAAGTCCTGTGGTTCCTGGGATTCAGGCCCCTTGTCTATGAACTTATCATGTACATTGTTACTTTGTAACAATAGAAGACGCTGACTTACACAGAGCATTTAAACTGACTTAGGCGGTTTAAAACAATCTGTAGGTGGTGGAGGTATAGAGGTTATCCCTATAGGCTTTGTGCCACTTTATATAAGAAACACAAGCTACCAAGAGACACTAAAGCTAAGGACTCCGGGGTGCTCAGGGAAGCTGTTTGGTTGGGTTGGGTTGGGTTGGTTGGTTAGCTTTTTGCCAGTCTTATGTTCTACATAAGACTGGGGTTCAATTGTAAGACCTCTGTTAGAACTGCCCTCCCCCTAAAAATGATCATTTTGTTCCCACTAATGATGCTAAGATGGCGGCACAGTCAGCCGGCTTCGCTGCCATTTGTGGAAGAGATGCTGAGCACGGCCCAGGGTAGGGAGTAGGGGAGCAGTTGGGAACACTTGCAAACATTCCTTGTTTTCTCCTTTTTCCTTTCAGCCAGCTTTAGTTTGGTTTCTAACACTTAAAACTGTAGTAAACATTTCAAGCAAAGAGTCCTTGCTAAAACAAAACAAAACAAAACAAAACTTTTACTTGAAGTCTCGAGACCCATATTTGTCTCTAAATTCATGCACTGTTATACCAGCCTAAAGATGCAATCTCTGTGATCCTTTTAACTCTCCTCTCCTTCCTGCGCCCCTCACCTGAGGCCTCCAAAAATCTCCCTCTTCCTAGATGAGGCAGGTTTCCCAGCTGACCCTTCCTCAGGCATCACGGGTGGAAACTGAGTTCCTCACAATGACGGACTCTCACTTAAAGGGTCCCAGAAGATGTGAAAAAAAGAGGAGAAAAACCTGCCTCGTCTGAGGTTAAACTTGCTTATTTTAGCAGGTCTGGCAGCCAGGGTGGATTGACCATGACCTCTGTGTTGGTACCAACCAGGTAGAGCCTGGGGCTCAGTGAGCTCTGGTACACTAACCTCATATCCTGTTTGAGGGCCCGTGTTGTGTGAGAAAGGAGGCTTCCACCATTTTGGAATTTGAATCAAGATTATCATCCAGAAGACAGGGGTGTGCGGAGGAAGCCTGTCGGACTTTACCCAAACTCACATCCCCAAGAGCAAGCGCCATGATCTGATTGGACCTTAGCAGTGCGCCCACATTCCCCTCAGTCTGCAGAAGGCAGATACCATCTGCCTGCCAAAAACAAGGGGACCAGAAGATTAAGTATTTCCCACGTACCTACTACACAGCCATCATCCAACATGCCGAATCCTGACGGCAACACCTGAGGCCTCCTTGTCCAACTATGACATAGAAATCCAAAGGCCTAAAGAACTTGACTGAGGTCTCCCAGCTGGGAAAGGGCAGTCCCTTTATTCTCCCAGGTCTGTCACCCATAGACCCTGTCTCCCCTTCACTCACGCCCTGCTCTTGATCAGCTTCAACTTTAGCCAGAAAAGCAAAAGCAGGGACCTGGTACTCAGCTGGCTCGCCGAAGGACTCTGGGAACACTGGGCCTGCCACACACAGAAAAGCTAGACCCCACCCTGCCTCTCCACCATCGTCCTAAGGAAACACTAATCCCAAATTCGTGTGTCTAACCAAGTACCACTTTACACGGCGCACAAAGAGGCATGTCATAGCATAATTTGCAATGAAGAAAACACCATAGATTTTACACCTGAGAAGGCCATTTTGAGGGTGGAGACCATGAAGGCCCCCAAATTGGTATTTTCTTTCTATTTACAAAATAGGACTCGGGGAAGAAGAAAATGAATAATTAAAAAAAAAAAAAGTCTCAGAAATCCACCTGCCTCTGCCTCCCTAGTGCTGGGATTAAAAGCATGCGCCCGTTCAAGGCCAGCCTCGTCTACAAAGTGAGTTCCAGGACAGCCAGGGCTATACAGAGAAACCCTGTCTTGAAAAACCAAAAAAAAAAAAAAAAACCAAAAAAAGTCTCAATGAAACAAAAATGACAGAGAGACAAGGGATAACTGACAGGGTGGGAGGGATGGGCAGGAGGAAGGCCAAGATCCTGAAGACTTCGCCATCACAGCAAGGCCTCTAGGTTTTAGAAGGCCAGAGAAACCTTAAGAGGGTTGGAGCAGAAAGGTGCCTTGGGATAACATTTAGAAAGCGTGTTCTGGCTGCGGTGGGAAGGACATATTTCCAAGGCAACAAGTAGGAACAGGGCTACGCCCTGACGGACATAAGGCTGGAGATCACACGGTCTCAAAAGCTGGCATTTGCTTTCCAGACATGAATCAAAGATTAAGGAAAGAAGAAATGAAGATATCAAAAATTATACATATAAACTGGGCGGTGGTGGCACACGCCTTTAATCCCAGCACTTGGGAGGCAGAGGCAGGCAGATTTCTGAGTTCGAGGCCAGCCTGGTTTACAAAGTGAGTTCCAGGACAGCCAGGGTTATACAGAGAAACCCTGTCTCGGGAAAAAAAAAAAATATATATATATATATATATATATATATATATACACACATACATAAAATTATTCTCATATATGTATGCATATATATGTATGTGTGTGCTTGTTTGCATGTGTGTGAATGTACATGTCTGTCTAGGTGCTGGCCTGCAATTGACACTGAGTGTCGTTCTCAATGGCTCTCCATTTTATGTATTGAGGCAGAGAGTCCTGCCAGCTCACCCCCAGAGATCCCTGGACTTTGCCTCCCACGTGATGGGATTACACATCTGGAGTGCCTACTTGGCTTTTAGGTGGCACTGGGGATCTGAACTCCTGTCACAGCAAGCCTGGTGTCCCCTGAGCCACCTCCCAGGCCTCGAGTCTGGGTATATTTTGAAGACCATGTTGGCAGAATTTCCTTACAGTTAAGATATTGAATATTGGGGGAAGGAATGTCAGGGACGTCTCCAAAGAAGACTTAGTGTCATGAGTCAAAAAGAAACATACGAAGAACATATTAAACAAAGGAACTTAGTCTGTAAAATATTTGAATACATAATAAATTATATACCATTAAATTTTTGCATTATAAATAATTATAGATAGATTCAATAAAACCATGTGATCGCTATAAAAAGCAGCATAGAGATTCCTTTAAGAATCAAAGATATAGGTGTCATGTGACCAGTGTGCTGCTTGGTTTTTGCCAACTTGAAACAACTTTGACTCGCCTAGAAGGAAGGACCCTCAACTGAGGAACTGCTTGCATAGGGCTGGCCTGTGGTCATGTCTGTAAGGGAGTCCCTTGAGTAACGACTGATATAGGAGGGCCCAGCCCACTGTGGGTAGCACCATCCCTAGGCAGGAGAGTCTGAGTTGTGTAAGAAAACTAGCTAAGCGTGACCGAGGGAGCACACCAACAGGCAGTATTCTTCCCTGGTTACTGCTTCAAGCCTCTACCTTGAGTTCCTGCCTTGGCTTCCCTAGATGATGGACTGGAAGCTGCAAGATCAAATTAGCCCTTTCCTCTCCAAGCTGTTGTGGTCATCACAGCAACAGCAAACAGGCAGAAGCAGTGTACAACAGGTTGTTATCCAGCCTCAGAGAGGAAGGACATCCTCGTAGAGGATGAGATGGGCCCTGGGGGACAGGCAGGTGAAAGAAGTCAAGACCAAAATGAGAACCATTGATCGTGTGGGCCATGGAGTTTGTAGAGACAGAGAGTGGTTTCCAGGGGCTGAGGAAGGAGGGGTGCAGAGGCATTCCAGCTTTACAAAAGGAAAGTGTTGTGGAGATGGGTGGGCATCATGGCTATACAATGATGTAAATGTTCCTAGTCCCACAGAACTGCACCATGAAAACAGTTACAAGAATATATATATATGTATGTATGTATATATATGTATATATATATCACATGAAGAAAATTATTAAGTCAGCAGCAGCCATCTCACCCCAACAACCCCCCCTCAAAAAAAGAAAAAAAAGATCCTGAGTCAGAGCCACTACCTGTGACTAAGGAATGACTCCATCCATATGGACTGTAAGTAGCAGTTTGGGTGGCGAGATTAAGACGATCCTTGAATTTGATTTTTCCCTGTCTGCTTAGGTGCCTCAAAGAGACACTTTGAGGGGGAGTGTGAATATATGGTGTGTTGTTCAAACATCTATTAGAAGAAGAAATGATGGGTTCCACTGCAATTTAATAAAGCAAAGCTCGTGAAACACACATCTCAGGCTGTGAAACAACCCTCCTCATTGCAGACTCCCTGGGGGATGCTGAAGAATAAATGGACGTTAATATCTGCAGATTAAATAACACGATAGCAGACTTGATATGCTGTGACCTAGTTTTTGAAAAAAAATGACATTTTGTTTTTAAAATCATTGCTTTGTAATAAACAGCTTAATGTCAATGCTAAGCCATCTGTAACAAGGACAGAGGTACCAGAGGCGCTAAGTGTGGGTATTTACTTATTATGAGGACTGGACAAAGGCCCGGCCCTCTAGAGAGGGTGTCGCTTCAGGGGGTCTGGCAGGAAACAATGTATCTGTGATTCCACAGAGAGCAAATAGACCCAGCTCACTCTCACTCAGCTGAAGAGAACCACCCATAAAGAGAGTCCCAAGGCTCTAACCACACAGCCTGCTTCTCATGGTCTTCAAGGGGAACAGGGGACCTGGATAGATGGCTCATCAGTTAAGAGCATTGGCTACTCTTCCAGGGCACCTGGATTCAATTCTCAGTACCCACATGGCAGCTTGCAACTGTCTATAACTCCAGTTCCAGGGGATCTGATGCCTTCTTCTGCCTTCTGTAGGCACCAGACACGCATGGCAGGCATCTATACACACAGGCAAAACAGCCATACCCCTAAAATAAATTTTGTGAGAATTTCACACTCAAATTTCTAATGTCTAAGCAACTTAAGGGAACCTCCTTCGTCCACAGAGGGATAAGTGTGTCATGACGGTGGATGGCCCGAAGTTGTATAGATAATGTGTATCAAAAGGTAGCTCCTTTGACTATCTGTGCAGCTTTGGAAAAAGGAAAGGAAAAGGGCAAAAGAAAAGAACCTCAACTGGGCAATGGTGGCTTACACCTTTAATCCCAGCACCTTGGAGATATAGGCAGGCAGATCTGTGTGTCCAGGCAGCCTCAGAAAAAGACCTGCAGTGAAGAAAGAAAGAAAGAAAGAAAGAAAGAAAGAAAGAAAGAAAGAAAGAAAGAAAGAAAGAAAGAGGGAGGGAGGGAGGGAGGGAGGGAGGGAGGGAGGGAGGGGAGGGGAGGGGAGGGGAGGGGAGGGGAGGGGAGGGGAGGGGAGGGGAGGGGAGGGGAGGGGAGAGGAGAGGAGAGGAGGAGGAGAGGAGAGGAGAGGGAGGGAGGGAGGGAGGGAGGAAGCAAAGAACACAAAGAAACAAACAAAGAAACAAAGAGAAAATAACTTCAATGTGGCCATCAAAGGTTTGGAGGCAGGAGCCCAGGCTCCATGTGTGAGAGTGTGCATTGCTTTTACAGAGGACAAGCCTTCAGTTCCCACATCCACATCAGTCAGCTCACAACCACTTGGAACTCCAGCTCCAGGTAGGACCATGGCGTCTGACCTCTGCAGGCATCTGTGCTCACTTGCCCGTACACGCACACTGTTGCACGCATAATTCAAAATTAAAAACAAGCCTATTTGAAAAAGGAGTACATTTCTCCTCAGATGAGGTCTGAGGTCACAAGAAACCTTACAATCAACCCTCTCCCCGTGCCCTTGTGCGTAAATTGGGAGTAACTGTTATGTCACAGTCTGTGTAGAAAAATTACCAGTGCCCATCTGTGTGTGTCGAGGGGTTGGTGAGCACAGCATGTGGTTGTCCCCCACCAGAGGAACTGCAGTTGCTTCTCTTCTGTGTCCTGCACTGGAATCTAAGTGACTGGCAGGCAAGTCTAATTTACATACCACACCCACCTTTTCTCTTACAAACTGTACCCTGCTCACTGTGCCCCCCCCCCCAGCATCCCTGCCACATGACTTGGTCCCCATTTTCACAGTGAGCACTGCTGATCTTATTTGTCCACCAGCCTCCCTCGCTGTGTCTGCTTAGTTCTTCAAAGCACATGCTACATATAGCTCAGTCCTCTGAACTTGTTGACTGACTTGCCTTGAAATTTAAGACTTATTCAAAGCACATGCTACATATAGCTCAGTCCTCTGAACTTGTTGACTGACTTGCCTTGAAATTTAAGACTTATTCAAGACCCTCTTGAAGGAAAAAACAAAGGCAGAGAGACATTATACCCTTTTCCGTGTGGAATGGCCTGAATATAATTCTGTCAGTGGGCAGGGTTGAAGCAGGAGACCTCCTAAAAACCCTTTTTACTTCGTAGAATTGTTTGACCTCTCCCAGTGTCTATTTGCCACAGGGAAAATCCATCATTTGCAAGAAGGAACAATGAGACAAAGGGTGGCCTGCTCCATTTCATGGCAAAGCCAGGAGCCTGTGCAAAATTGCACAGTCTGTTCACGCAGTTGAGACTCAACTCTTAGAAGGGAAGGAAGGGGAGAGCTTTTTATACTCAAGAGCTCGGACAAAAAAATATGTAAAGAAAAATAACGACACTGGCAATAGGTATCGGCAGTTTCTCTGATGACAAAATTCAATTTAAGGGGGGAAAGCTAGACAGTTCTTCAGAGGGGAAAAAAAAAGAGCTAGGCTTCTGGAAATTAGAACCGCCGTTCGAGTAGGCACATTACAATTTCAGAAGAAATTGTCTCAGCTATTTTTTTTCCTGCTGTGGACTTTGGAAGATAATGACAAACTTAATGTTTCTGATTATGTTTCTGGGCAAATCAGGGACCACAGAATAATTGGAAAAGCAAGGACTGAACACGCTGAGAAAGAAAGAAATTCCTGGCCAGCCCAGGAGACAGGTCATCAACTCTGAGGCTGGACCAACCCTCACACCACCCCGTACACCTTGCTCCTACTCAGGGTCCTTTCAAACTGAAGCCAAGCCACAGAGGGCCTTGGTTCATCCCTAGCAAGGATTGTTCCATTTTCAAAAAGGTGATGATGCTAAAGGAGGAGCCTCCCTGCTGTGTGACAGATGCTTCGGTGGAGGGAGCAGCAGGGAGCCCCTTCTCTGAGAGCTGAGGGTCACTGTGCCTTCCAAGTCAAAATCATTTCAAGTCAAGAAAATGGATGTGAAGCAAAAGAGTTCCTGTTTTGTCTCCTAGCAGGGAGACCCCATTAGTGCAAATCCATAACACCAGCATGGAGAAATCAGGTCTCCTGAGCTTAAAAATAACTAAGGAAAGCCCGGAGCCAGCTCCATTCCATTCCACACAGGGGGAAGCTGAGGCTCTAAGACAGCAAATGCCATTCTCCATGTAAGTCACCCAAGCAAAGACAAAACTTCCACCTCCCAATCAGGGTGAGGCCTGTTCCCCAGGAGGGAATCCATGCCTGGTACCTTAAATACAGTCAAAAAACCATGGCTGAGGAAGTCATAAACCCAAAGAAAGAGCCTGTTGATGCTGTTTTGCTAAGTGGTCATCAAGCTGCATTGTGAATATTTATGTTTATAGATGTGGGCTGCTCTCAAGGCTTCCTACTGCGGCAGGCTGTGGGCAACACAGAGACTCGTAACTGGTCAAAGAGCCGAGCGCGAACAACAGTGACTTGTCAGCCACAGCCATCTACATCACCGGCAGTTACTTGAGTAGGTGCAAAACTCACACCCACACAAAGCTGTGCTCGGGAACGCTTGTAACTGTATTTATATCTGCCAAGATGTGGAGGCAGCTAAGATGGCTTCAGAAGGTGAATGGATGAATCAACTGTGGGGCCTCAAAGAAATGGAACATTATTCGGCACTAAGAAGAAATAAGTGTGGTGTTCCATGCCAGCAATCCCAGTCTTCAAAAAAGGTCTTAGGAGTCTGAGACCAATCTGGATCCCAAGCCAGCCTAGATTACAAGTAAGACCCATCTTAAATAGACTGAAAGTGGGGGCTGGAGAGATGGCTCAGAGTGGTTAAGAGCATTGACTGCTCTTCCAGAGGTCCTGAGTGAATTCCCAGCAACCACATGGTAGCTCACAACCATCTGCAATAGGATCCGATGCCCTCTTCTGGTGTATCTGAAGACAGCAATAGTACACTCATATACGTAAAATAAATAAATCCTTAAAAAAAAAAAAAGACTGAAACTAAGCTCTGTGTGTGTGTGTGTGTCATAGATGGACAGTAAGTACCAAAGTGGAGTTGTATGGAGATAATTTTAATGTTCCATAGTATACAATTAACTCTACAGGAGAACTTGAGGGTTCTCAACAAACGAAAACGATATTTAAAGAGGAGAAAATGTAAACCACAGCCATTTAATTGCTACCTGCCATGTACACTTGTCAAATGATAACTCTAACGCGTAAGTAATCGTCAATGTTAAATGTCAATTAAAACGTCTAAATCTTTAATGCGTTCTGAAAAGAAGCGCATTATGATATAGTTTTAAGATGTGACGGAACCTTAGTCTGCTGGTACCATGGAGAGAAGCCAAAGTGAGAAGGCACGGCACAGTGGCTTCGATTTGGCACAGAATGGAGAAGGCAGAGAATCTGAGGACGGTAGGAAGATGAGTGTCCTCAGGGAAGTGGGGAGAAAGCACGGTGCTTCTCAGGTAATGAAGTCATACCTCATGGCTCAACAGCGGTGGAGCCACATCAGTGTTCATTTGTGAGAGCTCATAGAACCCTGGCCAGGCTAAAGACTGGGAGCAATGAGGCGTCAGTCTACTCAGAAAATGTAAGAAACCCCTACTCTGGAGCAAACATCAATACGTAGGGAGGGAGGCGTGCCTAGGGGCAGGGAGCATGCTCATGGTTGACATAAGCTCAGAACAGCTCTTTTAAAATGTGTCCATCAAAATGGCAACCAACAGATTGGGAGAAGATCTTTACCAATCCTACATCCGATAGAGGGCTAATATACAATATACACAGAGTACTCAAGAAGTTAGACTCCAGAGAATCAAATAACCCTACTTAAAAATGGGGTATAGAGCTAAACAAAGAATTTTCAACTGAGGAATACCGGATGGCTGAGAAACACCTAAAGAAAAGTTCAACATTCTTAGTCATCAGGGAAATAAAAATCAAAACAACCCTGAGATTCTACCTCACACCAGTCAGAATGGTTAAGATCAAAAACTCAGGTGACAGCAGATGCTGGAGAGGATGTGGAAAAAGAGGAACGCTCCTCCATTGCTGGTGGGATTGCAAGCTGGTACAACCACTCTGGAAATCAGTCTGGCGGTTCCTCAGAAAACTGGACACAGTATTACCTGAGAATCCCCCCTATACCATTCCTGGGCATATACACAAAATATGCTCCAACATATAACAAGAACACATGCTCCACTATGTTCATAGCAGCCTTATTTATAGTAGCTAGAAGCTAAAAAGAACCCAGATGTCCTTCAACAGAGGAATGGATACAGAAAATGTGGTACATTTACACAATGGAGTACTACTCAACTATTAAAAACAATGAATTCATGAAATTCTTAGGCAAATGGATGAAACTAGAAAATATCATCCTGAGTGAGGTAACCCAATCACAAAAGAACACACATGGTATGCACTCAATTATAAGTGGATATTAGCCGAAAAGCTCGGAATACCCAAGATATAATTCACAGACCACATGAAGCTCGAGAAGAAGGAAGACCAACGTGTGGGTGCTTCGGTCCTTCTTAGAAAGGGGAAAACCCTCATAGAAGTAGGGGGAAGAGGATGGGATGGGGGTTTCTGGGAGAGGGGAACTGGGAAAGGGGATAACATTTGAAATGTAAATAAAGAAAATATCCAATAAAAAAAAAGTAAAATGTGTCCATTTTCACTACAGGCAAACAGAGACATCTGGCCACCTTATGCCCAAGCCAGGCTTCCTGTTACCTCAGAAGTAGGTACACAAAAATCTCCTCGGAGGGCCAGGTGGCTGCTGGAGAAATGGGCTTGATTTCCAGAGTTTCTACATGGGTCTCCTATGGAAATCAAGACCCACCTGGCTTTAACCACCCCACCCCCAGAAAAAAGCTGCTCTCTCTCTCCCTTCTCCCCTTTCTCCAAGTGGCCATGACTAGTCTCTCTCTCTCTTTCTACCTTCTCTCTTTCTTCCTGCCTTTCTACAATAAAGCTCTAAAAAAACAAAAAACAAAACAAAACAAAACAAAAAAACACAACAAAGTAAACATCTTGAAAGTAATTTCTTGAGTCCTGGGCTAAAATGAACTAAACCTTCGTCTTCACTTAGAAGCCTGCATCCCACGAGAAGGCATCTCCCTAAAGTGTCCCATTCTCCTCTATACTAAGTGTCTATAGATTATTTTAGTGCAAACATTACTGGGCTGAGAAATAAAGGTAGATTTGCCTTATGAAAATACATCTTAAGGTGTTTAGAAAAATCACATTAGATCTACTAGAAGTAAAAAAAGACCCCATGTGCCAGATCTTTAAGGGCTATACCGATTAAAGTGTTGAGGTGAGGAAATGCAGAAAGGCCGCTAGAGAAAGACAAGACACTTCAGAAGTGCCCTTGGATATGAGACTGTCCAGAGTAGCCAGGCAAGCGTGCACACGTCCCTTCTTTCCTGGCAGTGGTATCCCTTCCCTGAAGCTACTGGAATTACCAGACTACTCTCAGGGAAACACTTTAGAGAATAAGATAGGGTAGGGCCCGAGGGCTGCTAGACCCTTTCCTGTAGGTAGGAGCATTCCCTAATTCTTCATTTGGCCCTAACAGCCCTGAAAAAGTATTCTGAGAAAATCCCAACTAATTCTGTGTGGTGAACATCCAACAGCTAAGACGGTTCCCCGGAGGACGGCACACTTCAAAGTTCATCTTGAGTTTAAACCTCCTGGGATCTGGTAAATGCAGGTTCTGACTTGATGACTCGTAGGAACAGCTGGAGGATGGGGGCATGCTCTGGGATTTCTGCACATCTAAAAAGCTTGCCAGCGATGCCAGTGTTCCTGGGAGTAACCAGGACTGACACGCTTTTGTCTTACCTCTCTTCCATGGAGTCTTCGCCCGACCTCTAATACGCATTCTCTGAACTGACCCTGTTCACCACGGAACTCTAGATGTGCTCCCTAACAAAAGAAAATAAAACAGCTGATCATCCAAGGAAAACCATGCTCCACCATCAGCCTTCCCACCCCATGGAGAGCAGCCATCTCATCCTTCAAGCTTCTCAGATAAGAACCTCCGGGTAACCTCTGACTCCTCTCCTACATCCCACTCGATCTCCACTGACCTTTGGCTTTTCCGGACTGATGTTCCTGCTCTGTCCTAAGCACATCTCATGCCCTGGCTGGATTTCTGCACGGCCTTCATCCAGTCTGCTTTATTCTGCCTTAGGTTGTATATTCCAGACCACATTCCCATCCAAATTCCTGTAACCTGAGAATATGACTGAGAAGAGAGCCTTGGAATGACAGGCCCAGCTTTGGAATGACAAACCCAGAAGCCAAGAAAGTAGCTGCAGGCAAAGAAGGGATCTCCCAGAGTTGAGATGGTGAATACTATGTGCTAATCTGTTTGGGTCCCCAGTGTCCAATGTTAGCTCGTGAGTTGGTGAGAGTAAATTTAGATGAGATGCATCTCTCTGGATATTCTTTCTCTCCTTTGGAAGCTTTACCCCAAGGCAAAGCTCTGGGCAAGATGGGACAGAACTATATAGAATAAGATGGTGTCCTGATAGACTCCAAGCTGAAGGAAATGGAATGGATAGAGAGATTCCATCACCTTTCATTGCCAAGGGTGTCCACTTGATGCTGGGACAAATCCCTGACAAAACCAACTTACAAAAGATGGAGGGGACTATTCTGACTGACAATTTCAGGTGTCATTGCAGCAGGGAAGTTGGGCAGTAGAAACTTGAAGCAGCTGGCCACATTATCTTCACAGTCAGGAGGAAGACAAAAATGAATGCTTACCCTCAGAAATCTTCTCCTTGGTATGCAGCCTAGGGAATAGTGCCACCCACAGTGGGCAGACCTTCCAAATTAAAATAACCTATTAAAGAGAATCCTGTACAGACGTGCCCAGAAACCCATCTCCCAGGTAATTCTAAATCTCCTAAAGTTGATGATTGCTGGTCACCAGTACAAGTCAGCCTTTTTCATCACTGCCACTAAGTCAACAAAATGGAGATTCTTCCCAGTTTCAAGACTGGCTGTGCTCTTGAGAAACTGGGAATTTGTAGACCTTTCTTCTCCTCCTCCTCCTCCTCTTCCTCCTCCTCCTCCTCCTTCCCCTTCCCCTTCCCCTTCCCCTTCCCCTTCCCCTACCCCTTCCCCTTCCTCCTCCTCCTCCTCCTCCTCCTCTTCTTTTTCTTCTTCTTCTTCTTCTTCTTCTTCTTCTTCTGGAAGAATTTTTTAGATGGAAAGCAAATTGGTTTTTTAGTGAATTTATTGAGGACAAGGCACATGTCCTTGTGTGTGTGCACATCCACATGAAGACTAGTGGTCAGCTTCAAATGCCTTTCATACGGAGCCATCCACTTTGGTTTGAAAGTCTCTCAACAGGACCTGGGACTCTCCAATTATGTGATGCTATATGGCCAATGAGCTCTAGGAATTTATCTGTCACCACTGCCACCAGCTAGGATCACAAGCATGTCACCCAGCTTTTCACGGACATGCTGGGTGATCTATCTTTGGCTCTCGTGTTTGTGTATCATGCACTTCACCAACTAAGGTGACTCTGCCTTATTCACCTGTCTCCCAGGTCTCAAATTATTTTTCAATAGGAGGAAATCATTGAGTTTTTTTTTTAAACATTTTCAATATCCACTCTACTAACATCATTTTGGTATCAGCCTCAGGTCTCACAGGTTCCAATCCAACATGGAGAGTGGTTTTCAAGCATAGAGGCAGCAGATTATTAAGGTCAAGCAGACTACTTGGGGGGTCTTCTTACCAAAACCTAAAGAGAGACTCATATTCTGCTCCCCCAACTGCTTTGGTGTGCTGAAGTATGCCACTCCCCCAGCCGTGGTCCCCATGGGAACGTACAGTTGCAGAAATCATGGCCACTGCCCTGAGCTGGGAGGTCTGATTCAGTAGATGTGAGCCACAATTGAACAGACCGAGACAGGCTCAGAGTGTCTGTGTGCAAGGGTGTGAGATTCCAGCCAGTTACCCACATAGAATTTGGTATTCATGAGTTTTATATTTGTCTGTTTAAGGATGCTCAGACATAAATGGCTCTTTAATTACATGAGTCTAAATATAATCCCATCTCCCTGCATACAAATCCCACCTTTTTGTCTAATATATTCATTTGTTCCCACTAACATGAGTTTCAGAGAAAGCCTAGGGTAAGTCAGGAAGGGACTCCTGGTGTGCAAAGGGGAGAACCCTCCCCAACAAGGAACCCCTCCATCTTTTCTGTGAGTCTACTCCTTTCTAAGAAAAGTAGAGTATAAGAGACAGCAGCTGCCTAATTACAGCCTGCCCATCTGCTATTTGTGAATGTCAGTGTTTTTCAGTCTGAGCAGCTTTGCCTTAAAGGGGGAATGTCATTAAGTGCAGTAGGCTCCCCTCTGTGGCCCTGAGCCTTGCAGAGCCTGGATGCCTGGGTCTGAGATGGGAGTCACTGGGCAAAGGCAAGACTATCAGGGTGTCCTGTAGCTAAGTCCTGGGAACATCTCGAAGGCATCCTCAACAGCTTGCCTGAAGTGATAAAGCTTGTCTATTTCTGTTAATGTGGACGTGAACCAGCTACTCTGACTCCTTCTTTGGATGTAGAGGGGAATCCTGCCTAGTTGAGAGACAGTAAGAGCTGTGCAGCTGAGGAATGGGAAGGTAGATGCTGTTTGAGCAGAGGGATCTGCCTGGGGGTGCCCATTAGGGCTGCTGTCATGAGTTTCCCTCTACACGCACCCCAAGATGTTGCTTCCTCATCCACTCTCTGCGCATGCCCATCCCCCAACCACAGGCGTCTACATTCTCCACAATCTTTGGACTCTCTCCTTGAACCTCTGCCTCTCTTTCTTCCCCCTCTTCACACAGATCACCCAGAGAGTCAGGGCAAGGAAAGGTTTCCAATTTATTTCCCTGAGCTTCAAACCCAAGTCGGTTCTCATCCCTAGAATGGAAAGCCCTAATGGTTTGTGTGCAGTCTCAACCACCCAGAGGCAGCAGAGGCAATTTGCGTTTCAAAAGTAATAGAGAGTAAATTGCAGAGGAAATATTTTATGCAAATTAACCAAGCTTAACATTTTGATAAAGGACTTTAAAAAAAAATGAACCAAGCAATCTAATCCTCCATTGCAAATCTAAAACAAAAGAAATTTTCAAAAGTCTGTATTCTTAATGTGTGTGACAGCGAGAGAGATTTAACCAGAGACATTAACCATCCCACAAGATGGAACACTTTGGGAGCCAAAGTGCATAAGACTATTAGTTCAAAACAACATTCGTAGGCGCTTGTGGATGAAGGTATTTCAATAACTTAAATAGGCCTCTCCCTTCTGTTGAGTGGACCTGTTCCTGAGCGAGACCACATATCCTGAGATTCCCATGCTACACCTGGTGAGAGAGTGTTGAATCTGCAGCTACACAGATGAAAGAGGAGAAAAAAAACATTTGCTGAACATGGACTACAGGTCAAGTCCCATACTAGGTGCTTCACATGTGTTATCTCCTAAGAGGAATGACAAGGGAACCCAGGAAAGCCACACGCTCATTACGTAGGGGTGGAGGTGGGGTGGAGACGGTCCCTTTAGGAAGAAAGTGATTGAGAAGAGCATAGCCAAAACAGGCCTTCAAGCTTGCAAAGGGTCAGTCGGAGACTGCATTAGTCAGGGTTCTGTTACTGTGAAGACAGCGTGACCATTGCAACTAATCCTGGGAGGAAGCATGAGCTAGGGCTGGCTTACAGGGTCAGAGGTTTAGGCCATTCTCCTCACAGCAGGGAACATGATGGCATATAGACAGCCATGGTGCTGGAGAGGTATTCAGATCGGCAGACAGCAGAGAGAAGCTCTAGGCTTCTTGAAACCTCAAAGCCAACTCTGCAGTGACACTCACATAGCACCACTACCTGAAGACCGAGTATTAAAATCTATGACCCTCTGGAGGCTGTTCTCATTCAAACCACCACAGAGCCATGTTTGAAAGCTCGCTAATACCCTGATTTATCCCAGATTCAGACTTCCGAGAAGCCCCAAGTCCACACCCTGTAATTCTCAACTGAAAGCAGTTTAGAGGAAGGGGTAACTTAGGCAGAATATCCAAGTCTCCCCGCTGCCTTGAAGAGTCAGCTTCTCAGGGGGAATCCCAGGTCTGTGGAGCCTTCTGGTTGCTATGGGGTCCAGCATCCACAATCATACCAGGCTTTACATGGGCACACCATTTCTCAAAACATACAAAGTGCTATGGTGATGGATGCATTGCCAATTCTCTGTGACTGAATGTGTGGGAAATTTTGAGTATAATATATTCTCTATAGATACTATTATTTTCTATCATGTGGTAAGTGTTAAGATTCTCTTATCATAATAAACTTAGAAAACAATCAGTCATCTGGAAGGATTGGAACAACTCTTACACAACTCACAACCTCAGATGCATAAAAATCCCACAGACCCACACTTGAGGCTCGCTCACTCTTAATTCAAGGGGAATTTTATTCCGGATCCAGTCATGTATACTTGTAATCCCAGTATTGGGGATCCACACAAGAGGGTGGAGAGGTCCAGGCTAGCACGGGCAACACAGTGAGACTCTGTCTCACAATGCCCATTTTTACAGAATCAAAAACTACAAATAGGAAGTGGGATGCCGTGAAAGCAACACTCAGCTGGTTTAACCTTTCACATTTTCACTGCTCCTGAGCATCAGCATAAAAGTAAAACTAATGCAATGAGACTAAGAGGCAGTGAAGAACGGTGGGGGAGGGGTGGATATGGTCAAAGTACATGATCTACTCATATTCAAATATCTTCTGGGACACCACCACTGTGAGCAATAAATGTATACCAATAAAAATCATATTAAAATATTATCCCTCAGAGCTAAAATTATAAACTTGGTACAATGTATAGAAGTATAAGCCAAGGGGTTAGTAGTCTTAATATATAAAGAACATATAGAAATGTATAACACAGAGGAGAGAGAGAAAAAGCCCCAAAGCAATTAGGAGAAGGGCAAAGCTGGATAGGCCCACAAGGAACAAGCATGGTGGAAGTAAGCCTCAGCTTCGACAGGGCACAGCATAGCCTGAGACCTGCTTGGCCTTGGCAGCTACAGAGATGCAGGAACCACTAAGAGTAGCAGCAGATAGGCCATGGGGATGCTGCTGCAGCAGCAGCAGCAGCAGCAGCAGTACCAGCACCAGCAGCACCAACAGCAGCAACAGCAGCACCAACAGCAGCAACAGCAGCAACAGCAGCACCAACAGCAGCAACAGCAGCACCAGCAGCAACAGCAGCACCAACAGCAGCAACAGCAGCAACAGCAGCACCAGCAAGGAACAGCAGCAGCAGCAAGGAGCAGCATCAGAAGCAGCAGATGGCCAATGTCTCCACCAATCCTCATGAGCTTCAGTTAAGGTCAGGGAGGAACTAAAGGCACATGCTGATCATAGATCCAAGACCAGAATTCCCACTCCTAAGCACCACATCCATGTCTGGGTAACTGAGTCCTCCCTGCACCTGATTTCCTCCTCTCTGACCCCACGCCTCTTCTTGATCCCATCTGACAGCCTCACTCTGAGCTGCCAAGCTAGCAGGAGCCTTTCCTCCTTCATCCTCACCCCTGGCAATGAGTCAGCCCCTCTCCAGTCTCCAGGCTTCCTCTCTCTGGTCCACGGCACCAACAATCTGTCAAGAACCATCTTGTTCCCTCCAGGCTACCGTAGCATGAAACCTTCCACTGGGTTAGTTCTGAAAGCTGGGGAAACCAAGACACAAGTAGATCTGGTGTCCAGTGGGAACTCGTTCCTGTACATGGTGTGTGTGGTCTGTGTCCTCCGGCTGTTAGTCCTGAATACATTCCTTGGTACTTCCAGGAGGACTCCACTCTCATGACTTGTTTACCTCCATAAGAGCCCTACTCCTCAATACCACTCTGTTGGGATGAGATCATAGGAATTTGGCACATTCTGAGCACAGCAGAAGTCCTTGTCTCCCATCTCAATGCCCCCACACATTTCAACACAGCAAAGGTAGAGTAGGTAATACTACGACACAGAGACAGTAACTAGCAATCTACACCAGTTCTCCAAGGCTGTAAATGTTGCTCCATTTTGCAGATAAAGAGATTGAGGTTCGACCACTTCAATTACATTTCTTCCAAAGACAGGGGTTTTGAATTTGAAGTGAAAAGCAGGAGGAGATTGTCTTTGCTCTGGTTTCTAATGCTTCGATGAAACATCACAACCGAAGGTGACTCTGGAAGGAAAGGGTTTACTTCAGCTTCCTCACTCTCAGGTCAGATGCCACCACTGAGGGAAGCCAGGGCAGGAACTCAAGCTGGGCAAAACCCTGAAGGCAGGAGCTGAAGCAGAAGCCATGGAGGAGTGCTCATTGCTGGCTTGCTTCCCATGACTTGTTCCATTTGTTTTCTTGTAGAACCCAGGACCACCAGCCCAGGGGTGGTACTACCCACAAAAGGTAGGCCTTCCCACATGAATTATCAATCAATAAAACACCCTACAGACTGCCTACCTGGGTCTACAGATTGGCCTACACAGGCCAATCTCATGGAAGCATTGTCTCCATTGAGATTCCCTTTTCCCAGATGGCCCTCCCTTGTGTCGAGTTGACAGGAAACTAGCCAGCACAGAGGTTGACAATGGGCAAGGACACGCTGAAGGCTGGGCACAGAAGCCTGACAAATCTCTCCTTCTCACCCAGGCAGCTGCCCAGTATTTAATTTCTTCTCACTTAGTGATCCAAAAGGCTGTTGAGTTTTGCTTACATCTTCTCTTTGGCTCATTCTCTTCACAGTTGCTAAAGGACTAAAGCATCCTCCTAGATCCCTGAGAGATAGAGGCAGAGGTCATTATCCCTGGTGTCCCCCCACAAATGCCCCCCCAAGAAATCTACCCCCATTTTCCTAACTGTAAAAAGGCCTCTCTCTGGCACCTTTGTATCTTTGGAAAAGACAAGCAGGCAAGCTGAAACCGCACGAGCAGCAGCGCACAGGCTCAAGAAACCAAGGACTTTCCTTCAGGAAGACCATGAATTAATTCTTCTTTGTAGCACTGAGATTTAAAGTTAGAGCACTAAGAACACAGCCACTGTCAGCTGTATAATCGCCACAATGCCCTCACCAGCCCCGGGTTAATGGACTGTCATTCAAAACGTAGGTATAGCCAGAAACCATCCACAGCACTGACAAAGCAAAACCCCTTCCTCCCCTCCTAACTTATCCATCTATCCATGTAAACATTTATTGGGTGCCTATTGTTTGCTTGTGAGCTTTAGATATGTCCCTGCATTCAATGAGCTCACAGCCTAGAGGGAGAGACAGGTGATTAAATGGATAATTATGCTGCTGAGTGGATACGGATAAATGTGAATTATAAGGGACAGGCTAAATTAATCATGGAACAGCATACAATAGAGTTCTATATAGCCATTAAAAAGAGTGATGAAGCACCATATTCATTGACACGGAAAGGATCTCCACGGTGTGTCAAGACGGGAAGAGGCAGTGATACTGCAAAAGGAACATTCACAGGGCTTTCCTCACTGGGAAACTGTACACACGCACGTACAAACACTTGAAGAATGTCCACCAACTTACCTACCTGTTAGCGATGGATGGCTTCTTAGACAGGGTTTACCTTAGCTTTCACTCCTTTCTAGTTTGCTTACATAAAATAAAAATTTCAAAATGGAGCCGCTTTCCATGGTGAAAATGAGGAGCAAGCAGCCAGCATGCTGGACTCAGGGGTGGAGACCCTCTCCCCACAACCCCCCATGAACACACCCAGGCATACTCACACACCCACTCACATGGAAAACAGGTTCTGCAGTGATTTCTGGAAGGGGAGCCGTGTGTCTAGGCTCTCTTGTTTTGGTTACCTAGCAATTGGGAACCAGGCTAAACACATGTGAAAGCTGAAGACTGGGGGAGATAAGAAAAAGAGGCAGTGTTTTTTAACTTCAGTGCCTACAGTTTCTTGGTGCTCACTACCAGGCTCCTCTTGACCGCCGGAACCATCTGTGGCAGACACTGCAATATGTCCAGCCTCGGCGGCATGCCCCCAGCCCCAAGTGCATACCACGCCTCCCCACTGCACAGCACAGAAAAGGGGGGCGAGAGACGGTGAACACCGTCCAGGGGGACTCCCTGCTCTCACAACCATGTAAGACTGGGGTTTAGTTTCATTCGCTCATGGAGATTGTGGTTCAAGCATGACAGCTTTATCTGCTCCTGTTCTAGCTCCCAAAGAATTGGCACAGAGACCTATTAAGTTTATTAACAAGCCACAAGTCTAGGCTGGGCAGGATCTGAGCTATCCCAGCCCTCCAAGAGGGCTAATGCCCAGACAAATGCCATGCTGCTTTCCAATCTGGCCTTGCCCTGGTTCTCTCTAGTCCATGTATGTCATCATGGAGATGGCCTTGGCAATCTGCTCATCACAACTCCTCCTGGACCCTCTGCCTCATGGTTACCTCTTCTCTCCTCATGGTCCTTCTACCTTCTTTCTCTGGGACCTTCCCCTGGGCTCTGAAGTCCAACCTTCCTATCTCCTCTGCCCAGCCATAGGCTCATCAGCTCTTTCTTAATTAATCAGAGATAATTGGGAAGCACTCCTTATACAACACCGATACAGAAGATGGTTCAATAATCATGACAGTGCTGGCATCCGGGACTGTATCCTGATCTCTGGGCACAGAAACCAGCATTTGAATATGCAGTGCACAAGTCCAACCCCTAACACATTCACTTAAACTCTTCAAGACCACCCACTACATGCCCACCTTCTGTTGGGGACATTGCCTAGAAGTTAACAAGGCAGGCATAATCCCCTGTCCTGTGCCACTTAGGATCTGCAGGGCAGAGGGACTAACAGAGGTTCTGGCGTCAAACCCTGTGAGTTCAAATCCTGGCTTTCCATGCTCTAGATGGATAAACCTGCCACGTAGTTAACCTTGCCAGGTTCTGGCCTCCCTGTCTGACAAAGGGGCACTTGGGAGAGTGTGTGGGGACAGAACAAGGTGACAGTGTGTGAAACGCTTGGCTTGGGGCCTGGAGCACAGCAGCCCCGGGTGAAGGTTAATTCATACTGTCATGGGCATTCACGCTCTGTAACAAACTGTCACAGAAGTACATGGAGCAGAGACTGGTGCTCACAGCAGCACAACCACAGAGCATCTCCCAACTTCATCCCCCTTCTCCCAGGATATATCGGTCCACGAGGGTGAAGAGACAACATACCAGACCTCTTTCGTTGAAATCACAGGCATCAAGAATCCACAGTACTGATTAATTTCTGGGCCAACGTGGCTCAACTCAGACAATACCAAAAGGAGCACATAGGCAGAATGTTAATGTCTTCTCGTTCTGAGGGAATATATTGTAGGAGCCTTTCCGTGCTGACCTTTTCCGCACAGAATATGTTTTATTAACTGGCCACTGATCCTCCCCTGCAGGCCTTGGAGGCTATAAACAGCAAGAGTGGTGAGCGGCTGGCCAATCCAGTCTTAGGTTCTCTGAAAAGGTTGAGAGACTGCAGCAGAACACTGGCAAAGGGACCGGGAGCAGCTTCCACAGTGGCGGCAGGACGCGAGAAGATGGGACTGCCCAGGGGCTTGGTGCTGGTGGAGACTGGTGCCTTCACTCCTGGTCCTGAGCCAAGTGTGACCTTCCTGAGGGCCAATTAATTGCTGGCACCGGCGTCTGCCACCAATTCTTCAAGGTAATTAGCTCCACATGTTATCAACAGGAAGTCGGTGCCCACGGGCTCTTGTGATAATTGTTTCAATGTTGGCACACAGTCTGCCTGCCGTGAAAGGTCACTGCACCCGGTAGGTCTCCGCTACCCCCATCCTTTTAGTTAAATGAAGAAAGCTGACCCCTTGTACTGCAGTTCTAGTCAAGGGACTGGATGCAGGGCGTGGGTTACCATGCAAAGCTTCTTCAGCTGTAAGCGTTCTCTAACGGAGAACGCTCATCATCTCCTGTGATTGCTGGCATCTGGTGCCACGACCCCCTTCATATGGGCAACAGATGAAAGATAGGTTGCGCTTGGTGAGAGAGTGCCTGCTGCGCAGAAGAAAAAGATGACGTAAACGTTCTGGGTGATCAGGACCAAAACTGTTCAGGAACACGTACGTGCACCACAGAAAACGCTTCCAGCGGTGGTGGAGAAAGAGGACATCTTCCAAGTCCCCTTGGCAGGACCCGTACCCGTGCTACATCCACGCAGGATGGGCCACACCAATGAGAGCTGTTCTCGCCCCTCCACGCGTTTCCATCCAGCTCTTCTCTGGAACCCTTCCTTACCTCTCCCCGGGAAACTAATTCCTCCTCACTAGGAACAGCATGTTTCCCTAAAGCCTGAGAATGAGGTGAGAACTCACGCCTCTCAGACAGGTCAATCATGTTACCGCCCGCTCCTTACCTTGTAGAAAGCCCCCTCTATCTTGTTCACAGGATCTCCCAGACCTCGAGAGATCTCCAATAAACATTTATGAATGAAGTTTGAACTCACGGTAGGCGTTTGATGGTCTCTGGCTGAGTAATACGGAATTCAGGAATTGTTGCTTCTCCAGAGGTACAATCATCAAATTCCTGATTCCAGGGTAGACAAGAACAAGAACCACACTGTGATTGGCTCCCAGCGCCAGAGGTGCAGCCAGCAATAACACCATTCCCAGAATGCATTGCATCTGCATAAAAAGCTGCCTGTACACACATAGCAAGGCTGGGAGATACAGCAGCAAGAAACGCACACAGCATTGACTTCCAGAATATTCTAACAGGGCTTTCCCCCACACACACCCAAAGATTCCCCATGGCCTCAGGCTACATCATACCAATCTGTAAATTAAGAAGGCCACCATCACCACCAACCACCACCACCACCACCACCACCGCTGCCACCCTCGCTAATCTCCTTTATATCCTCTTGCTGGGCATGAGAGTGTAGGGCCATCATCCCAGCACCAGGGCCTGAGGGTGGCAGGAGGTTCACAAACTTCAAAGCTGCCCTGGGCTGCAAAGCAAGATTGCATGTCAAGGGCATCATCCTGAGTGAGGTAACACAATCACAAAAGAACTCAAATGATATGTACTCACTGATAAGTGGATATTAGCCCAGAAACTTAGTATAGCGAGATATAAGGTACAATTTGCAAAACACATGAAACTGAAGAAGAACGAAGACCAAAGTGTGGACACTTTGCCCCTTAGAATTAGAAACAATCACCCATGAAAGGAGTTACAGAGACAAAGTTTGGAGCTGAGACAAAAGGATGGACCATCTAGAGACTGCCATATCCAGGGATCCATCCCATAATTAGCCTCCAAACGATGACACCATTGCATACACTAGCAAGCGTTTGTTGCAAGGACCGTGATATAGCTGTCTCTTGTGAGACTAGGCCGGGGCCTAGCAAACACAGAAGTGGATGCTCACAGTCAACTATTGGATGGATCACAGGGCCCCCAATGGAGGAGCTAGAGAAAGTATCCAAGGAGCTAAAGAGATCTGCAACCCTGTAGGTGCAACATTATGAACTAACCAGTACCCCGGAGTTCTTGTCTCTAGCTGCATATGTATCAAAAGATGGCCTAGTCGGCCATCACTGGAAAGAGATGCCCATTGGACAGGCAAACTTTATATGCCCCAGTACAGGGGAACGCCAGGGCCAAAAAATGGGAATGGGTGGGTAGGGGAGTGGGGGGGAGGTGTGGGGGACTTTTGGTATAGCATTGGAAATGTAATTGAGGAAAATACGTAATAAAACAAAAACTAGCAAAATATGTGGTCTTGATCTGTCCCCTTTTCAAAAAAAAATCTTGAGGTTAGCTTCTGAATGAATAACCAGCCGCCAGACCACCTCTTCCCCCTTCCCATCTGTCCACCCTTCCCACCTGTCCCACTCCTCCCGCCTGCCCCAGCCCTTCCCACCTGCCCCAGTCCCACCTGCCCCAGCCCCTTCCACCTGTCTCAGCTCTTCCCATCTGCCCCCCCCACAACTCCACCCCCCACACCTCTCCACCTCACCCACCTGTTCAACTCCTATCTGCCCCACCCCCTTCCACCTGTCCCAGCCCCTCCCACCTCACAACCCCTCCTACCTGTCCCAGCCCTCTCTACCCAGCCTCTGTCCCTCACTCCTCTTCTGAGAAGCACACACATCTCAGGCCACTCCACCCTTGACAATGCCCCTAGACCCTTCCTCTCTCCCTCTCGAATGCCAAATCCCCAGGGCACGATCATCCTTCCTGCCTGGCTTTCTCCTGTCTGGTCTTCTGCTGGGTGTGACCTTTCATCGTTAGCACTGCCAGCCCTGACTAACTAGACTGTTAAGGTCACAAGGCGAGGGCTGAGAAGCGATGTGCTCTGGCTCCCTATTGTCCCAGGGTTGGCACTCAGCAGCAATACACAAAGGTCTACAGAGAGAAGGATCACGTTGGGTGGCCCGACCCAATGTGTCACCTTACTGGGAAACAGTAAGATTTCAGAAAGATGCCACTCTAATGAACGTGAGCACACTTAAAACAAGCAGCCGGGATAACAAGCCAGCCCCACAAGGAAGAACCAGTTTATAGCAACGTTTCCCACCCTGAGCCTGATATCTCTTGTACCGGAAATCCCTCGTTCCTTCCGGTATCCTAGAAAGCAGCGCTCCTTGATTCGCCGGCTTCGAAACAACACTCAGGAGAATGTCTGCTTAAATATTCTGTTTAAAGAAACCAATGTCTTAGAGTATAACATGAGAACATGGGGAGCTGGGAGGTTCCAGCTGCCACCCGCCTCACCACCAGCAGTCTGCACCTGGGTGGACTCCAAGAGTCACAACAGCATGGTGGCTGTGGGCAAAAGCCCCGAGCCCCGAGCCTTATTTTCGTGGGTACAGGCTGCAACTCAAACAAGCTCACAGTTCTTTCACAACATGTGAGGAAGAGCAGCAAGCTCCGACCGTACTTTCTTAGGGCATCCTTTTGTCTCGCAAGCAACCTAGTAGGTAGATCAATGGTTTAAAAGAATCTCTGTGTGTGTGTGTGTGTGTGTGTGTGTGTGTGTGTGTGTGTGTTTCATGGAACTAGCAAGGGGGTCGTGAGAGGGAGGAAGAGATCTTGAGGGAGGTGGAGTATCTGTCCCCAGGAGAGCCGAAGTTGGAATTAATTGGAGGAAGAAAGGGAACCAGTTGGAGGTGGGGAAGGGACCTGTGGGATGTAGTCCGGGATGGGAACGCACTCTAATGACACATATAAGAACATCAAGATGAAACCCTTTATTTTGCACACTAACCTAAAATGTTGACTTAAAAAGTAAAAAGGATGAGAACTGATGGTGGTGGCATACGCCTGTAATCCTGGTACTCAGAAGGCTGAGGCACAATGAGCATGAGTTTGAGGCCAGCCTGGGCTACACAGAAAGACTTCTTTATGGAAGAGAGAAGGGAAGAGAGGGGAAGAAGGCACAGGGGAGAGGAAGACCCGCAGGGCTCATACAGGCCACCCCCAGCTCGAAGTAAAGACCAGGAAGAGTGCTGCAGATCCCGTCTCTCTGGATAAGCCTGCCCCTGCCGTGCAGCGACAAGGACATTATTTCTAACTAAAACAATCCTGAAGGAGGGTACTTGCCACTAGGCCTCAAGCCTGTGGAGACCTCTTCCCATCAACAATTCTGGTTCCTCATGACCAGGAGAGCCTGGAGCATTCACAGCAGAGGCTACTGCCAGCCCAGGTCACAGTCCGGTGGGCTTTATTCCACCCCACAACGGACCTGAGTTCTATTTGTGTCCTTTTAATAAGCAATAACTTTCACCTTAAAATCTGGAGCTGGCTTCTCTAGAGACCTCAGAGGCCTTGCCCATCAGGCATTGGGATGCCCTTCCCAACAGGCAAGTCTACCGTTGCTCACCCCTGACCCCACAGCCTGGATCACCTGCTTCTGCACCTGCTGGGCCCACCTGGCATTAGAGTTCACCTGCTTGTGCACCTGCTGGGCCCACCTGGCATTAGAGTTCACCTGCTTGTGCACCTGCTGGGCCCACCTGGCCTTAGAGTTCAGCCCTCTGCTTTGTAGACTATACATACTTTGTTCCGCAGACCACCAGACACAGAAGTAGAGGAGGCAGACAGCAGAAGGATTGCTAAAGAAAGACCGAGAACACCAAAAGGGATATCTTATGGAGTCTGGGGCAATGTTTCACCGCCAAAAATAAAAAGCAAGATCCTGCAACAGAAACTACAGACATAAATTCTCTTTAACCAGCAGCCAAATGTTTTAATATTTATGCCTAGACTTTCCCAGGCAATTTTAATGCACATTTATGTTTTTCCTATAGAAAATAAAAAGGAAGACAGGGGGTGCTGAATGTGGAAAAAAATATTCAAAATACCATCATTTAAATGGAACTGAATCCCTTTCAAAACAGTCTGTCCAGAGAAGCCGCCGCCTCGGAGGTGTTTTGTCAGCTCTGTGCTTTCCTGGCAACCCACTGAACGCTATAAAAAGCACCTGCCGTCTTCACTCAGCTCCACATCCATTTTTCTCTGGGGCTGGATTCTAATGTGCCTCTTTGCAGGAGCAGCAGAGCTGGGGGCGACAACTGAGGAACTGCTCGGGCCTGTGACAGGTGAACTTGTTATATTATACTTCAAAGCCAAGCGCTGTTACAAAGAGGAGTGACGCCATGGGGGCTACAACCTGCAAAGCCCGCACTACCTAGCCAGGCTCGCAGCAGGGGGTGAGCAGCGTTTCAGAAATAACCTAGCACAGTTTTCAGTGTTCAGAGTTTCAAGTCCTTCAGAGTTCAACAGCTTAAGCTGGTTCTTTCTTCTAGTGATTCTACTTCCTATTGGCTGTGCGGTTGACTTCCGGTGGTTCTACTTCCTGTTGGCTGTGGGGTTGGCTGCCTAGGTTTTATGTAGAATCGGGGTTACTTTCGAGCACTCAAATGAGCCCACGTTTCACACACAGGTTTACCAAACCCCTCTGCCCTAGATGGCCCTCCTGCTTCTCTTAGTTTTTGGTCTATCTGATGTTTGATCTTCTTTGTAGATAAGATTGCTCACCTGTTTACTTAAAGACCCAATGAATAAGCTGGCTGAACAAGCTGGTCACTCAGGACCGACACATAGTATCCTGATTCTCTTTATAAATGCCTACCCGGCCCATGCTCATTGGGAACAACCACTCTGGTGCGTCCGGTGATGTTTTGCTTGAAAGCTTCAAATGTAGCAAAGAAACTGCAGGCAGCAGGTCTGCAGGACTGAATAGCTAGAATGGTGGGTGGAGCAGTGGCCAGAGCCTTCCCCAGGCCTTGGCGCTGCCTGAAACCCGGTGCCTGGTACTTTCTCAAGCATAGCCAGAGAGGCAAGACAGGAAAAAGATTGTTCTTGGTTACCTACCGTCCTGGTAAAATGAGGACAAGCAGCAAATGGAAGCTACACCTTAGAATTTGAGACCTGACCTTCCCTCCAGCCTCAAATCTAGCTGAGAGAAAGCAAAGAAATAAGGTGGAGTTTCTCAACCTCCACACAGGGGCGGGGAACTTGGGAACCTATAGGAGGCCTGTGTTACAAACACGGAAGTAGAAAATGAGAGGCATCCTGGATAGAGTATATCTGTTACGCAACATCAGTGGCTATCAGATGTAATTCCCTTGGTGATAATTGCTGGTAACTGGGCCCCAACTCTAAGTCTCCAGAACGAACCATTACAGGCCAATTGAGAGCCCCCAAAGGAGCAGGGAACCTTCTGAGAAGAAAGTGTCCGCCATGAGGAAAACGGTCAAGAGCCTAGGATCCACAAACACTGCAGGATAAAGCCAGCCAGAAGCACATCAGAAGCGAAGATTTATCAAGTGAGCTGGCGCATCGGTACGGGCCGTACGCACCATCCACGCATTAAAGAAATGTTTTCCAGGCCACAACTTTCTGAACATTCCCTCCAGGGCCCCAGCATTTACGTTTGATATCAACTGAAAGGAAATTTTCTCTCAGAGGATTAGACACATCTGTTCTGCTATTTTTGCATCTAGGGGATCAGGAAGCCCAAGCGGTGCCTTGATTTAAGAAAGTTTCCGGAGGCTTCTCTTTCCTGCGCCTGAGTGATTAAATGCTCAGCCTCCAGTTGGAAACACCGAGGAGGTAGAAGAGACGCTCTCAAGTCCACGAACTCGTTCTCCTGTATAGAGACCCGTCACAGATTGCGCACATAAGATAAAAGCCAAGGGAAGTGGTCAAGGTTCATGGCCAGCCCTGGCATGTCCCTGACCCTTTGTCTGAGCTGTGTCACCTCCCATGTGAACCCTCACTGCAGCAGTGATCTCTCTGCCACAGGCCACCTATGCTGCAAGTGAGAGATGGGTCACTCTGGAATGCATTGTTCTCCCTACTGAGAACCCTTTAATCGCATCACATTCCTCGGTCCTAGGGACAGAGCCCAAGTGTGTTTCATTGCCCCATGTCAACTGTCTCTCCATCACCTCCCTGAATTCAGTCTTGTGAGCTAACATTTCTTAGACACTTAAGCTGGGCCCCTGACCATAAAAACGTCTGGCAGGAGACCCCCCCACACACACACACACATGTTCTCGTGTTCCCAGAAACATTGACGCTTAACACATCCAGCATTCCCTCCTGTATCCAATCCCTTTTCCCTTTGTTCTACTGGGCCTGTGCCCCATATTCCCTCTCTGCCGAGAGTCTGATTTCATTGGTCAGTGTAAACCAGGACTCCCCTGTGATTCTCCTATACATCCAGAACTAAGCCCGTACATGCTCCTACTCAACCTCGGAATTCATCTGGCCGCAGTCCCTCCAGAAAACCCAAAACTTCTCCTATGCCCTATGTACATGACAGTTCCCTAAGTCCCTGACCCCCTGGCCCAGCCTCTCCAGCACCTGCTACATTTTGTGATGTTACTTTGTATCTGTCTATCTCCATGCTGGATGACAGAAGGCTTGAAGGAAATGATGTATCCTGTCTTAGAAAACAACTGTGCTCAGCACCGAAAGTCCCGATGTTTTCTGAACAGACCAATGAGACTGCTCCTGTTATTACCCAATTTTACTGATGAGAAGACTGAGCCAAGGTGAGGTGAGCCAGCCAGTGTTGCCTGTGGGGTTAGATCTGCCTCATTCTGGGGTCCGAGCCCCAGCTCCAGCACAGAGGGTTTCCACTCACCATGACATGTGTCCTCAGCCTCACCCTATTCCTATGGACAACGATCCAATGTAAGTTATGATGTGTGTATGGAGCAGGGTCTGTACCCAGAGCTTCCCAGCCTTGCCCCCACTGGGTTCTGATATTCCTAATGCTTCCTGGATGCTCCCAGATAGAGATTCTCCCAAAGCAAGAACACTCTCTGTGTGCCTCTCTGGCTCTGTCTGTGTGTCTCTGTCTCTCTCACTCTCTCTCAATTTTCAAACATTCTTCTTTCCTCTTCTTCTAGTCTCTGCTAACTAGCTAATTTCAAAATCTTCTAACTCCAACATTGCTGACCTGGCCCTCCTCCTCCTTACTCCCCTGTACCATACCACCCCGCTAGGCACCCAGCCCCTCCGCTGGTCATCAGTCTACTGGGTATGGTCAGCCTGCTTCCCAGGACATCATGGCTCTGCCCTGAACTGCAGGAGTGGTCACCAGGACATCTTCCTGTCCCCAGGCTTCCCCAACCTGCCATAACCCACAAGCAGAATGTCTAATGCATTTTCCAAAGGATAACTCTGGCCAGGTCTCTTTTTTTTTTTTCCATTCACAATCCTCTAGTGGACTTCGCATCAGTGCCTGCACTGCTAGCTAAAATTCAAGTGTTGAAGTCCATTGCTGTGAACTACTAACTATATTCTCCCATAGCTCTGCACATGCAATGTACCTCCAGCCAGTAGGTCTACCAGGTACACAATGGGACTTTGATTTCCACACTGAGCCAAACACCACTGTTACTCAATTTCAGGCATAAGGCTCAGCAGGAAATAATATTACCAGGAGGACCAACCCCCACACTTACAGGCATTGACAAACTGTACCAAAGGCTAGGTTGAGTTCCTTCATGAGGAGCACAGAACCCTGGTCATGCTAAACGTGAGAACTGGTAAGACTTGGGAGGGCTGGAAACTTAGGTTCCTAAGAGCCCTAGGAGAAGAAAGGACAGGCCTCTGACTGGCCCTCAGGTGGACTCCACTTTTAAGAGGAATCGGTTCTTCAGGAACAGCTTCTTGTGGGTCAGCTTTCTTTCTCTCCAAGCATGAGAAGCTGGGGCCTTCCCACTACCATCTAACCACAAGTAAACGTCGGACACCAGAGGTGCTGCTCTGTGGTGAGTGCTTCAACTGAATCATGCCTAAGCCAACCCCTGTCTATCCTCCCATGGCTGGCTGTCCTCCCGTGGCTGTCTGTTCTCCCATGATTGTCTTTCCTCCCATGGCTGTCTGTCCTCCCATGACTGTCCTCCCATGGCTGTCTGTCCCCATGGCTGTCTGTCCTTCCATGGCTGTCTATCTTCTCATGATTGTTTATCCCCCACATGGCTATCTGTCCTCCCTCCCTTGGCTGTCTGCCCCCCCCCCGTGGCTATCTGTCCCCCATGGCTATCTGTTCCTCCATGGCTGTCTGGCCCCATTGCTGTCTATTCCCCCATGGCTGCCTGTCCTCCCATGGCTGTCTGTCCTCCCATGGCTCTCTGTCCTCCATGGATGTCTGTCCCCATTGCTGTCTGTCCCTCCATGGCTGTCTGTCCCCCCATGGCTGGCTGTCCCCATGGCTGTCTGTCCTCCCATGGCTGACTCTAGTCTTCAGCCTAATCCTCCCTTGCCTGGCTTGACTTGCCTGGGGTTGCGACTCTGGCACTCCAAATGCCTAATTGGGAATAATTGCAAACTCTTAATTACAGTTTGCTCTTTACATACCACTACCACATCTGCTTTGAGTTTTATTTTCATTAAAGCAGTGTTTTCAAGAGCCTGTTTTTTAAAAGAAAAAAAAAAACCCTATTAGATAATCACTTATAATTTACCAGTAAATACAACTAAAATACACCTAGTGGTTGTTCATGTTTATGAGCAGGACTCTCCATCAATCCAGTTAATCAGGAATGTGCGTGTCCTTGGCTGAGCTGGGGCTTCAGGCTCACGTACTGAGCTCAGAATATGTTGCTCGGTAATGAAGTCCTGTAAATAAAGCTGTGGTGGTCACCTGGAAAGGATGACGACAAACTCAGCAGAGCCAGACTGGGCCCTCCAAAGCACAGGACTCCTGGAGACGGTAAGAACAACCCTCCACCCCTGCTCAGACAGCACCGCCCTGTCGCGTCCCACTCGACCGGCAAGAAAGACGCAACCACCGGTTCTTCTGCGGCAAGCTTTATTGCTTCTTCAGGAGGGAAGACCCCGACCCCGGAAAATGGCATTGCTTATATAGCCCTCAGCCATGGCATTTCAGCACCTGATGTGGCGTGTCAGCTCCTGATTCGCTGCTCGCCCATCACCCCATTACTACGCCCCGAGATGGGCAGTGACTAGGCGTGAGTTCACTCTTGCACCTGCGTACAAGGCTTGCTTACTAGTTAGGCACAGCGGAGTCCAGCGCCATCTTATAATGGCGATTGCTAGCAGCACGGCTCTCCACACCACCCTCCTTAGAGTGCCCACTAGCTGGACCTGTAGGCAGAATTCAAGTTCACTGAATTCAGTGACTCTTAAACTTTTGGTGGTATGAAAACTCCTCCCCAGAAAAAGTCACATGAATCAAACAGACAGATTTCTCATGCACGTGGTCCTATAAGGTCCAACACTCCGTGGGATTTGTGGTTTGCAAGATTCTATGGATCTGTGAACTCCTTGGAATTTGTGGCTTGCAAGGTTGCTACTGTTTGTTTTTACTAAAGAGCTAAAGCATTGGAGCCTTTGAAATTTCCACAGACTATAAAATTGTCTAGTGTGCTTCCTGCTACTCAGTTTGGGTCCTCTGACTGAGTACCTGCTGTGTCTAGGCACCAGGCTAGTCTCCAGAAAGGAAGGATGTAATGGTGAGTTACTGTCCCTTAAAGAGTTCAAAGCTGTACTTTCTTAAGTGATGGGGAAATATTTCAGGCTGTTAGTCAGTGAGCGCTCCTCATCTAATGGTTGTTCAATAGCTTTGCTATGCTTATGTGTAATTCCATAATTTTACAAGTACTTGAATATTAGATTCTAGAGAAAGGAACAAAGGCCTATTGTTGTAGAAAAGACATAAGGTGTGTACAGTTTTGAGAAAAAAAATATGTGACTTATTTTGTGAGGCAAAAGCAACACATTCCAGGCCCCAATATGGACCTGGGCCAATCATGTGTGTGGTCAATTCTTTAAAATAACAAAAACAATGGAGAAGCTAGAGAAAGCACCCAAGGAGCTGAAGGGGTCTGCAACCCTATAGGTAGAACAACAATATGAACTAACCAGTACCCCCAGAGCTCATGTCTCTAGCTGCATATGTAGCAGAAGATGGCCTAGTCAGCCATCATTGGGAAGAGAGGCCCCTAGGTCTTGCAAACTTTATATGCCCAGTACAGGGGAATGCCAGGGCCAAGAAGTGGGAGTGAGTGGGTAGGGGAGCAGTGTGTGGGGAGAGTATAGGGAACTTTCGGGATAGCATTTGAAATGTAAATAAAGAAAATATCTAATAAAAATAAAATAACAAAAACATAAATGTCTCTTTATGTTTATATTTAACCACTTGGTAGATATAACTGATTGATAACAATTTATCATTTCTCCCTCTGAAAAGTCTACTTAAATACTACTAATGATTTTTATATTGCCCACTAATGAAAATAAAAAAAAATAATCTACAACTTTTAGGAAGAGAGATGAAGGGTAGAGGATCTGTAATGTCAAAAGCAGGGCAGAAGAAATATCCCTACACCCTCAAGAGAGAGAAAGCTACAGTTTAAGTAAGTTAATTCCTCCCCCACCCCTCACTACACATAGAGGGGGAAAGAGAGAGAGAGAGAGAGAGAGAGAGAGAGAGAGAGAGAGAGAGAGAGTCAGTCAGTCCCAGGCAGGCTCAATTTTTAAGGTTCTCGATGCATTGAAAGGCAGAAGGTAGGGAACTTGAGGCTGAGCTCTGAAACCAGGGGATTTACTGAAAGCTGTTGTGCAGAGATATTGTGCTCCAAGCTTCTCTCCTCAGCCTACACAGCTGGGAAACTCACTCCACCCACTCATTCCCAAGGGAACCAAAGGTTTGTTCTCAAATGGGGCTAAGGAGACTCTGGCAGTGAGACAATATTAGTACATTAGATATAAGGAATTAGTATCTGCTGGCCTCATCTTCTACCTCAGTCTCAAACAAGATAGAAATGAATCATTCTCCTCCCAGATTGGAAATGAGATAATTGTTATCTACAGCAAAGATGTCAAGATAACCAGATAGCCAGACACTTATGTTTGCTG
Source organism: Mus musculus (assembly GCF_000001635.26). Classification (NCBI taxonomy): domain Eukaryota; kingdom Metazoa; phylum Chordata; class Mammalia; order Rodentia; family Muridae; genus Mus; species Mus musculus. The sequence continues at coordinate 57,957,128 of NC_000079.6, forward strand.
TTGTCATTGCAGAAAAGCCAAACTAATTGATCAATCTCAGTAGCTCTCTCCCATTCTCCTTCCCCACCCCAACCTCCTCTCTCTCTCTCTCTCTCTCTCTCCCCTCCAAACACCTTTTAGCAAACAACAGCTGACCAACTAACATTTGACAAAATCCTCCAGTATGAAAGAAGAACAAAACAGAGAAAAAGATGTATGTTTTAATTTACTTATAAAATATATGATATTGCATTCAGGAAATAAAAATAAGGTTTTGACATTTTTAAGAAAACAGAGTTCAAGAAGAACTTTAAATTAAAAAAAAATATGTACAAATTAAAAATTCAATGGAATCATTGGAAGAAAAAAATTATCCTGAAAATAATTTTCACCTTATGTTCCTCTTTTGTAGATAGAACAAAGAAATTGAGTGAATTGAATATGTAAAGGCTTTAATGGATTACTTGGAGTTTTTAGCCAGCTAAACTACCATTTGTGTTCCAAGAATTGAATATGCAAAGCAAAAGGCTTCAAGAGAGTACTTTGCTTTTATAGCCAGCTAAGCTTTCCTTTGTGCAGCAGTGGAGTACTTCGACTGTATAGCCATCTAAAGGTTTTTCTAAGTGAGCATCAATACACTTCAGACTTAAAAGAACTCAAAACCAGAGAATAGAAAGAAAACCTAAAGCAGAAGGAAGAGATGCACTACCACCAGTGATTCTGTGTTGCAGGACTGAAAAATGAAACTAGAAACAGGAAGATGAAAGTGTCTAGGAAAAGGGGCTCTAAGAGAAAACATCACCGGATGCACAGGATATCCATGTGGTGGCTAATTGTGGCTGTAAACCTGACACCGTTGGGCAGACAGAACTTCAACTGAAGAACTGCCTCCATCAGATTGGCCCATAATCATGTCCATAAGACTTTTGGTTTTTTCTGATTATTAATTGACATAGGAAGGCCCAGCCCACCGTGGGCAGCATCATCCCTAGGCAGGTGGATCAGGGCTATATAAGAAAGGAAGCTGAACATGCACCAGGGGGGGAGCGAGAGCCAATAAATAGTGTTCCCTGTGCTTTCTACTCTAAGCTCCTTCCTTGAGGTCCTGTCTTGGCTTCCCTTAATGAAGAACTACAACTTGTAAGATGAAATAAATCTCCCCTCTCCAAGTTGCTTCTGGTTATAGTGTTTATCACAGCAACAGGAAAGCAATTTAAAACACTATATGTGTGCATTTTTTTAAAGATTTGATAAAACTATGAAGATCTGTAATAAAAAAAATAAATTAGTAGTAGGAAATGAAGAGACAAAAAGATATATAGTCTGGGGAAAACACAGTAAACATCCTGAAAGAAAGAGAAGAGTGCTGATACTTGGCTTATCCGTGAGCTAAATTTACACAATCATAATTAAATTACCATAGAGTCATACTTCAACCCAATCACATTGTGACTGTAATTTACTAGAAAATGAAAAAGTAGTCGTAAGGATGGGGGTGGAGGGGGAGCAGGAAGTAGTAGTATGCAATCAACCCAAACCTGCTCATCTCTAAGGAAATCTAATAATGTCCAAAATGAATGAAGAAAGGAAGTATTAGGGTATAATTTATAAATCCTGAGGCAATATTTTTAAATTACAAATGTTGAAGGTGGTTGAATGTTTTTTGAAGCATTTGTAATGTTTTCTGTTCTGTGAAAAAATACTTCTTTATAACTCATAAACGTATTGTCCAGCGTGTACCCATTCATCTCTCACCTGAACTTCAAGACTTTGTTATGTTTCAGAGCAGTGATCCCCCTGTTACATCTTGTACCACAACATCGCAAATAGCTACCAGTCCTTTGCTACCTGAAGTCAGGCAGGCCTGGCCCACAAATGCATGTCCCTTCATTCTACCCTCCCATAACAACTGGCTGAGCCATAATTTTCAATAGCAGGAGCCTTGAACATCCACCAAGCCAGACCAATTCTCCTATTTGAGGAGTCCACCTGGCCCTCAATAGGGGCTGGGAATCTAGGCTGCTAACCTTCTCCCCTGGCTCAACCCTGAGAGCCAACTTCTCTCCCAACACAGCCTCACTGTGAATATGATAAAAGAAGCACTTTGCAGAGTAATATAAATACCATAATTTTAGTGATTAATAATTTCTCCAGAGTGAATGGCACATCTTCCTTAAGCAACCAGAAGCAGTTAGACACTGGAAACCCGCTTGGTCTGGGACCCAGAATAGCTATGGTATCGCCTCTCTTTCCCTGAGGTACCTGGGGATGTTATGTCAGGTGTGGACACTAGCTTGTGGATACAATCCTGGTATAGAAGACACCAGCAAGTGGGCCAGGCTTGGTGTGGACAGCCTCAGCCCAAATTCAATCACATCAGAATCAGGTCTAATTGAGATTAATGACCCCTCCAGCTGCCTCCCGCTATTTTATCAACAGATAGCCTGCTGAGAAGACTGCTCTCTAGCCTCCAATTTGGCCAAACAGGCTCTTACTCTTCTGTCTTGACAGCTCCAGCCCACCAGCCCTGTGAACAGAAGAAAACACCACAGTGCTTTCAGGACTCTGAGAGGATGAGGAGGGAAAAGAACCATGGATTCAAGGATCCTAACACCTAGGAGTCTTTGCCCAAATGCATGGCTTCTGAAGAGTAGGAGCAACAAAGTTCTAGAAGCACTGTGGCCATCATTATTCCAGGGACTGACTAGACTTGGGCAAATCTCAACTGCAGGGAATGCCCACCAGCTCTTCCCTCCTCAGCTGCCAATGTAAAACGATGGTCAGTGAGGGATTCCCAGACCAGCTTGAGATGAATAAGAGTTTGCCAGATGGGAAGAGAAGAACACCCCAGTCAAACGCACAGATGGTGCTGTATCCTTGGGATGGGACTGTGACAAGCTGTTAGTGCCGTTGACCAGAGCCAGCGATGGGGATATGGTAGAACCCTGTGCCAGACCATGTAGGCCATGGTGAGGGAGTTAGACTCTATGCTACGCACAGCAGAGGCTACCTACTCAGGGAAACTCTTTCCATAGATGAGGAAGATGGTCAGGAATGCACTTCACAGCAGGGCTTCTCATTCCAAGGAAGTGAGTGACCCTGGGCATAGAGGTATGTAAAATAGATGGATAATTTATGAATTTGTGTTATGAAACATGAATCATTTTATGAAAATAATTCATAAAGAAATCTATTTTAAAACAATCCTTGGACTTGAGAGAGATGGCTCAGTCAGCACAGTGTTGCACAAGCATGGAGACCTTAATCAGGTCCCCAGCATATGCAATAAAAGGCCAAGCACAGTGGGAAGTGTCTGACATTCCAGCACCAGATAGCCAGACAGAGACAGGCAGATCCTGGGGCGTCTAGCCAAAATGCTAAGCTTCAAGTTTTCAGGGAGAGATGCTGTCTCAAAAGGTGGAGAACTGAGGAAGACACCCAACTGCAACCTCTGGTGCACCCCTACACACATGTGAACACACACATGTGTACATGCACACATACGCATGCACAGGCATGCACCACATATACATAGATACAACAAATAAGCATGTGAAATAATATTTTAAGCTTGCCACACCTGTTTTTTCATTTTATGACTTATTTTTAAAATGAAAGCATATTTGCATACTATTGAGATGGACGTGCTTATTCATATTTATCCAAAGAATGAAATCCCAGCTGAAAATCTGATTCTGCAGGACACAGAGAAGCTTCAATGTTTTTCAGAGCTGACTGACATTTTTAATCTATGGATGTCAGTGCTGAGAATGTCACCTCATATACACACCTAATACCAAATGACAAAAAAGTATGTTTAGGACCAGCGTGGTAGCTTGGATGAGAACAGCCCCTGTAGGCTGATATGTTTGAATGCTTGGTCCCCCACTGGTAGAACTGTTTAGAAAGGATTAGGAAGTGTGTGGCCTTGTTGGAGGTGTGTCACTGGGATGGGCTTTGAGTTTTCAAAAGCCCATGTGATTCTCAGTTACCTCTTACCTTGTGTTTGTGACTGAGATGTAATCTCTCAATTGCTGCTCCAGTACCATGCCTGCTTGTCTGCTGCCATGCTCCCCACTGTGATAATCATGGACTTGTGAAATTGTGGGTATTAAGGCCTAGGTAAAATATTAAGGCCTAGATGGAATGTTAGGTCCTAAGTAAAATGTTAAGGTCCATGTAACTGTTACCTGTCTAGCCTGCCATTTTGTGCTATTACTAATGTCACAAGGAAACTTTCCCCATATGTTGTTTCTGCTGTTACGAGAAAAGTTTCTCATGCCCAAGTTGATTGTACGTTCTGTCAGAGTCTGTGCTCTCACAACAGAAGTCAGTTAGAACTGCTTTGTATACTTAGTCACAATAAGCTTGGACCTGAACCAAACACCCAGCAGCACTTCCTGCACCTGTGTGTGAGCTTTTTGTGGTGTTTGGTTTTATATGCTGCCCCTGGGATGGACCATAACATAAAAAACTATTTGGTATAAAACTTCCATTTTGAGTAGGAGGTCTAGTAAAGTTTAAGTTCCCAAGCCCTCCCCAGAGAACTTACATCCCACTTGGCAGGAAGAGACATGGACATGGGTAACTGACATCCTGGTTGGCAAGTTAGGATATGAATATTAGACAAGTTCCATCTTGGTAGAGAAGTTAGGACATGACTATTAGACAAGGCAAGTCCCCTGGCACAGTTGAATACCCCAACCAATGGGAGCAGGATACATGTATAACAAAGGCATGTTCCTAAGAAAGTCCCCTGTCCCTAAATCCTAATTGGTGACACAACTTGGCACAGATGTTGGTAGATCTCATATTTTAAAAACTCTATTGGATCTTGACTCAACATCACAGTCAGCTCCGGAGTCTGACTTGTGTCCCCGATGGATCAGTCTTGGGGTGGGCCATTCAATAAACCATCCCTATGTGGCTGAGATTGATGACTGAGTGGTTTGGGTGGTGATTCCCAGACCCCAACAGTGAGCCACAAATTAAACACTTTCTTTGATAAGTTGCCTTAATCGTGGTGTTTTGTCACACAAATCAAAAAGTAACTAAGACAATCATGAAGTGGAAACTTCTGGTTTCTTTGGAAAGTCAGTTATGTCAAATGATGTTTTGCTGAACACACAGGTGAAAGGATGTCTTGCTAAAACAGACACGTGAAAGAATGTTCTCCTGAAGCAGATACAGGTGAAAGGGTGTTTTGCTGTAGTAGACATGTGAAAGGACGCGTGATATTTGGAAGGAATATAAATATGACCTCATGACAGTGGGAGCTCGAGCATTGGTTCGCTTTGCTCTGCCTCCCTGTTCTTCGCTGGTGGCATGCCTGCATTGGTTCTCCTTACATTGCATTGTCGATCTTTGCTTGTGGTGATGTCATAGAGAGAAACTCACCAAAGAACTTCTTGTGAGGTTCCTGTGGCTTTTTGCTGCTTCCAGGGTAGACTCAGGCTGGTTGGCAAGCCTCACAGTTTCTTCTGGATTGATCTGCCCTGCTGATTCCTGTGTGGTATCTGCTGAGTGGACTGGACTGTAGCTGCTGGTTCGTGTTGGTGTTTATCTAGAGGACTGAAATGTTGATATCCTGCCAACAAGGTTGGACCCTCCCCCAAAGAACTATTTCTCAACAGGTCTACTTTTCCCATTACCTAATAACTTTTCTCTTCCACTACCTCTGGTGGGAGGTGGGCAAGAGGGAGGTTATTATTAAAGTAGGTTGAGAAAAATTTATGCCTACACAACCAGTTCAGAAATTGTTGGAAATTCTGTCCTAATTTTAAGCCAGAAATCACTTAATGCTGTTTTTAAGAAGCTCAAGTCAGCAGCTCAAACAGCGATTTTTAAAAAATCAAATATCTTAACACCAGACAAGCCAAAGACAGTCTAATTCGATATTTACATGTGAAGACTGACAGTAGAGAAATATTAAAAGGATTTTTTCATAATTAAATGATTATGCTCCTATCGGAAGAGAAAGATGTTTATACATGCAATAAAAATAAGTTCAAGTCATAGGGTGTGGCCACAAATCTGAGCTGAGGTGTTTCAAATGCAGCAGAGGTGAGTGCTTCTGGGAGCACCCATGCTTGATTTTGAGCTCAGTTTTGGTCGTTGTGTGTTGAGAAACCTTTTTTCCACTTGCCAAAGTGTTCGTGGTACCTGCACTCAGTTGTGACAGCCCATAATGGATCACAACCCACAGATTTAAAAGCTGGGCTTCTTCTTTCTCTTGGGGGAAATACCTCACTGAAATAAAGCCCATGAGCTCCTTCACCCAGCAGATGTGTACCAGGTAGCAGCACAACTTTGCACATGCTGGAGAAGTCCATCTCAGTGGTCAGAGGTAAAGTTGGCACCAGGGAACGGCTGATGTTCACTGCTCACAGAAACATGGAAACCAGGGAAAGACACAGGTCCTGCTCTGGAGGCCACTCAGGAAAAACAGGCCACCGTGGTCTTCCACACGAGAAAAGGCCCTCTCCAGACTCCCGTTCTTCTTCAGTAGGACTTCAAAAGGAAAACAAATGATTTGAAAGGACTGAACACAAACTTCAGAATGAGAATTCTGAAAGCATCCACAGAAGCTCCCCATGTGGACAACGGCATACTTGAATCTCAGTCTAAGGCATTCTGAGCTGGGGGATGATGACACAGCCAGTTAGTGCCATGAGGGCTGGGAGAGGAAGCCTCGGCCAGTTGAAGGTTTAGGAAGAAAATCAAGAACCTCTTCCTCTTAGCTGACCTCCACCATGTGAACTGGTTGTCTCCAAAGTGGCTATTCACAGAAGCTCTACAGAAAATCACAGCCAAACACTTCAACCGTCTTCAACACTAAAGTTGGTTCTGATGGGGCTAGAAGGTAACAGATTCCATCCCAAGACTATGCATCAGCCCCAGCAGCTGGTACTGAGCTTTTTAGGTGACCCAGCCCTTGGGAACAGCTTTTCAGGAAAGACTTGAAATGGGACCTACCTTACCCATTGCACATGAATGCTGTGCCTGTCACCCAAACCACAAAGAAAGGAAAGAACGTAAAATGGCTGTCACCATGAAAGTGGCAGTTACCCGTGCTCCAATTCACTGTATGGTCCCAGCCTGACTGCCCTTCAATCCTGCCTCCTCTTGGAGCTGAAACTGGAGCACTGAGCTTGCTTCCTGTTGGGAGGCCCTGAATCCTTGTCCCAGTCCACCCCTATTGTTAGGGGACATTGGGTGGGAGTCTCAGGATTCCCTCAATATTTCCATTGCAATGTCAGGACCTGTGGAGCCTATCTGCTTAATGAGAGGGGAGGGGAGGGGTGGAAGTGTGAGCAAGAGGCCATTGGCTGCCAGAGAAGCAGGGATGCTGGCCAAGCCTTGATTCCAGCATCCTCAGAGGAGCAAGCCCTGATACACACCCACACTGTCTCTCGCCGGTTCTCACGGCCATTGCCTGAGCTTGGGAACTTGTCACCCGTCTCTGGGACTATTCAAGCAGCCATCTTCCTTCTCTTTAGCTCCCAGACAAGAGACTTTCCTCACAGTGACCTGTCACTGCTGGGAAGCCATCTGCCTGCCCATGACAGAAAGACCTACATCAACTCCCTGAAGGAACACCCATGGCTTCTGAGACCCATCCTGTGTAACCTTTGCTACCCCATACCCCAAACTCTTCTCCTTCCCCACACTGCCCAACAGAAACACGTGCCAGCAACAACTCCCAGAACATTCCAGAGGCCTGTGTGCTCTGTTCTCTCCACCTGGCACTCTTTCTTTCCCAGCCCAGACAGCACTAACTGCCTTCCCAACAAGCTGTGCTAAGAACCAGCCACTGCTCTCCAGTGCTTTCTCTGAATCCTGCTGTGGTCAGAGCTCCTCTTCATTGGCCAGTAGAACCCAGAGCACAGAACACCAAGTGCTAGTTTACAGACCTGTCTGCCCCATGGGCTGAGACAAGAGGGCTGAATTCGTAGTCACCCTCAGCAAGACACTTTTGCCGAAACAAACGAACATACCATTCACTACCACCCCCAACACCTACAGAGGAAAAGCCCTTTTAGTGTCTCATAGTTGTGTACAGTCATCCTCGTGGTATCTTCTAATCAAGTACAGTCATCCCCACTTGGGGAATGGAGTTGAGGAAACTAATGTCACAATCCCAGCTGCAGATCTGAAACAGAAATCAGTATTGACAGATAATCCAGAAGATTTTTCAGGGTCTCCCATACTGGAGCTGGGCACCTCTCTCCAAGCCAAGTGCAGTCCACAACAAGTTCCTGGCAGCCAGGTCTCTAAGGTCACTAGGGCTGGGACTCCTTAGGTGCTACTATCTGACCTTGATATCTTTATCTCTTTATTCCCAGGCTAGTCTCAAAGTTGCTCTATAACTAGAGTTACTTTTGAATCTTTGCCCCTCTGAACTCCTAGATCACAGGTGACCACATCCAACTGCCGTTGCCTGCTTCCCCCCTTTCTAGTGAGCTCATGAGTTTCCCAAGAGCTGCTGGGATCCAGAGACCTTAGCTCACTGAGGCTTCAGTCTGTGGAGGATGTCACTCTAAGAGCAACATGCCAGAGGACAGACAGGAGTACCTCGCTGAGTTTGGACAGAGGGCAAGGGAGAAACTAAGAACAGGACCTGAGAATGCCTGGATCCCTCGCAATGCCTTCGCCTCCCAGAGCCAGAAGCAGGAAAGGCCACTGGGAGAGAACTTTTAATTACCCGCAGGTGTCCCAATTAAGCAACATTGCCTCCCCAATTAGCAGTCCTTTCCATTGGAAATCATTAGGCTTAATTCCATTTCCCAAGAAACATCTTAATCAAGCAAGCTCTGTCCCCAACTCCTGAGCGCAGCCAGGCTCCATGAAGGCCTGGCCTGTCTGGTCGAGGAAGGGATACTAAATGGAGCTTTGGGTCAATTTTCCAATTAAACACAGCCTTTTAATTATACTGTTTTCTAAAGTTTATCCTGACCGAGGGGCCCTGCTTCTTAGCTCCTGTCTGAAGAGACCCCACATGCTATGAAGGAGACAAATCTGTGTGCATAGCATCAAAAAACTTTTCTATTAAAAATATGTCTGATAGAGTTGGAGGAGACAGCTCAGTGGTTAAGAGGTCTTGCTACTCCTACAGAAGACCAGGGTTCTAGGACCTGCATGGTGGATCATAACCTTCTGTAACTCAAGTTCCAGAGGACCCAGTGCCCTCTTCTGACCTCTGTGGGCACCAGGAATGGCCACAGTGCACATAAACACAAAATAATTGTTTTTAAAATCTAAACAAAAAAGAACCTGTCCAAAACACAATGCTGTGACAACAGGCACAGCCACTTACCGAGACACAGTAACACAGCAGGTGCCTTCACTGACAATGTCAGGAAGCGCCCTCAGACCCTCCCCCTTCCCCAGGGTATCTTGTTTTGTTGTTTGTTTGTTCTCCCCTGGATTCAAATATTGCCAAAATTGAAGAAGAGAGGCCAGGAAGAAGGGACCTATCCAGATGCTGATGGCCAAACGGGCTTTTGAAGTTCTCAGTGTGGGGATCCAAACTCTCTGTTCAGAAGCTGAGGAAACATGGCTGCTGTGGGGAGATTAGGAGTTCCCCATCTGGGTACTGTGGGTGAGACTGCACTTGTTGCATGTTAGCACTGTAGCCGACCACCGGCCACCAGGTTAAAGAGCCTCAAGGCCATGCTGACAAAGCCCTCACAGCTAACAAGGGCTTCCCTTCCCCTGTGCACAGCCAGCCTGAAATCCTTCTTTGTGATGTTGGCATTGTGGCTTTCCTCCTGGTCCCAGGCGTGGCGTCCTCACCACACCCAGCTGTCTCGGTAAGCTTACGCCTCCAGGAAAGGGCCAAGGAGGGGAGAAATGTGCAGGATGGAGCAGCGTCAGTCACAACCTAGAGCCCCCGGGAAACATATCTGCAAGCACCCTACAAGTGCATCTTAATTTTCGCTCTGAGATAGACTATGAAGTTCAAATCTAATTCTGTTTCTTTTAACTTTTTTCATATCCATGTTAATTGCATTCCATAAAATTGAGAAGAGAGAAGTGCCTCTCTCCTTGGTACTAAATTTAATACATGATGATTAGAGACGTACTCGTCACTGTTGCTTGGAGAGCCTCGTGCATTAGCCCTCCCGAAATCAGATTAACACCCCCTCACACCCCGCTGTTCCTCGAGTCTTCAGTGCACTGCTGGACCGTACGGTAGCTACCCTCTGCTGACTTTCCCCAAGTCAATTTAATGCATTATTATAATTCTGTCAGTGATGAACATCAGGTTCTGAGGACTCACACTATGCCACCACCCCTGCCGGACTATTCCCTTACACTATTACCTTAAGACACACACAAGTCTGGGATCAACTGCTTCATATTGGCTTCTGCCATCTCGTCTCTCTCTCTTCATCAAAGACAAAATTACTGAGGCTCGGTCAGTGCTCGGGATTGTTAAGAGAGTCACTCTTCTCTTTATGGGAATCCCGATTGGAAACATCTCTCACAAACAAGACACAAACACCACTGAGTTCCGTTTTACAGCTTTCAGGTTGGGGAAATGAGACTATTCGTTCGTCATTAACCAAGCGTGGGCCTCTGCGCTGGCCTCAGGGGGCATGTCAGGTAAGAACCCCAGTAGTAACTGTAGAGCCACCTCAGCATTAAGGCTGTGGTTCCTGATTGTACTCCAGAGACAACCGCAGTGCATTCTTCTAGTGTCACCTCACCTCTGAGATGGTGTTGCTTTCAATTTACAGACAACTAAAATTTAGGAAAAGCAAAGTAATTTTCTCAAAGTACACACAGCTGGTAAGTGATGATATCTGAGACACAAGTCCAATGGGTTCTATCCTATGGTCAGGGAGCTTAGAGAGGACAAGAGAGGAAATTGACATTGAGCAGTGGTTTGCTTGGCACACACCACATCTCCGATGGACACCTACCCTCATTACATAGACCTGACTGTGGATGCAGGTTCTGACTTCGGGGAAATCAATTTCTCTCTGCTTCTTAGATTTCTAATTTGGACACTCAAGGTTGTTAACTGGGTTACTACATAGAAAACCCCCAATTCTTACAATCCAGGATTTTAGAACTATATGTTATATATTATAGCACAAACGGAGATTCAAAGCCAAAGAGGCCTCAAATGTACATAAAATCCACAGCACCCGTGTGCCTCCTCCATAGCTGGGCCCACGGTGCACATCACTAGTGAGCCAAGGTCCTCTTTCTCACTGAACACACCTGTTGCTTCCCAACACATCACAGTAATGCATAAGGAAGAGACTGAAGGAGCCAGGAGAACCGGAACAAACCGGTTTCCCAGCCCCAGCACGAACAGTGTTAGTGTAAGTTAGAAATGTCCTCACAATTTCAGCACACATGGTACCCAGTTAGTAACACTGTTTGGAAAAGTGGCAGAACCTGGCTAAACGAAGTCCCTCACTGATGGCAGGCATTAAGAATCAATAGCTTTGTCTTGCTTCTATTTCCCTATCTATCTATCTATCTATCTATCTATCTATCTATCTATCTACCTATCTACCTACCTACTTCTATCTCTCTTTTATCTCTCTATATCTTTCTATGTCTATCTGTTTTTATCTCTATCTATCTGTTTCTATCTCTATCTCTCTATCTCTATTTCCCTATCTCTATCTGTTTCTATTTCTATCTCTCCTTTTCTCTGTTTTGTGCTTACAGTTTAAAATGTGAGCTCTCAGCTTTCTGTTCCTGCCTCCTGCCACCTGCCACCATGCCCCCTGGGCCATTAGGGATCCTCCCTCTATGGTATTGCAAGCCAAAATAAACAATTCCTTCTAAACGTTGCCTCGGTGTAGTCGGTGCTCTGTCACAGCAACAGAAAAGCAACGGATCCACTAACCAACATTCTCTATTTAAAATGGGGAAACTGAGGCAGAGGGGTAAGGGTCTCAATGATTGTTGAAAACTAGTATGTGCACTATATATTGTGTGTAGGTTCTGCACTATATATTGTGTGTAGGTTCTGAGGATCGAAACGCTGAACAAAACATTGCCTTGCCCTCTGGCAATGTTTAATTTAGCAAGGAATGTAGGCTGTCCATCAGTTACAGTACTGAGTGCTGCTTAGCCACCTGAGGAAGCACCTAACCTGGAGACGTGGAATCACGTGACCCTTCCTGCTGGAAGCAGCACTTGAGCTGAGGGGATCGAGATGTTAGCAGAAAGAAGGGTAAAGAGTCCATTGTAAGCACAGCGAGGGATTCAACAGTGGGAGAGGACAGAATACCCAAGGATCTACACTCTGGCCAGATGGGGCTGCGTCTCCTGTCCCTGCAACAGCATCAGCCAGTGACATCCTATAGAAAGGGTGCTTTGTGCCTTCTAATGCCAGGCCATATAAGACCGCACAATTTCCTTGAAGCTCTATTAAGTGTCACGAGTCATTATGTGACAAGACCAACTACCCTCAAATTGCTAAGCTGTAGAGTACAAAGGGTTCCTAAGGCAGACAGTCCCAACCGAGCCCAGCCTCTGGCCTTCTGACTAATGTGTGACGTGGTTGCCAGCTGCAAACTAACGAACTCCTTCCTGCTGATGATGCACAAAAGAGGAGAATCCCCATGTTTGCCTGAATTTCCAATCTGCATATTATGGGATTTAAAATGCCTGCTTTAAGCCATCACACTTCAGGGCCTTCTTTTAGTCATCACTAGAGAGAACTGCAAAGGCAGTGAAGGTTTTTGGGAAGGTGGTTTAATCCTGTCTGTTCTGGTGTGTCTGTGTGCAGAATGAATTGGGAAGTAGGGAGACGCAAGCCCAACAACTCTCTGGGTTGTGTCTAGATGTGTGGTGGCCAAGAAGGGAAGGGAAATGTCACCATGGTGAGAGAGCAATGATGGTAAAGGCGGCAGCATGCCGTACATCCTGACTGAGCTGGCGGGGAAGAAGATGGCGACTGGAACAGAAGCGGAAGAGTGAAGTGGGAGACAGGAAAAGCCCGAGGAAGGAGAGGAGTGGAGATGAGGTCCTCCCAGCTAGACAAGCTGGTTCCGGGTGGAGTAGGAGCTACTCTATAAACCCAGGGAACCCCTCTGGATTGGAGAAGATTTGAGAAATATCTTCTGAGGAGAGGATTGGGAGCCAGGTGAAGGATAGAAGGACCAGGGGACTCGGGGAAAGGCAGGAAGAGAAGCCGTGGGAAGGGCAGGCCTGGGGTGAGGACTGTCCCCACGAGCTCTTCAGCAGTCTCCCAGCCATTGTCTAACACGCTGTCAGACCTCTCACTACCATCTCCAGGAATCCACGGGGCTTTGTGCATGGCAGCACTAAGGCTGGAGAAACCATGAGCCTGAGCTGGCTCCTGTCACTCCTCAGGTCCATAGGCTGCCCTGTGCCACTTTCTCACATTTCTGCAATGCTCTGCGTGTCTGTCCCAGGCCCTCTAATTCTGACATCTCTGGCTGTCTCTCCTCAGCCCCTCTAATTCTGCAGTGCTCTGTGTGTCTCCCTGGCCCCTCCAGCCTGATTGTTTTATTTTAAAATGCTCCTCATTTCTTTCCCATTCCATTTCCTTTCATCTGCAACCTTCCATTAAGGTTGTTTTCCCCACAGCTATTTTGACACCAAAGCAGCTTAAGCTGTTCTCCCAATTAGCTGTGATACATACACGGCACCCAGCGTGCCCACACATACATACACGGCACCCAGCGTGCCCACACATACATACACAGCTCCCAGCATGCCCACACATACATACACGGCACCCAGCATGCCCACACATACATACACGGCACCCAGCATGCCCACACATACATACACGGCACCCAGCATGCCCACACATACATACACGGCACCCAGCGTGCCCACACATACATACACAGCTCCCAGCTTGCCCACACATACATACACAGCTCCCAGCATGCCCACACATACATACACGGCACCCAGCATGCCCACACATACATACACGGCACCCAGCATGCCCACACATACATACACGGCTCCCAGCATGCCCACACATACATACACGGCTCCCAGCATGCCCACACATACATACACGGCACCCAGCGTGCCCACACATACATACACAGCTCCCAGCGTGCCCACACATACATACAGGGCACCCAGCGTGTCCACACATACATACACAGCTCCCAGCGTGCCCACACATACATACACGGCTCCCAGCGTGCCCACACATACACACACAGCGCCCCGCTCGCCCCACACACACATACATACATAGTGTCCAGTACACCCCACACATACATACACAGCGCCTAGCTCGCCCCACACACAAATACATACACAGTGCCCAACTCGCCCCACACATGCATACACAGCGCCCAGCTCACCCCACACACACATACATAGCACCCAGCTCACCCCACACACACATACATACACAGTGCCCAGCTTACCCCACACATACATACATACATACACAGTGCCCAGCTTACCCCACACATACATACATACATACACAGTGCCCAGCATGCCCACACATACATACACGGCACCCAGCATGCCCACACATACATACACGGCACCCAGCATGCCCACACATACATACACGGCACCCAGCATGCCCACACATACATACACGGCACCCAGCATGCCCACACATACATACACGGCACCCAGCGTGCCCACACATACATACACGGCACCCAGCGTGCCCACACATACATACACGGCACCCAGCATGCCCACACATACATACACGGCTCCCAGCATGCCCACACATACATACACGGCACCCAGTGTGCCCACACATACATACACGGCACCCAGCGTGCCCACACATACATACACAGCTCCCAGCGTGCCCACACATACATACAGGGCACCCAGCGTGCCCACACATACATACACAGCTCCCAGCGTGCCCACACATACATACACAGCTCCCAGCGTGCCCACACATACACACACAGCGCCCCGCTCGCCCCACACACACATACATACATAGTGTCCAGTACACCCCACACATACATACACAGCGCCTAGCTCGCCCCACACACAAATACATACACAGTGCCCAACTCGCCCCACACATGCATACACAGCGCCCAGCTCACCCCACACACACATACATAGCACCCAGCTCACCCCACACACACATACATACACAGTGCCCAGCTTACCCCACACATACATACATACATACACAGTGCCCAGCTTACCCCACACATACATACATACATACACAATGCCCAGCATGCCCACACATACATACACAGACCCAGCTCGCCCCCCACACACATACATATACAGTGCACAGCTCGCCCCACACATACGTACACCAGCTCTGTGTCCATCGCAATCTAACCCGGTGCTCATGCAGGGAGCACAGTCCCAACAAAACAAACATTTTCCATCCTCGCAAAGCATTATGGGTGCTGTAGAGGTGACCATCAGTGGTCCATGCCCTAGAGAAGGTAGCCTGGAAACTCACTCCCCTCCAGGTAACTATGAAGTCCATACTTGCCCGTTTGTGGGGCTCAGGTGTAAGTTTCTTGTGAGACAGCTAGATAAGAAAAAAAAACTTCCCTGCTAACTGAGCCTAACTCGGGACACACAGTTAATTTTCTCTCTCTTTCCTCTCATTTCTGCCTCCTCATATAGTTTTGTATCCAACCCAAAAGTCAATCATTGACTGTAGGATGAAATCTCTGCCTCAGTCAGACTCACATTTAGTAGGGAGACAGCAACTATCATAAGACGCAAGCAAGTGAAATATAAAAATAAGATACAAATAAAGATAAGACAAGAAGGCTACTTCGTTCCTGAAGCCTTCAGCACATAGCATTTACATCATAAATTTACATAAATTTTAGAAATAAACTTAAGAACAAATATCACATGGTTGTCTCAACAGATATAAAACCTAGACTTGGCAAAATACAACATCATAAAATTATCTTTAAAAAAAAAAGAAAAAGAAACTTAACAAATCAAGAACAGAAAAAGACTTCCTGAACGTGGTAATAAAAAGCTTCCACGAAGTGAAATCACCTAGCATCATAGTTAGGGTCCACCCAGTGGGGGTTTCCCCCTTAAGCTTAGCAGTAGCGGGAGATGGCCTCTCTTGCCAGTTTTATTCAGTATTATATCAGGTGTGCCAAACAGGACAACCAGGGAAGAAAGAAAGCAAGAGGTGCCCAGAGGGTGACGGGAAGGCTGAAACAGTGTTTGTGGATGGAATGACCTTCCTGCACAGAAACTCCTAAGGCTTCACCACCAACAAAAACTAGAAAGCAAGTTCAACCCTGCCACAGAAAGTAAGATGGGTGTAAGAAGGCCAGTTCTGTTCTTACACACTAGTCGTGAACAATCCAAAGGCTGAACATTTCAGAGCACAGGTTCATCTATGGAGGCGCCGGAATAAAGGCAGCATCAAGAAGAACAAAACACTGAGGGACCCGTTTAACGCATACGGAACTTACACTCTGAAAATTACAGATCATATCTGAAAGAAATAAAGATCTAACTCCGTCAGAAGACTTCCCCTGTTCATGAATCAGAAATGGTATTTTTATGATGGTAAGACTTCCCCTGTCAACTTGCAGATTTTGATGCGATTTCTTCATAACTCCCAGCTGGTTTCGTGTTAAAAGCTGACAAGCGGATCAGAAACATCCCTACGTAAAGAAAAACACCCAGAATCGCCTAAGTTCTTGAAACAGGAGGATTCATTTAGAAAGAAGACACTTCCTGATTCCAAAACTTGCCACGGTGCAATCAAGACTGATCACTGTGCACGGAATGTACATGTCGTTTGGAGGATATGTGAGATCCAAAAATAGATCCACACGTTCATAGTAAAATAGTTCTCAAGAAAGAGCTAAAACAACGAAATTGGGGAGAAAAACAGTCATTTCAACGGATGGTGCATTAGCGCCGGGGCACAGAAAAACATGGGTCTCTGCAAAAGAGGGAAACTTAACTCTTGCTTCACACTATATGCAAAACTTAATTTAAAAGGATAAAATATCTACACAGAAGAGACAAAACTGTAAAACTCTTAGAATATACAAGAATAAATGTTCACAACATTGCACTATGCCATTAAAGATATTAAATGTCATTAAATTGTGACATTAAATATGCGCGCAATAAAAGAAAAAGTCCATTTTGGACTTCAATAAAATTCATTTTGCTCCAAAGGACATGAAAGACAACTTATAAAATGGGATTAAATATTCTTGAACCTCTTCTCATGCAGGATTTCTATTTTAAGTATGTAAAAACTGTGCTACATTTATTGAACAGCTGAAAATGTAACCTCGGAAAGAGCTGAAATCTAGCTTGGTATGATAATGCACACCTTTAACTCAGTGAGGCATAAAGATCTCTGCAGGTTTTGAGGCCAGCCTGATCTACATAATAAGCTCCAGGCTAGCCTGGGCTACAAGTGAAACCCTGTATCAAAGAAACTAAAAAGGTCTGAACACACAAAGAAACCAAAAACTAAAAGAAGATTTTAAAAAATGGCCAGTGATGTTTTAAAAGATGATTAGAGATGAAGAATTTGCATATTGAAGACACAATCAGATGCCTCCTCAGATGGTATCTTGTGTTAAATGCCTAAAGTCAAAAAAAAAATCAGCTAACAAATATCAACATAGGAGTAAAGATCAGACAGTTCATGCATGGCTGGTGTGTGGTGCAGCTACTTTGGAAATCATCAATAAATAACTCCCTCAAAAAGCTAAATGTGGAGTTACCATTTGAGCTAATAACTCTATTCCTCAATATCTGTCCAAGAGAATTGAAATTAAATGTTCACTCAAAGACATGTAGATGGATTTTCACAGTTTCATTATTCATACTTCCAAAATGTTGAAGCAACCTATACAGCTGTCAACTAATGAGTGCATAAATAACTTGTGCTATATCTAGTCAATGGAAACATATTTAGCCATGAAGCAGAATAGCTGGTGGTATATCTTATCAATGGAATGGAATTTAACCATGATGCCCAGTGGAGTGTGTTACATTTATACAAAGGTGAATCTTGATAATATCGTGCTAAGTGAAAGAAGCCACATACAAGAAACATATATTTTTCGAAATGTCCAGAATATGCAAGCATGTGTTGGCAGGAAGTGCTTTCTGGTTGCTAAGTGCTAGCACGTGTCTTAGTCACTGTTCTATTGCTGTGAAGAAAAACCATTCGCCAAGGTAACTCTTATAAAGTGAACCATTTAATTAGCAGCTTGCTTACAGTTTCAGAGAGTTGCTGGAGGCTGCTCCAGTGGGGAATGAGATGAGGTACAATACAGAGTCGGACAGAGGCTAAAACCAGGTGATTCCTGGCCTTATAATCTCACTAATTGTGCTTTAATAAGGGCTGGCTTCTCTCTCTCTCTCTCTCTCTCTCTCTCTCTCTCTCTCTCTCTCTCTCTCTCTCTCTCTTACTATTTTGTGCTAATAAGCGTTGATTTCTTTTCTCTCATTCAAGAACTGCTCACTGGCCAGGTGAGAGGCTAAGAACTCATTAACTCTTTGTGAGCCAGAGAGAAAACAAAGAATGAAAATATTTTACACAGGCAATATGCTCAGACACAAACACACTTATACACACACACACACACACACATACACTCTTACACACACACATTCTGGTTGGGCCCAACCACCTATCTCATCAACTCCACAAGTGTTCATACATACTTACATACAAACACCTATAGTTACATAGGCATACACACACACACACACACACACACACACACACATATATATATATATATGTATGTATATGGCTAAAGCCCCACAAGCAAGTTCCACTGAGCAAGCACCAGAGCAGGAAAAACTCACTGATTCTGGTTGAAAAAGAAGCTCCTTTATTGCTCAGAGAGAGAAAAACCTTCACCTTTTTATTGCTGAAATTAATTTAAAAAAAAAAAGCTGTCACTATTGGCGAAAGAAAGAAAAAAGTCCCTTCCTCTTTACTGAAGAAATAGAAAAGCTTTCTCCCTTATTGTCATTCTTAGTTCTTACACTTTCTCAGGAGAAGTGATCACATGGTTTTCCAAGCATCTTTACATTTCAAAAGTTCAAAGCCAGTATAAGACACTAATCCAACAAAAAAATGAGGAGTTACAGCAGAAACGCTTACCTGTGTTTCCATTAAGACCAATGTCTAAACATTCATTATCTATCTTCTAGATTCTACAGTTCACTAAACGTTTAAAACAATAATTCTTATGCCATAAGTTAGCATGGTTTTGTCAAAAGGCAAATCATTTGCCTTGTCTCTCATTAGTATTGAAGCTTTGTATAGGTAAATCCAGTCAATATTTTATCTTCTCTCCTTGCACTTAACAATAAATTGCCCATTCCCAGTTTAGGACCTTTAGTTATCAGATAATGCTTTCACAGCTAGCCCAGAAGGAATGTTTTCCCTCGTTGTAAATTTGTTACAAGTCTGCTTTCTAGCTTAGTGAGATTAGCCCACGACACAAGAGGGTTTACAGAACTCTAATTACAACTTTCACACTATAGAGGGCTCAAAATACCTGTATAAATTAGGGAATTTTATAGAATTATGAAATCATCAATTTGTCTACATAGCATTACTACAAGATAGTACAAGAGAGTAATCTTCATTTATCTATAGGAAATCCGCTCAATGGTGTGGTCTAATGCCCAGGAATCTTTAGAATATGTGACAATGACAGGAAAGAAACATTTGCCACAAGAATCAATCCTGAGATGAGATCTCTGAAGGCCCTGCAATTCAGAGTTTACCCATCATGGCCATGCAAATACAGTGGGCCGTCTCCAGAAAAGTCACCTGCATGCCTTTAGCCTTCCCTAGATGGCTCCTGGCAAGACGGGGGAAGGGGTCAGTCCATGATCATCATGACAGAAAGTATGGTGTCAGTCATGGTACTGGAAAGAGCTTTATTTGATCCACAGGCTACGGGAAGGCCGAGATAGAGACCCTGGGAATGGGTTTTTGAAAGCTCAAAGCCCATCCTAGCGACACACTTCCTCTCTCTAATCCTTCTCAAACAGTTCCACTCACTGAAGACTAAGCATTCAGACATATAACCCTATGGAGGCCATTTTCATTCCAGCTGTAAAAGTGTGATAGCTTAGAGGCATGGAGTTTCCTCCCGAGGTGACTAAACGTCTGAGACTACGCATGATGGCACTTTCTCAATGATGGATAAACGGAAAAGTCATTGAACTCCACGTGTTAAATCGGTTGACAGTTATCATATGCAAGTTATATTTCAGTGACATGTGCTACAAAACCAAACAAGGGAAGTAAGGTGGGAAGATCTAATGTCATCAGACTCCTGAAAGGAGAATTGAAATTCAGCCAGAGGCAGACTTGAAGGGGATTTTTCTCCTGATCTTACACATTTATAATCTACAGATTCAGTGAACACAACCAAACCCAAGAAAGAGATGTTCTCAGAGAGATCACCTTGAGTCGCGATTTAGTAAAAGCACACAAAACTGAAGATGGGAAGTAAAACCGCAAAAACTGTCAAAGTAAAATGGCGAAGAAAAAAATTAGTTAGACAGACAGCTGAGCTGTAAGCTGAGTAAGCCAAGCCCAAACACACACTGAAGGCAAGTGCTACAGTCTAGGTTTGAAAAACAAAAAACAACTGAAAATTAGATTTTCCCCCCTGTAAATGGACAAGAAGCAGGGAGCTTTTTGCGGGAAATCTAGTATATGGTTGTGTTCTGTAAGAAGACCTCGGGCATCAAACTCAAGGCCTGATTTTATTTTATTTATTTTTTAAGATTTATTTTATATGTACGAATCTTTCTTTGCCTGTGCCTCTGGGGCCGCATGCATGCAGTACCTGCAGAATCCAGCAGAGGGAGTCAGATCACCGGGAATTGGAGTTAGAGATGGTGGTGAGCTGCCATGTGGGTGCGGAGAACTGAACCTGGGTCCTCTACAAAAGCAGCCAGAGCCATGTCTCCAGCTCTCTCCCTCTCCCTCTCCCTCTCCCTCTCCCTCTCCCTCTCCCTCTCCCTCTCCCTCTCCCTCTCCCTCTCCCTCTCCCTCTCCCTCTCCCTCTCCCTCTCCCTCTCCCTCTCCCTCTCTCTGCTTGCGTGTGAGCACTGAATAGGATAAATTATCTATAACTAAGTTCTTATCACTTGTACCACAGAGATGTCTGCCCACTTCCCTGACAGGGTCCGCACAGAAGGTCTTCTTCACTCCCGCCAGGACTGGGGAGCGTGTTATGAACTCACCCAGAGCTATGCTTGACATGGAAAAGCTAATATGCATTCTACTGTACAAATTAGGCTGTTGTTTGTATACAAAGCAGGGGAAATGTTGTAGATATAGGCGCTGTTTGTGTTGACCGTCTTTAAAAGGATTTGTAGATATCAGCAACAACCGTTACTCCTGGGGAAGAGAAGAGTTGGTGGCTATGAAACAAAGACCATCAAAATTTTTTAGAAGATTCAAAATCTAAAACTATGAAAGGTCTAGAGAGAAAATTTATACTTTTTATTATTATCTTAAAACCTCTTTAAAACCTAACACAACATGAAAATATCATAAGAGAACAACCTGGAAATTTTAAATAGCCAAACATTTAAAGACTCTATATAATAGTTAATAAAGACATCTTACCACCTTTCACACACTGTAAATTTTATAACATGCAGGTGTGTACTTTGTATACTCAAATACATTATATTTATATTTTTAATCTCTGAAGCTGCCGGGTCCTCATAACACACACCCCCACACCACCCCTCTCTCTGCTTTACGAGTTCCTCTGGGCCTCCATCACCTCTGACAGGATCCTCTCCATTCTGGACATTAGGGGGGATCTCAGCCCCATTGGCTCCTCCCTGACATCGGGCGGTACCAATGATGTTCATGCCACACCCCCTAGGTCCTAAAATCACGGTGAACACATACAGTAATCCACTCTGGGCTCTGTGGCTTCTAAGGGACTGTGTGAATTTCTCTGCAAGTTCTCATTTTGTCCTACTTGTGATGCAGATGAGAACTTTTTAATTAAACCAGAGAAGCCCGGGAGACAGGCGCGATTGTGGCGCTGTCCGTGGTTCTGGACCAGTCCAACAAACAGCTTGTGGGCATTTTCTCCTGACTTACCACAGAAATGATCATCATCAGCGTTTATGAATGCTAAAAGAGAATAATAGGGGGAGCATAGTGGGAGGAGATGGGGAGAGAGAGAGAGAGAGACAGAGACAGACAGACATATAGAGAGGGGTGAGATGGGGGAGTGGGGAGAGAGAGGGAAACAGACTGAGACAGACAGAGACAGACAGACAGACTGAGACAGAGAGACAGAAAGACAGAGGGAGAGACAGACAGACACAGAGAGAGACAGACACACAGAGACAGACAGACAGACAGACAGACAGGAAGACAGACACGGGGGAAGAGGAAGGGACAGATGGGGGGAGAAGGCGAGATGGGGGAGGGAGGGGGGAGAGAGAGAGGGAGACAGACTGAGACAGAAAGACAGAGGGAGAGACAGACAGACACAGAGAGAGACAGGCAGGCAGGCAGACTCGGGGGAAGAGGAAGGGACAGACACACAGAGAGAAAGAGAGACAGACAAACAGACAGAGGAGAGGAGAGGAGAGGAGAGGAGAGGAGAGGAGAGGAGAGGAGAGGAGAGGAGAGAAAATGAATTACAAAACAAGCCAGGAGCACCCAGAGTTTAACAAAGGGGAGAAGAAAACTTTTTTAATTTTGTTTTGTTGTTCAGACAATGTCGACCAAGAAGCCACAGTCAATCATGACTGAGATATGAATCCCTAGGGTTGCTGAAGGAAGGGAAAAACATGTATTCCACTCAATGCATAGATGAGCTACAAAATTCAAGTCATTTTGAGGAGAGATGAGGCAGCAGGCAGGAGGAGCAGGCATGATTGAAATGAGCTCCGGTTTTCCTGGGTTTTCTTTCATACTTTGATACAAATTTGGGCTTCCGTGTCACACTTTACATAGCCGCTTGCAGGTCCCTGGAATGGCTCACCCCAGCTCCAAACACTAAGTCATTTTTCTCTTCAGAGACTAAGGGGCATGGGCACTCCTCCCTCCCTCCTTCCCTTCCTCCCCTCCCTCTGTCCCTCCCTCCCTTCCCCCCTCCTCCCCAGAGCCTGCTTGCTGGAGGCCAGACTTTCTCACTCACTCCACAGAACACACCCAAACATCCAGACCCTCAAAGTTGATAAATTGCCAGTTCTCTCTGCAGATAACAGTTCTTCATAGCTTATTTTCAAAACACTTGAACTCTATAATGTATGCTCAGCCTGCAACGAGGAATTACAGAAAATTGATACACTCTTCAATACCAAGAAGCAGCCATTGTTCTTGGTCTGGCTGTTTATATGTCACTGCAGCTTCGGGGCACATGGGGAGAAGCCGCAAAATTGAGGGCAATGTTCAAGGGGCTTGGAGTTCTGTGCAGCTGGGAAGCACTCAGAGCCGTAGAGAGACTGGCCACAATGTAATCACAGACACCAGCGTGGAGGTGACACGGCTGGAAATGAAGGCCAGATGCAGCGTTCTGCATGGGAGATGAGACCATTCAATCCTCTTTGGCACCTCTTCTTCTCAGTATAATTTCTCAGATTCTGGGATGTCAGAGCTGGAAAGCGTCAAGATAAAGTTTATCTTTTCCAGTGTTCTCATTTACAAGCGAACAACAAAACAATTTTGAGAGAAACTAAAACCCGGAGAGGTTATGGAGATAATCAAGGCTGAGCGACCAGTTTCTGGCCCCAATCCAAGGGGATGTTTGGTTTTGCACGCCCACTCCCTCCCCTATGCCTACTCTTAATAGCTCTCGCTATCCCAGGCAGTGTGTGTGTGGCCTCGAACAGGCCAATTACCTTCTCTGTGTTCTACTTCTCCCATGCACTGAAGTGGGACACATGGTTACTGTCTCTCTTCGGGGGGGGGGGGGCCCAAAAGGATCCAAAGAGGTTTCTGCAACCATGCCCAGAGCCATGGCTTGGCTCGCTGCACAGAGACCCTTAGCTTTGTCACTAGCATTACCTCAACATATCTACATCACCTGTGAGGAAACTTGGCATTAGAGTTGCAAGACAACCTGGGAAGACAAGATTCTAAGGCAGCTAAGTTTGCTTGACTGTCTGTGGACACTGACCTTGTGGCCCTTAGGGTGTGTGTGTGTGTGTGTGTGTGTCTGTGTGTGTGTGTGTCTGTGTGTGTGTCTGTGTGTGTGTGTGTGTGTGTCTGTGTGTGTGTAGAAGCCAGCGCGAGTACCTTTCCCACACACCCAAAGCTCTGGTGTTGGACAGAGATCTCCAACATCCAGGAAGAAACTGAATGCTTCTGTCACCCGCAAAATCCAGGCTGGGTAATAAAGCCATCAGAACACTGAAAATTCTGCATCTTGAGGTTCCAACTTGCCTGATGCCTATAATAGCTAAAAATCCCCCATTTTTTATTAATCCTCTAACCTGGTTAATGAAGCACAATAAATGTTTTAGGATTAAGAAACATGTTCATATAAAAGAAGAGAACTCTTTTCCCGAGAATGCCTGGGAGATAACAGTGAAGCGTCTGAAGGGAAAATATTAAGAGACGTGATTAGCTGAGCCTAAGAAAGAGACGGTTTTAAAAAGACAAACAGCCTTGTTGCAGGCAGCGGGCTAGATCGCCCTTCCACCTGGGAATAAACCAGAGGCTTGTCTCCTCTGTAATGTGATCAGCCCTCAGCACTTAGGAATTGGGATCAGATTGTAACCCTCAGTCATTAAGTCTGGAGTTACAGCCAGCCAATTCGGAAGCTCTTGCTTAAAATCGATCATTACAAAGAGTAAAATATAGGGTGGCCTGCCTGGTGGTTACACAAGTCAGAGGCGATGAAAAGCTATAGGGAGGGGATTAGGCCACCCGCCCCCCACTGCTCCATACCCTGAGTCTCATCTGAAGACCCAGAACAAACTCCTACCCTGCCCACACCGAAGTTCATTACTCCCACAGGAAAATCTACCTGTGGGCACTCAAGAGGCCACAAAGACAGGAAGGAAGTATATGTATAAGTATATGAGTGCACTGTAGTTGTGCAGATGGTTGTGAGCCTTCATGTGGTTGTTGGGAATTGAATTTTTAGAACCTCTGCTCCCTCCGGTCGCTCCCGTCGGCCCTGTTTGCTCTGGCCCAAAGATTTATTTATTATTATACATAAGTACACTGTAGCTGACTTCAAACCTACCAGAAGAGGGCATCAGATCTCATTACGGGTGGTTGTGAGCCACCATGTGGTTGCTGGGATTTGAACTCAGGACCTTCGGAAGAGCAGTCAGTGCTCTTACCCGCTGAGCCACCTCACCAGCCCGGAAGAAGGAGTTTTTATACCGTGCCATGAATGTACAAGGTTCTACAGAAGCTTCGCACCAGTGAGGTCATTGGGTAGAGGCATTCTGGGCCAAAGATGAAGAAATCAGCTATCCAAAAGCCCTAAAATTTGCCCCAGGTTTGGAGAGTAGCTGGACAAAGACTCTGGCTCAAGGTGTGTGGTTCAAGAGTGATTCATAATGTAACACAGTCCAGCTGTAACTCCTTGCCCAAGTGCCGAGCATAAGGAAGGATTCGATTTGCTGCGGGCCCTCCATAAGCAGGAGAGCCCGATCATAGACTAAGTCCTTGGAAACCACGAGCTAAATATCTGTCTATATTAGATATTTTTTTATCATAGTAACAGAAAGCTAACTAATATGTTCCTCAATTTTTTTAAATCAAAGATTGAATTCAATGATCTTCCTCCACCATCACTAGCACCACCAGCCTTCTCTGCTGCTTGCAGGGAAGGGGCTTCTCCGTGACATAAAGGGGAGGAGCACCACCGCTGAGAAGCCTGAGACCCACAGGAAGTTTCTCTTCTCCCTCCCCAGATACTGTGGCCCATAGTTCCCTGCACGTAGCCCAGATTTACCAGCCTGTGGATTCCCACGGAAAGGCGGCACCCAGCCAAGCAGCCCCATATGCTAAGTGGGAACCCCAGACACACATCCAGAACAAACTTCCTGAGAGCCCCACAGGGCCACCAGATTTCTGTGCCGCTCAGGCAGCACACTCACTTCAGCCCTCCACTCCTCTAGAACGAGGCTTCAGTGCAGGAGACCAAGCCACGCGTCAGAGGATTTAGGGATATGTCTGGTTCCACCAATGTTAATTTCCCTTTTCTGACATCAATACCAGCGGGGACAGCAGCGCCTCACCCCCACCCCCACCACCCACCACCCACCCACCCCCGCCTGTGAACCCTACAGCACGTGGGGCCCCACCCTCAGGCCCTGCCTCTTGCAGTCCCTTTGACAGCGCTCTGCTTCTAGGTACCATGCCGTCCTGATTTTGCTGATTAGAAAACTGAAACTCTGAGGCTGAGTGACCAGCCTAATGTCACATGGATAATAAGTGAAGGGGGTGAGCGCTGGGTCTTTCTGATCTGACAGCTTGCACTGTTAACAGCTTCCCCCAGGGCCTGGCGCTGTGCCTGATGTTCACTACGTGTGTGTTGATAAGTTAGTGTGTCCATATGGTACAAGGACAGGAAGCCCTTCACGAGCAGACCGGCACATCACACTGAGCTCTAGAAAGAAGGACGTACCTACAGCCGTGCTGCTGGGAGGAAGGAGGTCCCGACCACCTTTCCGGGAAATGGGGCCATGGCCTTTAGCAAGGGCTGCAGGTGACTAGAAACACAGGGGTTGGGGGTGGGGGTGGGGGAAGCAGCTGCTATTTCATCTGCGGTTTGCTTTTTCGTGACCGTCAATTTACTACACAATCAAATTTTACTTTTCAAGAATTACAAGGAAACACTCGCCCCCACCCCACCCCCAAGACAAACCCTTCAAAGGATGGGGCTGGTCCCAGCCAAGGGATAAACTTCTGTTCATCTACTCAGCAAACAGCTTTGAGCATCTACTGTGTGCCTTATTCTGTGCCAGTCTCTTTAAGGGACTATCATCCTGGAGACTTGAGGCTACAGATGCAAAGAAACTCTAGAATATAGGCATGAGGCTAACAACCGCACAACGCCCCGAGGGGAAGGTGAACTTTGAGGGTGTGAGATAAAGCAGCTGGATTTAGTTCGCTAGGGTCATGGCGGGCCTGATGGGGGACTTTGAAGCAGAACCATTAATCATGTGAAGGAATTCACCAAGCCAGCAGAGGGCAGAGGCGGGAAGGTATGGTAGCGAGCTGTCTCTCCTTGTCTCTCTTACTCCATGCTACCCTGTACTAGGCCCCAGGCTTCTTTCTCAGGCCACCTAATGGACCCGACTGTACTCAGCTCCTGACCCAGGAAGGCCAGTGGGGTGTAGGTATAGTGTTTCCAAATTGAACCTTGACCTTGTGTCTCTGTTCAGGACACACCGTATGGGCTGGGAACCAGCACCATGGTACAATGGACTTGGTAGGTCAGTCAGGTTAAACCACAGCACAAGTCTCTGAGAGCCACCCCCACCGCCGGCCCCGTCCCCACCCCTGGCCCCACCCCGTCCCCACCCGCCCCCACCCCAGCGCCCAGCTCCTAGCTTCCGGTCCTCCTCAGGCTTCACCTGCAGCAGTCCAGCCTCTTTGTTATCAGCAGCAAGTACTTTTCATGCTTACAAGATTAAAATTCCAGATTACAAAATGGGTAAAGCAGCTCTTGTACCCAGGACCTGCATCTCATAACAGTACACGTGTAAACCCATGCAAGCTGGCAGAGTCTCTCAGGAAGACGGCTCAGCTCTCGCCCAGCTGAGAACACTTCTCTTCGGAGGAGTGAAGCAGCCCAGGGCCTCTCTTTCAAAAAACACAAAGATCTCGGGTTTATTTCAGGGACTGAATGACTCTGTAGCGAGAATAGGCTTCCTCCTGCTCCCAACGCGGCCCCGAGGATGAAAATGATAGGTCGGTTCTCTCCAGAAATCTGAAAAAGGCTGAGGCATTACACCCCCAAAGCACCCCCAGAGATAAAAGAGAAAGATTAAGTAATTTGAAGATAATTTCTTCTGTGAAAAGAATAATGTTGCCACCGAAATGAAAACCCTTGTAATAAAACCAAATTATTCTGAGACGGCAGCAGTGGGAGCTCTCTGCCTCTCTTAGACAGCACTTCTGCAAGATCCGTGCTGTGTTCATTGGCACAGGGTGAATATACCCAAGGTGGATCCCTGGGCCGGCAGGCGCCCAAGACGCTGTCTGCAGAATTGACCAGGTAACACAGGGTAACACAGGTCTGACATCAAATGCCAGGCAAGTGGGCCGCCACAGGCTTTTGCTCCAGGGTCCAGGTCTAATATTACTAGCTATGATTGTGTGCAAAGGTCTAATATAAATAACAATAGTGAACCTTGCCAAGCCAAGAGAGTCAGAACTAATCTCTGGGGCCCCAAGGAAATCGCACATCAGTGTCACAAACACGGCTGCTGCTTCTCTTCTCTGAGCTGGGTTCTACTTTGGACTGGATCTCGTTTTCATTTGTCCTGTGGTCTGTATGCAATCAGGACCAGAGGCCAACCTCTGTGCAGCTAAGGCCCAAAGAACTTAGAGCAGAATCTGGACTTAGAGAGGTGAAGAGATAACAGCCCAACCACACTAAAATCTGCCAAAGCAAGGGTTCAAGAGAGCCACGCGCCGGATCCCTCCTTGGCTTGATGGAACCGAGCAGAGACTGTCTTTAAGTGGTCACACAAAGAAGCTCAAATTCTCTTAACTCAGCAAATTGAGAAGGGTGGATTTTGTTTTGTTTTGTTTGTTTTGTGTTTAAGGGTATTTTGAGATGGCCTGAGGAATAACAAGGGGACGCCCAGTAGGTGTGTGCGTGTGTGTGGTGCTAGGGAACAAATTTATAACTCTACATACCAAAGTAAGTACTCTACCATTGAGCTACACCACACTGTACAGAATTTGAAACCCTCAAGAGGTGACACCCCTAGGTGGGGCTACAGACTCAGGGCCATCCACTCAGGCAGAGGAAACAAATGAGTATAGACACTCTGCCTTCTAAAGCAAAAAATCCAGGAGCCCAGGCTGTCGGGTTCTGGGGTGCGGCTTCCTCTAAGCACTGAGCATTGAGTTACTGACTTCACAGTACAAACTAATTTACCTAACCACAACCCTCTGCTCTTCAAAGGAGACTAGATAAGGCTTTAGTGCTAGTCAGACCCGGATTCAGATCCTAACTTTACCAATTACCAAGGTTACCTGACCACCGTGGGCCATTCCATCTGCACCAGGATGAGGATAATCCCTGGTCCTTAAAACCACTGTGGGGACAAACAGATTAACACAAATAATCAAGCCACCATGCAGAAGGGTGGTGGGGGGGTCACCTCAGGAAAGCAAGGATTGGCGAGTGTGAGCTTTGCATATGTAAATCACACGGGGCTGGCTCCCTTGGACGAGTAAAGCCTGTTCCTAAAGCCAGACTCACACTGAAGATCTTCGAGAACCTCTGTACATCCAGGAGGAGAAGCTTCTAGAATCTCCTTAAGATCTGGGAATGCCAAGGACACCTTTCTATGTGAAAATGCTTGTGGGGAGCCACAGCTTAGCCTGTGCACTCAGTCATTCCGCTGTTCTTTCCCCGCTACCTGCTAGATCTCCTGGTCACCATGAAGCCTCCGTACCCTTTGCTTCCGAATTTTTGAGCAGTGCCTGAGTAACCTTGCTGGGACAAGTACGGCTGCGAGAGCTGTTGACTTTGACAGACAGGGACATTCTGAGTTGACAGACAGGGACATTCTGAGTTGACAGACAGGGACATTCTGCATGATTGGCACTAACAGTCTCTTTGGCAGAGCTGAGGATGGCACTTCAGACTGCAGTAAACAAGCAGAGTAACATGGCGGGTGGATTGTTCTGAAGTCTGAAAACACACACCACGGTGTCTTTCTAGGGACTCTTTCTGTCCCCTGCTAAATGACTCCCATCCAAGAACCTCCCACCATCTTTCAGGTGAAGAAAAAGCTACCAAAGGCAATAAGACAAATATACCTGGCAACCTTAGGCGTGGGGCACCAAGAAAGCACAGGCAGGGCCTTGGGAACAAGCCTGGGGAGTGGACGACATTTGTGTCAACCACAGGATACTGGATTCCCCATCACCCGCAGCAAAGCCGCTTCCTGTGGACACTCACGGAAAAACAGCCGTCAGACTGAATCTATCAACTCTGGCTTCCATTTATTGAAATCCATAACTACTCCTGCCATCAAGAGAGTATGTTTACATGTGGGAGCAGTTGACAGGAAACTGAAATATTGATGTCTATAATTCTTTTATAAGTAAAATGCCTTCTGATACTAGATTTCCAGTGCAAACAAGTGAGATGTCAAAGCATAAGCAAAAATATGTGTCTGGAAACAAACTTCTGCCAATCCGTTAATTCCCTGCAATTTGTGGGAGAAAGGATCTTTGCCAAAAGTTACTGGTATTCTGGTGTCTTCTGTACGTGCAATGGGAACTCCTCACCTCGGGTTGACATTTTTTTCTTTGTATTTGTGCATGGTGTGTGTGTGGGTCTGTGTAGTACAGATACTTGGTAGTGTGTATGTACACACATATGTGCATGTATCGGGGAGGTGTGAAGTTGCTATGAGGTGTCTTCCTAAACCACTCTCTGCCATTAGCGTTCGAGACAGGATCTCTCACTGTCTTAGTCAGGGTTTCTATTCCTGCACAAATATCATGACCAAGAAGCAAGTTGGAGAGGAAAGGGTTTATTCAGCTTACATTTCCACATTGTTGTTCATCACCAAAGGAAGTCAGGACTGGAAATCAAGCAGGTCAGGAAGCAGGAGCTGATGCAGAGGCCACGGAGGGATGTTCTTTACTGGCTTGCTTCCCCTGGCTTGCTCAGCCTGCTCTCTTATAGAACCCAAGACTCCCAGCCCGGAGATGGTCCCACCCACAAGGGGCCTTTCCCCTTGATCACTAATTGAGAAGATGCCTTACAGCTGGATCTCATGGAGGCATTCCCTCAAGGGAAGCTCCTTTCTCTGTGATAACCCCAGCCGTGTCAAGTTGACACACAACCAGCCAGTACACTCACCAAACCTGAAGCTTGCAGATTTGATCATCTTTGGGGACCCACTTATCCTTACCAGTCCCCAGCTCTGGGGATTACAGATGTGAGCTGCCACCGCTGGCTTTTCACATGAGTTCTGGGGACCCGAACTCAGATCCTAATACTTGTGCGGCAGGCACTTTGTGTATTGAGCCATCGAGGCTGAGAATCATCTTTAATTCTGTTACTGGGCCTACATGCAGGCATGTGCCTCATCTTTCCCCAACTTGATCTTTCAGAGGGCACAAATCTGTGATGGGTAAACAGACATGACGTCAGCCTTGGATGGCCATGGGCTCATATTCCTGCTCAGTTCCCACAATCTGTTGAGCTCTGTGCTGGTTACGTCATCTCTCGGAGCTTCCGGTCACACATTTGAAACAGCTTCCGGTCACACATTTGAAACAGAGGCTGATAATGTCTGTCCGGGGGGGGGGGGGGCGGGGGGGGGGTTGGTCATGAAGGTTACAAGCGACAGTTGCTATCTGTTTTGGCCACCATCACAGTGGTGGCTTCTGTGCTGAGATGGGTGGCCAGGTTGCCAAAGGCCCTCCTTCTTCTTAGGGTGTTATCTGCTAGTGACTCACAAGATGAGCCTTGTTCTAGACATCTCCAGCGTCAGAGGGAGCTGCCTCACTCAAGGGAAATGGTCCACAGGACTTTGCTCTTTTAACCACAGAGCCATCTCTACAGCCAAAAAAAAATTTTATTTTTATTTTACGAGTATGAATGTTCGCCTCTCATTTGTCTGTGCCCCACATGTGTGCAATTGGCAACAGAGGCCAGAAGTTTACTTATCGTTTTAGTCCATTTGTGTAGCTATGACCAACAGCACATAAGGAGAGTGTGTTGGCTATTCTTAGTTGTCAACTTGGCTATATCTGGAATCAATTAGAATCCAAGAGGCTGGGCACACCTGCGAGGGATTTTTTTTTTCTTCTCTCCATTAAATCATTTGGAGTGAGAAGACCCACTTCTAATGCAGGTCTTTTGAGGTGGGAAGATAGACCTTTAATCTAGACCGCTCCTCCTGCTGGCAGCTGATATAAAGGAAGTCCATTCCCTCGTTGGCAGGAGTCAGGATCCTGGCATACACCAGCTGAGACGGCCAGCCTTGGGGACTGAATAGCTACTGGATTCTTGTGCTTTCCATTGGTAAACAGCCAATGTTGGACTAGCCAAACCACCAACTGGATTCCATCCTAATAAATTCCATATGTAAATATATATTGTTCCTCTAGAGGACCCTGACTAATACAGATTTGGGTGTCAGAATTGGTTCTAGAGCAACAGAAGCGTAGGGATGGTTTTTGGTTGTTGTTTTGTTTTTTGTTTTTGTATCTGGAATAGTGTTTCCAATTTTGCCAACACCTACAGCTACTGAAACCTCTGCAGGTCTTGAGGCCTCTCCTGGGAGAGCAGTGAAAGTCCACGGTGAGAACTATTTACAAACAAACTATTTACAAAAGGAGACAAATGCCTTTGATTATCCTGACATATCAGTGAGCGTCAATGGATCCAATGACAGTTTGGGGGAAAATACAGAAAATGATGGTGCTGATAGGTTGCTCTTAGCTGATAAATTATCCAGCTTCAGAACACCGTGAAGGACAGCGAAGACTTAGTGATAAACTTGACCAGCTCCAGATGCACATAAACAATGGGCTTCCAAGTGTGCCCTAGAAGAGAGTCTTTCTCCAGCAGCCACAGAGCTCAGGCTGTAGAAAATCAAACCAAATCCCTCATTATGAGGTTGGCTGAATTACAGAGGAAAATTCAAGCCCCAGACTCAGGGGGGTGTCAGCAGTTAAAGTAAGGTCATTAGTTGGTAAACAATGGGATCCTGTAACTCAGAATGGGAAATGATAGGAGCTCCCTGCTGAAGCTGAGAACTTTGAACCCTCACACTCTTGAGGGTCTGCTCCCGTGAGGAAGTTGTCTCTCCGCTCTCAGCAAAAGATGCACTCATACCCCAACTCCTGAAACGCTGTGCTTTTCACCTTTGACTGAAAAAATAAATCTTTCATTGTCTACTAAACTAGCAGTGACTTTTTCTGAAGGAGATTCAAGTCAAGCCAAGACTGAGACCCCTCAGAACTCACCAATATTCAACAACATACTATAACTAGACTTAAGGCTAAGCAGCGGCCTAGAGGAGAGACAGAAAGTGTAGCCCACAAGAAGTGCACTATACTACTAAAGAGTTTAATGAGTGTGATAATTCACTCAAGCAGAAGTCTGAGGAATGTGTGTGGGAATGGGCTTTAAGTGTGTGGAAGGAACATAAAACTGGATTGGACTGGATTTATTGATATGGTCCCATTGAGAGGAGATTCTGGGTTTAAGATGGAAGCTCTCGCAGTTTAAAATTTTAAAAACAAGTTGGTTTGATTTGAATGGTTGGCTGAGCATTTATCAAAAGACGGCCTATTGACACGGCTATCAAGATGCCTGCTATCCCTTGGTTCAGCGGAATTTTAAGGCTCAGGGAAATCGCCATGCTAGAGTGGGTACACTGTATAAAACCTAGTCCTCCACAATGGGAAGGCCAAGAAGACACACCCTTCACGGATCCTGTGATGTCAAATGGTGAGAGGGGCATCAGCACATTTGAAGAGATCTGTTGACATCCTCTTCCTTGTGCCAGACCTTGGGGTGGGAGACACTGCTGCTCAGTGGATGAACTAAGTACAGTGGCTTAGTTGGGCTCCAAGGTAGCCGGGGCCAGGTGACAACATTGAATGGTCAAAGACAAGGTCATCGTAGTTACTGTCATGGGCAATATAGACAAATCGATGTCCATAATGACCTTACCCAAAATAGGCAGCACAGGCAAAGTGGGTTTTATGGTGGAATGACTCTTAGGGACCTTTGGTGCTGGCTGGCCAGTCTTGGTGTTTCCAGGCATGAAGTGGATAAGATGCCTGCTTCATTTTTGTTTGATCTCTATAAGGAGAAAAATCCTCAAACAAATGAAAGAGAAGCTACGTTGGATCATGGCAAAAAGCAGTCTCGGCCAGTGAATACATTTCCAGACTTGAGCCATTTTGCAGACCCAAAGCCCACTGAATGAAGGGAAGGCCAGATTCCCTTGAGGAAGTACCTTCATAACATAAAAACCTAGGAGTTTGACTGTTAGCCTTCCTTCTCCCATCCTTCCCTATAGGAGACTGAACACTGGGAGTAAGGAAGCAGCCTTCCTGGGGCCTGTTGGATACTGGTTCTGAGCTGCTGCCAATTTACCCCAGGTAAAATATTGACCCTCCAGTTAAAGTAAGGGTTTACAGTGGCCAGATGATTAGTGAAGTTTTAGCTGAAGTCTGATTTACAGTTAAATCAAGTGGGTCCCCCAACTCAGTCTGTGATTACATCTCCAGTCCCAGAATATATAATTGGGATAGATATACTTAGAAGTTGGCAAAATTCTCACATTGGTTCCCTGATCTATGGAGTGAGGGCTATTATGGTTGGAAAGGCTAAATGGATGCCTTCAGAGTTGCCTCAGCCAGGGAAAATAGTTAATCAAAAACAGTATCACATGCCTAGAGAAATTGCAGAATCCACCATCAAGGACTTGAAAGATGCAGGGGTGGTGGTTCCCACATCTCCCCTTAACTCTCCTATCTGGCCAGTGCAGAAGACAGATGGATCGTGGAGAATGACAGATGACCATTGGAAACCAAATCAGGCAGTAACTCCGATTGCCACTACCACACCAGATGCTGTGCCCTTACTTGAGCAGATTAACTCATTTCCTAGTGCATGGTATGCAGCTATGGATCCAGCAAATGTCTTTTTCTCTGTACCTGCCCCTAAGGACTGCCAGAAGCAATTCGCTTTCAATTGGCAAGGCCAGCAGTATACCTTTACAGTTTTACCCCAAGGACATGTTTACTCTCCAGCCCTCTGTCATACTTGGTTTGAAGGAATCTTAACACTACCTGTCTTAGTTAGGGTTTCGCTGCTGTGAAGAGACACCATGATCAAGGCAAGTCTTATAAGGACAACATTTAATTGGGGCTGGCTTACAGGTTCAGAGGTTCAGTCCATTATCATCAAGGTGGGAACATAGCAGCATCCAAGCAGGCATAGTGCAGGAGGAGCTGAGAGTTCTACATCTTCATCTGAAGGCTGCTAGCAGAATACTGGCTTCCAGGCAGCTAGGATGAGGGTCTTAAAGCCCAGACCCACAGTGACACACCTACTCCAACAAGGCCACACCTTCTAAGAGTGCTACTCCCTGAGCATCACAAACCATCACACTACCTCAGTGAAATTCTCACAGGTCCAGTGGTGTGGGACGCACAGAGGCATTCCTTTTAAGGTAAAGGGAGCTATTGCACCTGGCCCCTCCCACCACCAAGAACGAAGCATAGAGTTTAATGGGCCTATCTCTTCTCCAGGCAGCATCTAGAGAGGACCTTCACTCCTATCCTCTATGGTGAAAGCAGAGAGGACAGGAGAGTGGGCAGGAGCGAGAGATTAAATGGCAGCCTTCAGCCTTTTCATGGCTGCCACACAAATGTAACCATGAGGGTGGATCACGAATGGCCTTCCTGTTAGGCCTCACATCGCGCCCTCTTCCACTGGGGCAAGTGTGTGTGCACATGTATGAGAATACATGTGCCTGTCTTGCCAGGGGACGACCTACTTCATGCTCCCTCCTTTGGTACTCGCTGCCATAGTTCCTTGAGACAGGGTTTCTTGCCAAGCCTGCAGCTCACCATTTTTAAGCTAGGCTGGCAGCTAGCTAGCCCAAGGGATCCTCTTGCCTCTGCCCATCCCCCTTCACACTGGGGTTACAGACCTGTATGGTCAAACCTGACCTTTTCATGTGGGTTCTGGGTGTTCATACTTGCACAGGCCCAGCAGGGATTACATTTCCAATGCAGGCTGCGAATGCACCCAGATCACAGATTGTATCAACACTTCATTCAATTTGTATTGGATAATATTCCACAATATTATTCGATGTATTTCAAAATAGTCCATATGGCTGGGCAAACTTTTGCTTATTCATTCATTGGCTGGTGGGCATGTAGGCGTTGTTTTTACAATACTCGAGCTATTAGAAATAATGTTGTATGGGTCAGGTGGCACACGCCTTTAATTCCGGTACTCCAGAGGCAGAGGCAGGCAGATCTCTAAGTTCGAGACCAGCCTGGTCTGAATAGCAAGTTCCAGACTAGTCAGGGCTACAAAGAGACCCTGTCTCAGACAGACAAACAAACAGACAGACAAACAAAACAGAAAATAAATACTTATAAAGTTGCTATGAAGATTCATATACAAGTTTGCATGTGTGCGTTCTTGTTTTATTTTGGGTTTTGTTGTTGTTTGTTTTACTTTATTGTTTTGTTTTGATTTGGTTTGTTTTTTGAGACAAGGTCTCACTGTGTAGCTCTGGCTGGACAGGAACTAACTACGTAGACAAGGCTAGCCTCAGGCTCTCAGAGAGTCTCAGACTGTCAGACCCTCAGAGCCTCTGCCCTCTCCCTCCCAGCAATACATAGCTCTACACTTAATTTTTGAGGAACTGATAGTCTGGTCCTATAAAAGCTGCACAGCACTGGCTGCAGATGGGGACTCAGCTCCCACAAGCCTTTGTCAATCCTTGCTCTTGTCCTTGTTGTAGCTGTGTGTGTGTGTGTGTGTGTGTGTGTGTGTGTGCACATGCGTGCGCGTGTGGCAGCAGAGCTCTCTGCCTTTGCATGTCCCGGGTCATTCAGGACGCTGAGCTGGTTTCTGTGTGCTTATCGGCCGTTCGTGTATTTTCTCTGGAAAGGTATCTGCTCAACTCTGTTGCCCATCTTAAACATCT
Organism: Mus musculus; assembly: GCF_000001635.26. NCBI lineage: Eukaryota > Metazoa > Chordata > Mammalia > Rodentia > Muridae > Mus > Mus musculus. The sequence goes on from NC_000079.6 coordinate 57,993,962, forward strand.
GGTTATTTATACTTGTGCATTTTTCACGTGCTCTGATGATCAGCTCTTGTCAGATAGGCAAAATATTTCTGTGAGCTGTCTGTTTTCTTTTTTTTGTTTTGTTTTGTTTTTGGTTTTGGGTTTTTTTGGTTTTGTGTGTGTGTGTGTGTGTGTGTGTGTGTGTGTGTGTGTGTGTGTGTGGTTTTTGTTTTTGGAGACAGGGTTTCTCTATGTAGCCCTGGCTGTCCTGGAACTCACTTTGTAGACCACCAGGCTGGCCTCAAACTCAGAAATCCACCTGCCTCTGCCTCCCAAGTGCTGGGATTAAAGGCGTGCACCACTACCACCCAGCGGAGCTGTCTGTTGTGGTTCTCATTTGAAGCTCACACCTTTTTTCTATTCCAGTGAGATCCAGATTTCCTTTGTTGCCTGTGCTTTTGGTGTCAATGACTGTTTTGTTTTGTTTTGTTTTGTTTTGTTTTGTTTTGTTTTGTTTTGTTTTCAGGAATACAAACTATGGATCCTGAGAGTTGAAACAATATTGAAAGGCCACCAGACTCCTTGGTTCCCTGAAGGCTGCCAGTGCCTCTCAGCAGCACGCTGACTCTGCCTCTCCCTCTCGCGCTCTTCCTGGGAACCTCTGCCTCGATCCCAGCATCTCAGACTTGAGTTCTGTGATGGCTGGTCTTGACTTGACCTCTAGAATTGACTAAAACCCAAGAGGCTGGGCACACCTGTGATGGATTGTTTTTTTTAATTAAATCATTTGAAGGGGAAGTTCTAATCTAGATCCTTTGGGGTGGGAAGATTTTTGAACCACACCTTCTGCTGGCAGCCTTTGTAAAGAACATGGAAGAAGGAAGCTTGCTTGCCCTGGCTCTCATTGGCAAGTCCATTCCTTCACTGGCATTAGAGCCTACTTCCTCAGGAGTCCAGCACAGACTGAAGACCTGCTGGGACATCCAGTCTTGTGGACTGAACAACGACTGGATTCTTAGCCATTGTAGCAGGACCACAGCCTAAAAGCCACTCTAAAAAATCTCCATAAATATATAAATACATATATAATATATGTGTATATGTATATATTCTATAGAAATATATATTCTATATGTACTATATAGAATATATGCATATTCATGTAGAATATATATATGTGTGTGTGTGTGTGTGTGTGTGTGTGTATGTGTGTGTGTATTAGAGAACCCTGACTGATAAAGTTCTCAGGAACTTGACATTAGCCATGTTTTGTGTTTCCCACAAACCTCATGTTGAAGGTAAGGTCAGAGGGCACCTCCTCCATGTGGTTTCACAGCCTGCCCTGACATCAGTTTTTCTAGCTTCATTTCTCTACATATCCTCATTATATGTCAAGACTCAGCCATGCCAGACTATTCCTTATTTCTCACAAAGGCCATCTCTCTGGTTGTATTCGCGATCCTTCCTCCTGACTTCAGCCTTCCACCCACCTCGTCTCTAGGACACGGAGTACCATCACTTGCGCATGCGCCCTGCCATGCGCCGCCACCACCCCTCCTCCTCACCACGAGCTTTCTGCATACTTCCATTGACACCTTCATCCACATCATCAAGCTCACCATGCTGCTTCAATGCCTTACTTACAGCTTTGTCTCTGCAGCCATTTATACCGTATTTCCATAGCAGGCACCGCCCGGCTCGGGTACATGCAAAACATAGAAGGTGCAACTCAGTGCAGACAGCTTCGCCATCGAACATTTTCTCCACAGGCCTTCGGAGTGGCCCGGAGTCTCCCAGGCCCAGCAGGTGAATTCTGCTAGAGTAGAGCACAGAGCTCTGGAGCCCATTTGACACCCCACTTGTGAGGAATAGCTAGTGACACAGCAAAGGACAGTTCCCTCACTCACCCCATGCCCCTGTAGTCATCCTGGAAACAGCTGCTATATGCACAGGTTCCCAGCGCTTAGAACTAGACAGATTCGGACGTAAGATGTCACAAGAAGCTACCAGAAACCAAGCCACCTTTGCACGATGTGTATGCATGCTGGTAGATGGCCTCATTTTGGCTACTCGGACATGATTTTATGGGCTTCCTTATCAGAACGCTGCAGGAGCCGCCAGCACCAACGCAGAGGGTCCCTTTAGTTAATCATTCTAAGAGGAGACCGGATCACATTAAAATGATGGATCTGTGGCTAGAAGCTGCATTTGGAATCCCCTGCGGGGCCTCAGCCTTCCCCTCTAGCCTCTTATCTCAGACCTAAGCCTCGGCAGGAAGATGAAGGTCAGGCCTAGGGGTGTGGAAAGGCCCTCGAGGGAACTGTAAGCTCCCGATGTGCCCTCACCCTAGACCCTGAGCTGATGCTGAGCTGAGCTATCTTCCTAGGGTAAGCTGCTGCTCCCCTACCTGGGTCTCACAGACATCTCGGCGAGCCAGAATGAGACACTGCACTCATAATGTCATGTGTCCACATCACTAAAATACCAGATCTTTCAGCGGCCACCACCCATCCTCCTCGCAGCAGAAAAGACAAAGCTCACTGTCCCCGCTTCCTGCCTGGATATGGAACCTCACCTGGTAAGAATGCAGTAGCGAGCACCCTGGAAAGAGGCTGTCCACATCTCTATCATGACTGTCTCGGCTTTCATTTGGTGCAGGGTGCCCGTCAGGGGCTACCGTTAAATGCAAGGATGTCCTGGAGGGCTGGAGGACAAATAACTGGAGAAAATTGCCTCCAGGAGTCCAGCACCAACCCTCGCCCACCTCTGTTTTCCACTTGTGACTCAGAAAGATTTATGGTGCCTCGCGGATGGGTCATTCTTGAGATAAAGGTCATAGATCTTGCGGCTGACAGAGCTCCCCAATCATTGCTTCAGGGAAACTTCTACAGCTGATAAATGAGCTGTCTCAAAGTCCCAACCTCGGGCTCTGAAAGGTCTCCATGGCTTAGGGTTTCTCATATATCCTGCAAGAGGGACATCCGCTCCCGACGCCAGGAAGAGCCAGCAAGATGGCGGAATTGAGGCTCTCGGGAGCCTTCCCTGCCCCACCTTGCCTGTGCTGTGTTCTCCTCAACAGATGCCAAGTACACAAGGAACATCATTCTCACTCCCTGACAAGGAGCCCAGGGTTTCCGAGAGAAAATAACCTTCAGGGAGGACACCAGAGGCTGAGACAGCAAAGCCCCAAGGGGACGTGAGGAGAGGAAACCACACAATTCTCAGAAGCTAGCAGGTCTGTTGGCGATGCTAAGGGCCCACCCGGTACCAGTTCTCTCTCTCTCTCAACTTTAATGCTGAGTTTGCCACCTGCCTCGCTTACACCTGCGACGCTGCAGGATCTATCTGTCCTAGGCCACTGGGGGTCTCTAGGGACGTTTCCCTGTTAAAGACCCTATCCCTTACACCATTCAGGCCGCTTCTTTTCCACGCCTGTTTGCTGATATGAAAATAGCCATGGGGCATCTACCTTGCAACATGCTAATAATGGAAGAGCAAAGAAAAGGACCCAGGATGTGATGGCGGTGTGGAACAATCAGTCCAGTCGCACAACTGAGCCCCTGGGCTTATGGTTATATGAGCAAAATAACCGGTGGAGTACTGCCCTATAGAGCAAGCACAATCCTGCCCAGTTGTCAAGGTTCTTATGACCAGCTGAGCAAGTCTTGAATTTTGCCTCTCAGACCTGTACTCCATTCCTATGAAGGAGATGACAAAGAATAAATGCCAGCCTAGACTCACATACTGTGCACAGGTGTGCCTTGAGCTTTTTCAGCCCTCAGCAACCATTGCATCAAGAAAGCAATCACCACATATGGCGAGCAGAGACATGATATGATATATTTTATATATATATATATATATATATATATCCACTGCCTCACGAGACTTCTGTGAGGACTGAGGGAGGCCTGAATGGTGTAACCTATTACTCGTGTGTTTACAAAGCCGTGTCTCTGAGTCATCAGTCAAAGGTCAAAGGTCAGATGAAGATGAGCATGTATACAAGATGTATACTTGATCTCAGCCAAAAGGACCATAAGTCTGGTGAGGGGAGGGTCTTTGAGAGTCTCATACCTCATGCGCCCACTCAGAGGGCAGGAGACAAAAGTGGATTACCGAAGTGAGAATTTTGGTTTCTTTAAAAACACACAGAAACTCTAAGAAGAGCTCACTCTTTTGGGGTGTGGGGCTGCTTCTAACTGTCCCACGGCAGCTGACTGTGATTTGTCTCGTGCTCTAGCAGGTGCGTGGTTTAGACAGCTGCAGGTGGTTTCTGCGAGTGTGTGATGTTTGGGATTCTGAGGAGCCTTCAGAGGGTACAGGAATGTTCCAGCTGCAATAAAAGGGGCTGGGTGGGCGGTTGGATGCTGGACGCTCTTGGTTGCAGTTTATTGAAGTTTGTCAAGTAATTGTGTGAAAAGATAGGGAAAGAGGAAACTAGACATCCTGACGGTGTAAATCAAAATTGTCCCCAAGGAACTCGATGCCCCTAATCAGCAGGAAGTAGTTGAATGATGTAGCAGCCCCTTTTCTCTCCTACCTAGACTTAGGGGGTTGAAAGGGTGGAAGTAAGGGGAACCAACAAACTAGCAAAAAAAAAAAAAAAAAAAGTCAAGTTACAGATTACAATACAGCAGTGTGAGATGGAGAAGCCTAGTGGGGCCGCTGCACAGTTGCTTCAGCTGGACATTGCTGTGAACAGCCTGTGAAGGATACCTAGATCATCAGGTCTCCTGCAGAACTGAAGCCTGACCAGGCAAGGCCTCCTAGTCCAAACACTATGCTACCAGACTGTACCTGCTCCTGAGGCCTGAGAGTCTGTCTTCTCCACTTTAAAGACTTTTCATTTTCAATTTCTCCAAGGTCACCAGTAGGTGTTTCATCCATTATCTCATAGATTGGGAACTGACCGGGAAACAAGAGACTGGCCCGAAGGTATCTGACCCCTTTGTGGAAAGCAGGCCTCGAACTTGTCTCTCCCACTCCTAAACCTTCTGCCTACACTGCCACACTGGCTAATCTCCACAGTTTAAAGAAACGGTTCTCACTCCCTCTGGTCCCCTTCCTGCTGAGCCTCTGCCCCTGTACTTTTAGGTAAGCAGCATCTCCTCTCTGGCTGTGCGTATGTCTCCATCTTTGTATCTTTTAAGGTTTCTGTCTCCCCCTGTTTCTTGTCTGCAGGAAAGGACGTGAGAGCCCTCATTTTAGCAGATAAGGAACCAGAGATGGCACAGAAAGTCCTCTAAGTAGCAAAGCGATGGGCAGTGTCCCCTTCCCTTTGGGGGAAGTGGAAGAGAAAGCAGATCTCTCTCTGGGAGTTTTGGGACGTGTCTGAGGTCCAAGCATTGATGACCCTCTATTCCAAAGAGCACCTGCAGCATGTGGTCACCCAGATGGGAAAGTGGCAGAACTCAGCAGGCAGGCTCAGTAGGATGAGCACGCCTAGATCTTCTCTCAAGGGTCTATTAACCCTTGTGGTGCTGTGAACTAGCAGGAAGTTATATGGTCACTGGTCTCCTCAAGGTGGGCATGGCACACAGTGAATGCCCAAGTTCTGTTCAAAGCACCTGCATCCTGGGGCCTCTCCTCAGACTGACTCCCAAACTCAAACACAGACTAGTGTTCTTCATGTGAGTCTTCACCTCTTCCTCACAATCCCCCCTTCGGACAAATGCACCCACTTGTTTGGGCCTCTCTCCCACCGGGACAGAAATTCTTGCTCTCTGCTCCAAGGGCTGTGATGAGGCTTGATCTCTCAACTCCCACTCATCATCAAGGGATAAAAGAAGAGAGGCCAGAGCAGAGACCAGCTTGGGGGAAGAAGGCTATGCAGAGGCTCAGCCCTGGGTATCTATTTGTTGCCTGCTATGAGATGGAGCCCCTGACAATCTGAAGGGGCCTGCCTAAGACCGCATGGTCTTTATCTAGAGGGATGTCCATGTCAGCAGACAGATAGCTCTGGGAAATTGTCACCAAGCTAAGCATTCCACAGGTCTGGGAACTCAGCTCCCAGGAGTGATGTCAGAATAGCCAGCCTTCTTCCCCCTCCAGGCCCATATCCCAGTGACTACCTAGCTCTTGTCCACACTCCTTAACACTTTAGAGGGACTGTCCCCACTAGGTCTCTCTGAAGGCCTCTGTAGGTCTGCACTGTGCTAGGGCCAAGTGACAGGAATCACAGGGACAAGTCCTTGTGCCGCAGATTCTGAAGAGAACAATTCCCGTCTGATTCTGTGCAGGGAACAGTCTGTCCTTTGCATACTTGAGACATGAGATACTGTACAATGGAAATGAGGTCCAGAATGTTTGCACAGTTCGGCTTTTATTAAAACGCCATGTACAGTGTGGAGAGCTGGAATGGACTGCTATAAAAATAATACATTTGGGGGAATGTTTCTCGGCTTTTATTGTATTGTTCATGTGGCAAGTGTTCTTTTCCATGGTGTATGGTCCCTAACATCCACGCAGAAAATACCAGATCAAGGACTTTACCCGTGCCTGTGTCCAGTCTGACGGCCCATATCCAGCAGAGAGCCAGAATATTCACAGAGAGATTCTCGTTCCATGCCTTGGGTTTTCTTTCAAAGAAGATATTTTACACATCATATACAAATTAAACAAGAAGTCCAACAAGGGTCCTTTATTACCACCAAAGTGGGGGGCAAATAATTTACAATCTTATAACTGAAGGCAAAAACAGCACAAGAACAATTTATTCCTGCAGATGCCGCAGCCCCGTGCGTTCCTGCTTCGGCTGCTGCTACAGCCCGGAGTCTCTGAGTCCCACAGTAAAGGCTGCACAGGGCCTCGAGGGCTGGATTACCCACACCGAGTAGCCTCTCCTGTCCCCATATGTCGGAAGTGCTGCTGGATTTTCTGCTTGCTCCGTAGATAACAGTGCAGCTGAACACAAGGGGCTTAAGTAGCACACACACACACAGCCTACAAAAAGCACTCTGATCTCCTTGCTTCCATTCATCAGAGCCTTGGATGCTCTGGTCCAACTTAATGGGTTTACTCAGCCTCCCAACTTGATCCAGCCCAGGTCAAGCAGGAAGAGGCATGGAGGCGGTTTAAATGGCACCTGTCCCCAAAATAATAAGTTAAGATTTAAAAAGAGAAACAAGAGGCCTGCGGCAGATGATAAATACACAAAACAGAACCTGGAATGAAGACAGCTCAAGAAAGAAAGAAAAAAAATCGAATGAAAAATCTGCTTAGCGCATTCTTCCCACGAGTCAGGACCAACCACCCTCCCAAAGAACGGCTCATCCGAAGTGATGGGAACGCAAGCTTCCCAAAGAAACAGGACCCAGTCAAGGAGGCCCTGAATACTAAAAACCTCCAAAAGCAAGGAGACACTGGAGAATGGGCAAGGTCTGCAGGATCCAGGCCACCTAGGGAGTGTGGGCCTGAGGGCCGGGCAGTAAGAACCATTGCCGCGTGGGCCAACCCAGCCCTGCAGAAAACAGATCCATGAGCACACAGAGATGAGAGACATAGTACGCACTGAGTCACACTTAACGTAAGTCCCTGGGAACTAAGAAAGGAAGCCCCGCGACGGGCGTCTTGGAAGTCAGTCACCTTCCTAGACCACTGAGGGCCCGGAGCTCAGAAGGGTTCTGCGACAGACAGAAGAGAGAGAGAGAGAGAGACAGAGAGAGAGAGACAGAGAGAGAGACAGAGACAGAGACAGAGAGACAGAGAGAGACAGAGACAGACAGAGAGACAGACAGACAGAGAGACAGAGAGAGACAGGGAGAAAGACAAAGGCAGGACAGCTCCAGGCGCACACTGCTAGGGGTGAGCGACACACAGAACAGCATTTCATTGTCATGGACGATAGAAAGCGATTCGAATGTCCTGGAAAACTACCTATAAGAATATCTACATTAAAACTGTAGCCTGAAAGCTATAGCTTCAATTTTACAAAAAAAAAAAAAAAAAAAAAAAAAAAAAGGCAATCTTTGAAAGGATCTGGCTCAGAGATATACAAACATTACACAACAGATATCAAAGTGTAACAGCTCAAAAAAAAATTCTGCTGAGGGGATATTACAACTGGCTTGTCATGAGATACAATTAAGAATTCTTATTGCATAGCAGAAAAATGAGGTCACTTCATTTGCATAATACTGCCTTTTTTTTTTCTCTTTTGGGATGGTGATGCTGTTGGGTACTTAGAAGAAATGACTTTGGAGTTCAGAAGCTGACTTCCGCTGTCCGAATCAGCATCCGAGTGGTGTCTAATCTGCTTCTAACCTTGGTTTAACCTTGGGTCTCAATTCCATTTTGTCACTTTCGTTAGGTTTCAGATGTGCCCCTTGGCAGGGCTGTATTCGCTAGTGTTCACTAGTGGTGGCTAGTGTCTGCTCTGCCAGGTGAGGGGTGGGAAGGCTCCGCCTAGGGCGCGCGCTAGACTAGCAGAGACTTGAAAGTGGGTCTGAGGTATCCGTGATGGCGAGACTTCTACCTGATGATGCAGCAACACAGGTCTTGGGGGAGGGTGGCATCTGTGGGCAGCTAGGGCAGGCTGGCTCTTTTGGTGACGACGTACCAGTGTTCTAGTCCCCACACAAAAAGGACACACGAGTGTGAAATGAGTGAAGCCCTCAGCAGCTCTGCCTGCAGAGCCAGCGCTTCACAGGGAGGGAGGCACAAAGTGGAACCCACAGCAAAAACTCCAGCAGAAACCGGGGCTGGCCAGCTTCCTCGGAAGGAGGGGTTCTCTTCAGGAAGGTTTATCATGACCCCTAAGTATAAAAGTCTGGGTTCTTGGTGGGAGTGGGAGAGGGTGGGTTTACCTTTCACCTGAAATAGGGTGCTTATGCAAATAGCTCACTAGGCTCTGATCCCCAGCCTTACCTTCACAGCTCACACCTCAAACAAGTCCCCAGACTTGCCTGGAAAGGGAGGGAGGGCGTGGGGAACGCACTCAGTGGTAGAGCTTTCTAGTGAAGGCTGGGCTTCACAAGTGGCTCCCCCCCCCCCCCCCCCCCGCCCCTGCTCACAGCTGGGAACCAGAGCAGCAGCCAAGAAAATGTTTGCATCCCTCCCTTGGGAGACCTTTCTTCTGGGTCCCCCAAAGCTGGCTATGCTAGCTCCTTCCTAAGGCTGTGAGCCATCTAGATGTGGTGGTTCCTAACTCCTGCGTAACATTAGAGAGGTTCACCCTCATGGAGGGGTGCTCAGTAAATACTCAGTGGCTGCCTAGCTGGGGAGACGCTTCCAAAGGCAGAGATGTCGGACAGGGGGCGCCCCCCTCTGACGTCAGGGGAAGCTGAAACTCCGACTCCTGCCTATGAGGCTGTTCTCCCCTCCCAGGGCAGAGATTCCAATACAAACAATTTGTTAGCTTAAGAAGAGTTTAGTGCTGAGGTTTGTGGGTTGGGGGTCGCGGGGGGGGGGGGGGATAAGTATGTGTAGAGGCCAAAGGTCAACCTTTAATGTTGGTCTGCAGGATCCACACAGTTTGTTTTGCAAGTCTCTCCCTGAGGCTGGAGACTGAGACTTTCTGGTTAGCCTAGGATGGCTGTCCCCACAAAGCCTCAGGTATCTCCCAGTGTCTGCCTTCCCAGCTTTAAGATGGGCGTATGAGGCTGTACCCAGAATTTTTTTTTAATGTCAGTGCTAGAGATCAAACTCATGCGCCTAAAGTAAGCACACCCCACCCCACCCCCCAGCCCTAAATGTGCTTGCTTCTAAACACTTCCAACCACCACCCCGCATGCTTGAAGTTACGTTTTTTAATAGTCTTGATCTGTGGCTGAGCAGAGCTTTCCTGAGGTGCTTTCATTTTTAGAAATACAAGCGTCTTCGAAGAAGCTCTCCAGTCCAGGGTCCACTACCATTTTCTTTCCCAAAGGGAAAGTTAAAAGGGGGTGTTTCGGAGGCTGGGGAGAAGATACAGACCCTGGACTAGGAGGGAAGCAGGACAGAGGGAAGACATGGATACAAGCATCCCTGACCGTCCTCACAAAGTGCCAACGGCCAGAACAGCCAGTGTGTTTCTTAGAAGCCAATCATGTCCTTCTGAGTTATATATGGCCACTCCTGACCTATGGGCAAACCTATCTCTGGGTCGAGTGGCAGGGTGACCTTTCACTTATCCTCTGACACCGTGGATAAGTAGGCCTGCATAATACGCTATGATAAATTAAGTAGGTGCCCTGAGAACAATCGAAAGCAGGGTCCCACTCTGAGGCCGCTGTGGGTAGATGCTGAATCCATGTTGCTTTGGTGTCTTCTGTCTGTCTGTCTTTGCTTGCTCTCATTCTTCCTTGCTTTTTTTAAAGATGTATTTATTCATTCATTTATTTAATGTACACGGGTACACTGCAGATGTCTTCAGACACACCAGAAGAGGGCATCGGATCCCATTACAGATGGTTGTGAGCCACCATGTGGCTGCTGGGACTTGAACTCAGGACCTCTGCAAGAGCAGTCGGTGCTCTTCACCACTGAGTCATCTCTCTAGCCCCATCACTTTCTTCTTTTGCTTGCTTGCTTCCTTTTCTTATCTGTTTCTCTCCAGTGTTTTTTCCTGGGGCTTATCTGAAGAGTTTGTTTTCCCTGCTGAGAAGGGAAAAAAATCTTCCAAATCTGGAATTCATGACATCAGGTCAAACTATGAAGGCAAAACAGTTCTCATCCGCCTCCTAGAGTCCAGTCAAGGAGGAGGCAGCGGCCCAGGGAGAGGCCGTGGAGCAGCTTTGAGGAAGCCCCTGCTCTTCCACACAACCGCAGTAGTCAAGTCATGGTCCCAGACGTGGTCGGAGTGCTGCTTTTGGCTAGTTCTCTCTGGACCTCCAGAAGACAGCATCTGTAGTCATCTAGGGCCCATTGTACGAGTCCAAAAAGTTGTTTGTAGGAGTTTTAGCATAGTAAAAAGATCAGTAGTAAAGAAATCCAGTAGACACTCACACAGGTCCAGCCCCCACTGAATGAAATGTTTCACACACACACACACACACACACACACACAAAGTGTTCCCAAATGTGCATGCCCTAGGGTGCTGCTGGGGCTGTCAGGAACTCAACTGTTTAGGACAGAATCCAAAGCACCTTGGAGCAATAAGAAGTGGGTCATCAGTGTCCACATGAAGAAGAAGGAGGTTGGTCTGCTGAGACAATGAGGGTGGTTGTCGAACCACGGCAGAGCCTCCCAGCTCCTCTCCTCACTTGCTGTGGTCCTGTTGCCACGGGCAGTGGCCTGCAGCTTCTTCCCCTACCTCCTGGCTGAGGGAGTTTGGGTCACAGGGATTTGTGAATCACAGCAACACCTACCATGAAAGGAAAAGTCACAACATTAGCCCCTCCTAAGTTATTCAGAGTCCCCCTAAAGGAGTCCCAGGAAGCGGCAACATCCTAAGTCACAGCCAGTGGGATCCTGAAGGGTCCCGTGCTACCTCGGCTACCTCAGCCAGCAGCACTGTTTCTGCGAGCACGATGTGAGACAGTGCATGTCACCAGCATCTTCCCATACCACCCCCTCGAATTCCCATTTCTGATACGGCTCACCATCATCGAGCTGAGACCTTCTCCCAGTGCTCAATTCTTGGACACACACGCTGTGCGTCACTGCTTTAAGGAAACGTAACCACGTTGAGGTCCTGACTCTGTAACGCAAGCCTCACTGTAATTCATTGAGGCTAAGACAGTCAATTCTACACATCTAAGTCAGTTCTACTATCGATGCCAGCCAGTGACAAACTTGGCCTTCTAGCCTGCCAATCCGAGTGCCTGTGGCCCCGCCCTAGCCCCTGAGCCTGCGGGACAAGCCTCCTGTGCTGTGATGAAGGCATGCCGGCTTCTTTCTGGCTGGGAGTGAACCTTATTCTTCCTGGTGGGAATTGCTACCAGGCAGGTTTCTGGAACCTGCTACTAAAATACTAGTTCAGAAAGTTCCCTCAAGTGAGCACGTTTGCCGAAATTTATTTTAATGTATTACTACATTACTACAGCTATAAAATATTCTAACTGAAGACGCGATTGAGGGAACACACCCTAAGGAGCAGAAGGGATTGGAGACATTTTGCTAAGACATCCACTGCTGATTCGAGGCTAAAGATGCAGATGAAAGAGCGATCATGTGAGGAAAGGCAGAACTTGACTCCAGACCAGAAGGTACCCACCTGGCCCTAGCAGCCCCACCTAGACCGCAGACACTTCTCCCACTAAGTAATACTTTTCAAAAGCTGGCTCTCGTAGTGTCTTCGGTAGAGTTTCTATACAAGCTTTTTTTTTTTTTAATTAGGAAAGAAATATTCTCTTGTTATGGAAAATTTGGAAAATTCAGAATAATACAATGGAAAGGTATTTTATCCCTTCATACAAACAGAACAACCATTATCTTTGTAACCCTTCCCAGCTTCTGATAATAACAACCAGAATGTGTTAGCCTGTGGTGACTCACACCAGGCAGGCACCATGCTACAAACTTTACACGAAGTATCATGTTTCATTCTCTGAAAAGCCCTCAGAGGCTCAATCTAATTGTATCCCTATACACTGGACAACACAGGTCCAGTCAGACTCAACGCCTGGCCCAGAGACCAGGGCTTGTGGCAGATCTGGGATTTCAGTATCCATTTCCAGAACGGACAACTCTTCAAACTCCCTCTCCCTCAATAAGACCGGAGCAGTCAGCACACTAGGCACAGACTACCTGAGTCCTCCTTCACTCTAACATGTCAGGCATGAGCACTTCCCCAGGACCTTAAAATCAAAGGAGCTAGGGAGGCGCTCAGAGGAGTTGGAGGAGGGGGAAGTGTAATCAGAATATATAGTATGAAAAGAGTCAATTTTTAACTTTTAAAAAGATAAAAAAGCACCCCCACTAAATAAACATTCCACAGAATATTTAACTATTTCCCTGGTGTCAAACATTAATTATTATAATTTTCGGGGAAGGAGAGAGGATACTGTTACAAGCAATGCCCAGATTAGTAATACAGGCATTAAATCTTTGCACATCAGACCTATTCCCTGGGTTTTAACATAACCCACTCACTTGGTTGGCAGGTTTGAGTACAAAACAGCTAGATTGTCTCCTTCCCACCAGTTCCAGAGGGGGCAGACAGGCTTTTGAAATATTTAGCACATATGTGAAATCTTAATGGGTTCAACTCAACCCAGGACTTCTCATTAAAAAGGAGGTGGAGCCTGAGGAGCCCACCCACTTCAGTTAACACGGAGGTGGGGCCTGAGGAGCCCACCCACTTCTCATTAACACGGAGGTGGGGCCTGAGGAGCCCACCCACTTCTCATTAACACGGAGGTGGGGCCTGAGGAGCCCACCCACTTCTCATTAACACGGAGGTGGGGCCTGAGGAGCCCACCCACTTCTCATTAACACGGAGGTGGGGCCTGAGGAGCCCACCCACTTCTCATTAACACGGAGGTGGGGCCCGAGGAGCCCACCCACTTCTCATTAGCACGGAGGTAGAACCTGAGGATCCCACCCACTTTCTCATCCTACAAAATGCCCTGTGCTTCCTCTGTGGCTTCCGGGAAAAAGGTGGTGATTCTCCTGAGAACAGAGTCAGGGTCACAACATTTCCAACATCTTAGAGAAGGAAACGTAAGAGTGTGCGGGAAATGCTTCGAGGAGGGGAAAAAGTAAAAGAAATGCATTGTGGGTGTGGGGGCGGGAACGTCCTGAAACCTAAGCAAGATGGAATGGCTGACCTTTCTCTTGGGAAACGGGTAAGAGGAGAAGCGCTTGAGCCAAGATGTTTGTAACACCAGATCGTGATTTTTAAATATTTGGGATAACAGAGTACACATTGTGTGTGCTCAGTAAATAAATATTTAGTCCACATGCATCTACATGTTAAGAAGCTAGGCCTGTATTTCTCTGCTTCAGGGGATCTCTTACCTCAACAACATCTCTTGTAACTCTTGGCCCGGAGCTACACTCAACTTGGCACCACATTCTCTCTGCCAGTCTATCCATCACTGTCCAGCCTTTTTACTCAGCCCTGGACTGGGACGTCATAAAGGGGCGTGGCCTAGATAGACTGCAGACCAGTTTGAAGTCTTGTCTTTGGAGCATGCTTATTAGCAATGTAATGGCCTTTGGTGATTACTGACAGTCTCTGGAATTCAGCTGTGAGATGCAAGAATGCAGTCCAGTGCAGCCTGAGGGCTGCTGAGGAGATGAGAGGGAATGTATGCGCTGTACCTAGCACACTGGCAGGGAGTTACAGTTGGGATACGGAACAGCCACTTCGGGCACACGTGTTGAGGGTTTGGAGCCAGTTGGCCATGCTATTCTGGGAGGTGCAAGAAACTTTAGAAGGTGGAGATGACACTGAAAGGCACTTGAACCTGACCTACTCCCGCCTCTCTGCAGCCTGGCTGCCAGGACCCATTCATTCTCCCACACACTGCCTGTACTGGCCTACAGGTTGAGTCTCACAACCACCCAGAAACAAAGTAGCCCAAAGTCAAAGGCCTGAAATTCCTAAAACTATGAGACAAAATAAGCCCCTCCTGACATGTAAACACACACATAAAAACACACATGCACAAACATATACATACACATACACTCACATACATTCACACATATACACATACATATACACACAAACACATACACACATATATACATTCCATACATACCATACTTACACAAACACATACATCTACATATACATATACACATATATACACAAACATATACACATATATACATTCCATACATATCATACATAGACACATATACGTACACACACATGCAAACACACATATACACACATGCACACATACATACATACAAACATACATACCATACAGACACACACACATATACACACAAATACATACACAAACATGTACACACAAACACATACACACATACATACATTCCATACACACACACACAAACACACACAGTTCCTCTCAGGAACTTGTCACAAGAAGAAGAAAATAACTAACATAAGAAGTGCACTACCAGAGGCAGCTTGTGTGTGAGATTACCCAGAATCCAATTGAGCCATGTCCCACAGACAGGCCCGACTGCCATCTTACAGCTGTTCTATCTTAAAGCACCCCGTTCACATCTCATGCTAGCCTTACACAAGCTCTGGTGTTTCCACCGTGCAGGCAGACCTATGCTCTCCTACCTACATGCATGTCTCACTGTGAACCAGGAGTGGCCAAGGCAGTCACAGCTCAGGTCAGGCAGAAATGATCTTGGAACACTACATTAAATATCACCTCTGTCAAGGGGACACAATGAAGAGGACATGTGGTCGTGTGACAGTTATCTGAAACTGCAGGAGGCTTTAGGTTCCCAGCTAAGCAAGCTCCCATCCCTTCCAGTCCCTGAAGCTGAAACCCACTGACCTGCATAGCTCCTCCCAGTGCTCATGTTGGTGGGCAGCAGTGTCCACTTGTCTGTGACTGGGTTGTAGTACTCTACTGAAGCCAGATTGCACGATCCGTCGTCCCCTCCAACTACGTACAGTAGCCCATTCACCGCACAGACCCCTGGGAAACAAACAGAAGTCACGGGATCAGCGGGGGAAAGTCAGACACCAGACCTTATGGGAAGCCCCGTGCCCCGGAAGCTCTTTCCTCCAGTTCCTGTTGCATAGCAGAGCCGTCTCTGTGGGTTCCGAGGGTCCCCCATTTCTAGAGAGGCTGCTTTTCTCAGCAGGGAGTTTTCATTACTGTGTGGTCCTATAGGCCTCCCCCCCCCCCCGCTGCCCCCTGGCCACTCCCACGTGCCACTACATCATGGAGAGAACATTACAGGCACAGGTCTCCCCGTAGGAACATTTCCTGAGGAACGCGCACACACCTCCCCGCCAGCCTGAGCTAGGGAAGAGACAAGATTCCGGGATGCCCCCTCTTGGCTGGGCCTGTGCTTGTCTTCCCTGTTGAGCTGGATACTGTAGCTCCATCCTATAGCTGCTCGTGGCTGTACCTCTAACCTCCCTCGGAAGACAGGCATCTGAATTCACCCAGGACCCCAGATTGGGCCTCCTCTCGTGGGTTTGTTTGAAGGCAAGGTCTCATAAAGCCAGAGGGAAGATCAGGGAGATGTGACTTTGACTGAAGACCTTAAAACTCAGTCCGGCAGACAGCCATGGCTGGTTTTGTTTTGTTTTGTTTTTAACAGACCGAGGTTGATTGATGATGCCTTTAAAGTAGTAACTAGCAATGCTGATCAATACTCTTAGTACTAGCGGGAGCCTAGACTGTGTACTGCCTGCCTGCCTTCATGGCGCCTGAAACACAATTCCTTCCTCTGCCTCAAGATTCCACTCTGGGCCTTTTCTTCTAGAGAAAAGTATGCGCTTTCAATGCGTACTCTGACTTAACTCTGAGGATCAGTTATGGTAAGGGCAGCATTACTGGTAGCATAGAAAAGATGTCTTAAGTGAAGTGTTCAATGACAAACTGGGTAAACTATGATATAGCCATGTGACGTGAGAGAATTGAAGACACATGCAATTAGACCTTCATGAAGGATGGGAAAGCAAGTTTTACAATAATGCCACAGTAGGATCCATTTGCTACTAAATAAACGATACCTATACGTGAATGTGCCTACATGTGTTTCCTGCTTGATTTCAGGCTTGGCTGCCTTGCAGGCCCTGTTAACTCCTTGTTCATGTGGATGAAGGCCAAATGCCAGTGGGTATCGCAGCGAGCTCAGGCAGTGAGCCAGTTGCTGATGCCCCTGTTTATACTTCTAACAAGTCAGCCATGGTGGGTTTAGCAAACAGGTAATATCTGCCTTGGTGGCACCTTTTAAGGCAGTCCAGCCTGGGGCGGTAGGCAAAGCCAGCCTACTCTTCCCCAGCGCAAAGCAGCAAGATAGGAAACAGCTTGGCGGGGCTGTTGGGGCCCCATGACACCTTGGAATTATGAGGACCTTTCAGCCAGACAATGGCAGAGAAAAACAATCCAGACCAAGACCAGAGAGAAGGGACTGCGCTGAGTCTCAGCGGGACACCTTGAGGCCACCATTTTGGATTCCAGGTTCCCCCTCCCACTAACGCAGAGCCTATGGGATAGACAAACCGCCACTCTTATGTTCAGGACACAGGGAGAGCTACCTACTCTGGCAATCCTGCCCCTCTTCCTATCACTCAGAGCTGGAGGGAAGAACTGTGACCCCCGCAGGAGAGGAGAGGAGAGCAGTCTCACGTTACCTGCGTTGCGCCGGCACATGTTCATGTCTGCCACCTGCTTCCAAGTGTTTGTCCCAGGATCGTAAACTTCAACACTCTTCCTCACCAAGGGTCCGTCATGTCCCCCGGTGGCATACAGCTGTCCGCTGAGCACCCCAACCCCTGAAAGGCAGAACACAGTGTCCTGGCCTCAGGCTCACTATAAGAACCAGCATCCAAGAGGCCTCAAGCCTGGATAGTCATTGCCAGCAGGGAGACTTAGGGAGCAAGTGCTGTCTTCCTGGACCTCATTGCCCTAATCTGTAAAATAAATGTGATAATCCCCTGCCTGGCTCCCCATAAGACAGGCAGCCTGCAAATAAGGAGGTTCAAAGCCAAGACCCTGTTTCTGCTTTTAAAATGTAAATATGTGTGTGTGTACATATACAGGGGCATCAAAGGGATTTTTCAAAAGGTTCAAAGAAATCCACTGAAATGTAAAAAGATGCTAATTCTCATCAGAAAACCAGCCCCAGTTACCCTGTGGCATATTCATATTGCCTTGCTTTTCCTCTGCATCTTATTATTCGGTTGTATATCTGTTGAGACAGAGCCAGGTGCTGAGGTCATTGCTAGGGAGACTCCCTGCCAGCCTGTTCCTCCAGCCCTTCTTCCCCTTGATGGCAGAAGGCATCAGATTTGTCCTGGGGGTGGGGGGGGGGAGGAGCTGAGCAGTTCTTCACTGCTGCAAGACTGAGGAGATTCAAGCCATTCAGGAAGAGAGAGGGCTAGTGAGGGTGGCTTGCCTGGCAGCTGGGACACCTACACCTGCCTCTTCAACACCCGCTCTGGGTGGCCCTTTCTCTTTCTCATTCATGGAGAGAGGGAGTTGGAATGTACCCATGATTCTGTGGACTATTGCCTTCGGTGGAAAGACTGCATCCTTTCTGCTGGGTACTTTCTAGAAAAATAAAACCTTAGTTCCAGAGACACTGGCCAGAAGCCCAGTGGGGTATCTCAGTGAATTCGATGTGCAGCCAGGCTGTGGGTCTGGGGCTGAACCCGGAGGCTATAGACTTCATGAGGTCAGGAACTGCTTGTGTTTTGCCCTGGTCTATTTCCCTGAGGCTACTGGTGATGGGCTCCTGCAGATACTATCTAAATAACAGGATGTCATGTAAAATCCCGGCCAGAAATTATAGCGGGTTGCCAGTGGTTCCTGGCAGTTGCTCTAAACTAGCAGCAGATGGTGCTGTTGTACCAACAATGACCTGTGTCAGGTTGTGAGAGTCTGAAAATTCAGTAGTTGCTTCACCTTCTCTTCCTCCAGGGTGAGCAGGAGCTGACACTTCTGGGACCCTGAGATGGTCTCTGCCCACCGTGTCCATCCCTCTGCTTATGCTGTCCACTCATAAGGGAGCTAAGAGCCACCTAGACTTTCCCCCAGCAACTCTCCCACAATCCTTGGTAGCCTGCTCATAGACTCTCACATAGAATCCGACGGGCCTCAGGGAGCTATGACACAGAGCCTTCCGTCTTTAGGTCTTTGGCTGTCACCAGCTCCCAATGAGACAAGTACACAGGCTCCTGGTGCTAGTGATGACACATCCCTAACTCTTTATCAGAGTGAAGCACTGAAGAAAGGGACCCGGGAACGGGGTTCCGTCCCAGGACAGGGCTCCGTAGTAATCTGAACAAAGGGCTCTTCCCAGCAAAGGTCTGGGCCTCCCATAAATAGAAGCAGCTGTAATGGCATTGTCTGGGGCCTCCAGCCAAGGATGGGCCAGGTGACGTCCACCCCAACCACCGCCACAGGCCTTTAGCACTTGGCCCAAGTCATAAATGGATTTTTAGGAAGTAAATAGAAGGTTCTAGAAGCTATAATTACTAAACCATCAGGAAAGGGGGAAAATGTCACAGGATTTATGGATGGAGCTGGCCCTTTGGGAACATGGGCAGCCTGTGCACTGGACAGCTAGGGTGTTAGATGGCAACGATGGGGAATGGGGTCGCCCAAGTTGACGTGGCAGGATGGGCTACTGGACTAAGTGCCTGGACTTCCCCCATGAGACAGAAAAGGGGGTCATTATCTCTCCTCGGTGGAGAAAAACAAAGCAAGAAAATGTGGGTGTAGGGGATCGAGGTTTATCTCCAGCCATAAACACTGCTATGCCAGCCTTTACTCCCAAGACGTGGGCTTCAGGCAGGCCAGCTAGGCTTCTTAGCTAACGCCAGGGCAGTAGAACCTGTCCTCCCTCAGGGGAATAAGGCTCATTATTAGACGGCTAGACACAATTACCTTGGAAAGAGAATTCTAACTCTGCAAGCCTTCTATTCTACGACCTTGGGCAAAGTGATCCACCTCAGGCCAGACTGACTTTCAAACTCTGGTCAGAGGAATCAGCAGTGGTGGACTAAGGTGAGAGGAGGAGTGGGTGGGTGGCGGCTAGCCTGGGCCATGGAGAAATTGTCTCAAACAAACACAAAACGGGGCAGTGAAGATGACACGCCTTCCATGTTGAGCAAGGAGTCCCTGGGAAAGTCTGGTCTGTGTACATGTGTGCGTGTGTGCGCGAGTGTGTGTGTGTGTGTGTGTGTGTGTGTGTGTGTGTGTGTGTGGACATGTAGTAGCCAGGTTACTTACAACTGGAGGAGAAGAGACAGGATGAGGGGAAACAGGCACGGTTCAGTGGTTGGTCTTTAGTCTCAGCCTGTAACCCACACACACTCCACCCCACCCCCATGCTCTCCTGTGCCCCAAGGCTCTCACATACGTACCAGCGCCACTGCGTCGGGTGCTCATGTCTGCCACGTATATCCACTCGTTGGTGGCTGGGTTGTACTGCTCCACGGTGCTCAGGCACTGCCTGGAAGCACCATCGTAACCCCCGACGGCATACAGCTTCCCTGGAATAGACCAAGTGACTGAGATTGGTGTTGGTGGCACTGACACAGAACCGGAGGAGCTTGGCTGGTGCTCCATTTTTAACCCACAGAGGTACCTCTGTCTCAATCATCCAGAAGGACCCAGCTTGCTCTCCACACACAGGGCACATCTCCCCCACCCCACCTCCACCCCGCCACATACCCGCCTGCTCTGAAGCCCTGAGATGCTTAGAAGCAATGTTGAAGCTTCCTAAAAGAGGCCCAGGTACCCAGCACAGAGCACCCACTTGGCATCAATGGGGTTCGATATAGGCTTGCTTGAGGAGCTAGGTTAAAGCACACCAGCAACGGGAGCTACAAGGCTCTCCACCATGACCACACATCAGGCTTTCTGGACATAGGCTCATACTGACAAGTGAAGAGGATACAGAAGAATATTCTTCCAGCCCCACCCACGCCATAAGGGAAGCGCTCTGTGTGCACCCAGGGCTGAGGCAGCTGGGATTTTTCTGCCGGCCAACTTTGTTCTCTGAGCTGTATACAAGAACCCTGAAGTATTATCAAGTATCCCTCAATAAAAATAAGGCTGACCTCCCGTGGGAGAGCCATTTCCATCTGGGGCTGGGAGCTAGGCGCTAGGTGCAGTAAAGAGAGGGGAATCATTATCTGACCTGTGAGGACAGGGATTCAAATATATGGGGTTTAACATTTAGTCTTAGATACAATAGGAGAGTTCCTATCTGCGGGGACAGGGAAAGAAGCCCTACTTCACCTATGGATATCAGATCTACAGGATATCATGACACCAGCCACAGACCATATTGACACTAGCTGCAGGCTAAATAAGTACAGGGTTTGAATTACTTAATCAAGAATTTTGGGTGAGCCATTAAATGAGTCCCTAACGTGGAGGGTGCAACCAGGATGTGAAAATTCACATTCTCGGGCCCAAAACAGCGCTATACCATCAAGGCTACCAATCCAGAAATCCTATATCATTGAGCTGTGTTTTTCTCCAAGTCTTTTCAGCTGACCTTTCTGAAAAAGGACTCATGCACAGCTCCTCACTCACAAGGTCCAAGCTGACAAACAAAATCCCCCGGGGCCACCTCTCCGTGTGTGCCAGCTCAGGTGGTCCCATCTCTGTGATTCTCTGCTCTGTTGGGCATTTCTGTCTACACTCCAACCCACACCTCACCTTGTCCTTATGAGGGATTCTTCTAAGCTGCAAGTAGCTAATTACCCTGTAATTCTTAAGGGTCATTCAGACTGCATAGCCTCGGTAGTGTGAGGATGTGCCTGGAGAATGGGCTGTGTGGAAAGCTGAGTCCTTAACCACTATGAAGCACAGTCCACTCCAGTGCACCCTGCACATTCTTAGAAACACTTTCTGCCGTCATGAGGCAGCACACAGCCCATAGAGCGTCAGGTGCAGGGTGGGCAAGAGAAACAAACTCCCAGCTTCCCTCTACACCTGCAGGGCAAGCCATTTGCCTGCCCTTCTGTAAGCAGACACACTGACACTGCCCGTGTCACGGGCAAGATTTCCAATCTCTACCATTGAGACACCTCCGCTAACCCTATCAGCCATTCGAATCTTGTATCAGCTGAAGCAAGCAGGCTCTTCCTGAATGTGCATGCTGTTTTTAGCTGCTGGTCTGTTGGCTGCTCCTGGCTGAGGAACGAGAAGGGAAACGAAAAGGGAAACAAGAAGCCAGCTAGACAACGCTCTTGGATGTGGCTGACAAATGAACTTGTATCTCTCCAAGAGGATACAACTTATCCTGATAGGGGGACAGAATCCTGGCCTCTGTGTCAGGACTGAACTCAGAAACTTCTACCTATCAGCAATTGAGACCTGACTCTGGCTCCAGATTAGGAGTCATAAGACCTTGAGGACTTCTCTGCTATTTACTATCATAAGACAAGGACTCGGTTTCCCACTGAGAAAAATCGGAGTCCTGCCTGTGTTCTTCCAGATGGCTTGAAAGAATGAGTAAAAGAAAAAAGATGTTTTACGAACTTCAGGGAACGCCCTCCTGCCTTAGCCACAACCCCATACTTAGCCTATCTGGGGACATGTCAGACCTGAGAAAAAGAAGCCCGCATTTCTCACATCCCTGCTAGCATGCAACACATAATAATTATGCAAGCATAATTTGTACCCCTCCCTGCTACAGTGTACCCCAGTTTGTATGTTGATTCTGAGCTTCCAACATCCTTCCCATCCCCCACTGTTAGCAGAGATACAAGGGACAGGCTGTCACTTTCCCCCAAGTGTCCTCTTTCTCCCCCAACCTGCTGACCCCCTTCGTAGCCTTGGCTCAGGAGTTTCCCCACCCAGTCTCAGCCCTCCTAGTCTGTTTACTAGAGACAATGAACTTAACTCTGGTCAGTGACCTTAAGAGTGGAGCCCACAGTAGAGGGGGCATCAAGCACAATACTGGACTCAGGACAAGACCCACGGGCTAGGGTAGGAGCAGCCACCACCCTCTGCTACCTCCTTACCCTCCACAACACCCACTCCCACGCTGCTCCGCCGTGTGTTCATAGGGGCCACGAAGAACCACTCATTGGTCTTGTAGCTGTAGGCTTCTACGGATGCCAGGCCTGGGGAGAAGAGAATGGTGGGATTTCTACAGCCATGGGCCTCGCTATGACGTGTGAGGAATGCTGAGACCAGGAAGAGATGAGGGCAGGTCTACAGACTCCATATCTAGCTTGGTACACCTCTGCCTAGTGTGTGGCCATGGTAACTCCTCAATCTGCACAAGGTGACCACTGACTACCAATGGTTCTGTGACATACAAGGGAGCTGGTAAGAAAGCTAGGGGTATGCCCTAACTGTACTATAGATACGAGCCATTAAACTTACAGAATGGGACATTTGATCCCAAATAAACGCCCCATGATGCCCCTACTGGGCACCAGTCCCAACCCCCTTCCCGTGTCTTCCTCTATTTTACAAGCTAGATGGCTAAAAATGTACCTCCCAAGATCCCATGCAGGTAGGTGACCCTGAGCCCTAGGCAGAATTCTGACGAAGATTTCTGGGGTTCCCTTGGCATTTCTGATGCAGGGGTGACCTCTTTCCGCTTCTTGCTACTAGAGACACAAGCACCCTGGCTGGAGTCAAAGCAAACTATATTGTGATCATGGGAGAAGCCCTGAGGATCTTAAGGTACTCTGCCCCAGTATCTGTGTGCAGTCAGACCAATTGGGAACAGTGACCCCTGAATTCCATGCTTCGTCTCTGGAGTAATACAGCAGTCAGCCAGGCTTTCCCCTCTGCCGAAGAAGTTCCACTGCAATAACCATCTATGCCCTTCTTAGCTTATGCTCACTGAGGAGCTGTCAGAGAGACGTTCAATAAAGAAAAACAAAACAAACAACACTGCATTTATCTCCCTCAGAGACAGAGACTACTGCTGTAGATGGAGTCACTGTCTTCGATAAACTGCCTGGCTCAGTATCCTGTCTGGTGACGTAAGCACAGATGTCCTCTCTCCAAACTCACACCCACTAACACTTCAAATTGAAATGTTTACAATTGTTTCTTATGTGTGTGAGTGTTTGGCCTGCATGTATGTCTGTGCACTCCATGAGTGCAGTGTCTGTGGAGGCCAGAAGAGGTCATCGGATACCCTGCAACTGGAGTTACAGATGCTTGTAAGCTGCCACACGGATGCTTAGAAATGAATCTGGGTGGCACATGCCTGTAATCCCAGCACTTGGGAGGCAGAGGCAGGCGGATTTCTGAGTCCCAGGCCAGCCTGGTCTACAGAGCAAGTTCCAGGACAACCAGGGCTATACAGAGAAACCCTGTCTCGGAAAGCAGAAGGAAAGAGAGAGAGAGAGAGAGAGAGAGAGAGAGAGAGAGAGGAAGGGAGGGAGGGAAAGAAGGAAGGAAGGAAGGAAGGAAGGAAGGAAGGAAGGAAGGAAGGAAGGAAGGAAGGAACCTGGGACCTGCGGAAGAGCAACCGATGCGTGCATTCGTTCTCTCTCTCTCTCTCTCTCTCTCTCTCTCTCTCTCCAGGTCCCAGGTTGAAAATTTTGAAGTGAGATAAAATGCGGGGGTGAGGGGCCCCTGAGCAGTGATATAGCCTGCAGGGCTCTATGGGACAATAGAAAAATTGATGGCCAATCGGGGTGCAGTGCCTGCTCTGAGCCAAGCACCTTAGGCCCCAATCTTAAGGTCCCTCAGCTGCTCTGTAAAATGTTCAGACTAGAATCCTGAGGCAGATCCCATCAGGGCAAACCCCTTCCTCTACATGATGCTCTGAGGAAACAGGCTAAGTGTGGGGAGATAAGGAAGGGACCCTTCTGCGTGCGGGGGCCTCCTCAGGATGTATTGTGTCACAGAGTAGCTATGGCTACAGAAGTCTTGTTTCCACCGACAGAACTGCGTAACTGAGGAGGAAAGCACTTAGGAGTCTGGTTCCTGAGTGCCCTGGAGATCCACATTTACACTGGAGGCTTGTTCTCGAGTAGTGGCGCTGGGAACTGGCGGGACCTTTGGGAGAGGATCCTTAGCACTGGAGGTGACCTTTAAGATCTCAGTCTCTCCCCTTCCTCCTGCTTCCTGGCTAATGAAGAGAGCAGTTTCACGTGGCCACACTGCACCATGATGAAAGATCTCACCACAGGTCCACACGGGCTATGGACTGAAACCTGCACAGTGGTGAGCCACGGGATACCTTTTCTGTGTGAGCATCTTGTGTCGGGGAAGGAGAGCTCACTAGATCTGACAGGTTCATTCCCGGGGCATCGCTACAAGGCACAGAGACGAGCCCAAGAGCTGACCGAGCAAAGCAAGGTTGCCCAGAGAATAAGGAATGGCAACGTGGTCCTGGACCTACCGGTACTGCCGTCGAAGCCTCCGACTGCGTAGAGAAGGTCATTGAGCACGGCCGCACCCAGGGTGCTCCGGCGCTCCTGCATGCTGGCAATGGACGTCCACTGGTCCTTCACTCCATCGTACACATCCACTGTCCGGACCCGCAGAGAGCCGTTAAAGCCACCCACGGCATACACGTGGCCTGCCATGAACACCACACCTGTGATGCAGGAACACAGGGCATGAGAGTCGGGGATGGGGATGACTGCCCAACCTGATGGGTGACAAGGTAGGCTTATGACAGCCTCCTGGGGAGGCTACCACCAGCTCGAGACACCTGAGAGTGATTACGGGACTCAGCTCTCCCGTATTTGTCTAATATCACCTGACTTGTGCAAAGTCCAGAATCAGCTTAAACTCATAAGCACATAAGAACTGACTTCAAAGCAAGTAGCCCCACAGTGCAGGTAGGAAGGGGGTCTGCAGTGATAAGGAGCAAGGCTTCATGGCTGTCACGGCCATCATGAGGCAGACATCAGCTGAGGAAGAGCTGCTGGGAACCCAGGTGAGTCAGGGCTGGCCAGGGCCGCTTACCTGCTCTGCATCTTCTGGAGGGAAGCTCGGCTATCTGGTCCCAGCGGCCCTCCTCGAAGTCATAGCACTCCACGCTGCGGATCGCCTTGGGTGCCTGGCCACCAACCACAATCATGACCTCAGGAAAGACAAGTGCATGGTAACTAACACGCACGGGAACGGATAGCCAACCCGTGGCCCTTCCATGGGCTGCCTGCTAGCTTGTGGTGCTAAAGACAGGAAAAGGAAGCCTGTGACGGTTTATATAGGCTCGCCCCAGGGAATGGCACTATTAGGAGGTGTGGCCTTGTTGGAGTAGGTGTGTCACTGTGAGCATGGGCTTTAAGACCCTCACCCTAGCTGCCTGGAAGCCAGTATTCTGCTAGCAGCCTTCAGATGAAGATGTAGAACACTCAGCTCCTCCTGAACCATGCCTGCCTGGATGCTGCCATGTTCCTGCCTTGATGATAATGGACTGAACCTCTGAACCTGTAAACCAGCTCCAATTAAATGTTGTCCTTTATAAGAGTTGCTTTGGTCATGGTGTCTGTTCACGGCAGTAAAACCCTAACTAAGACAAAGCCCTAGTCACTGGTGGCGGGGGGGGGGGGGGGGGGAGGTGTGCATATTCAAGGAAAGCCTGCATGTCAACATGTCAAGTACAGAACAAGTATAGGCACACGTCTTCCGAATACCCTCACTTGGGATCCCGTGATACTAAAAGCATCTTCTGTCAGCTCAGTACCCACAAGATGGGGGGGGGGGGGCACAATTTTTATACTGAGGCAAACAAACCTATGTGAGGTGGAAAGCACAGATTTTTGGATACATTTTTAGAATAATATGATGGCACATAAGTATTTCTAAGTATCAGGACTGCAGAGGGCACCTATCATCATCTATGGTAAAGAAAAAATAATTTCTAAACACTCTGGTGGTTTTGGTGGCTATTTGAGTTACTTAACTGACAGTGTTCTGGGAAAAAAATGGTACATAAAGTGTGTGTGTGCGTGTGTGTGTGTGTGTGTATGTGTGTGTGTGTGTGTGTGTGTGTGTGTGTGTGTGTGTGTGTGTGTTTCTCTCCTACAAGTAAGACTGTGGCTGACACAGCCAGGCATGCGAGGTGGGTTGTCATTCACTTGTCACTGTGACTGACAGACGAGGAGTATAAGGACCAGAAACCACAAGTAAACGGCCAGAGGTTACTCAGCAAAGCGAGGCAGCGCAGACAGGGAACCCAAGCCCCCTGACATAGACTGTGAGGCTGCCCGGCTCTCTTCCTGTTCTAGACAGGAACTGCAACAATAGCGCCCCTGCAGGGTAGGCTTCATCAGGGAGTCATGTCACCGACTAGATGGGTTGTGACCAGGACACATCAAATTGAACAGCACAGGGAATACACGGTCTGAGTGTTATTTTGTGAAATAGCTGTCCTGGTTAAACACACTTATATGTATATTTTGGAGAGCAGTCAGTTCGTGTGTATTTCTTGCCACTGGGCGTGGCCAAATCAGAGCAAAGCCATTTTTCTGGCTGTGTTAATGAACAGTCTTACTTACTTGTGGCATCTGTGCCCTCAGAACTATCCTATATGCTATTGATAAAAAAAAAAAAAAAAAGAACCAAGGTTCCAAAGAAAACAACAGTCTGCATATTTAGATAAACTTGGGCAAACTCTCACTGCCCCTGTTGGTATCCCTTCCTGGCATTCCAACACCCTTCTTAAGAGGCAGTGTGAAGTGTGAAGGTCCTGGTTAGCCAGCGTAAGCCACGGGGTTGAGCATCATCCAAAGCCTGCCTTATCCACCCCGCAGTCCTTAAACTTCAGGGTTGCAAAAACACAAACCACTGGGCCCCACCTCAAGTTTCCTTCGATTCAGCAGCTCGGCTGAGAATCTAACACACCCCTAACACACAGTCCCGGGAGATGCCAGGGCTCTGCGTCTGCATCAGTGGACACCAAGAAGCGTATCTTCATCCTCTGGCCTGTAGGGATTTCTTGATGGTACGCCATGAACAATTTCTGCTGTGCTGAATTGTCACATTGCTTTCTACTTCATCACTACATGTCACGCAAGAGAGGAGGGGTCATCTATGCCGTGTGCTGGTGGGAGCTCAAACCTCAGGAGAAGAGAAGCCCAAACTGGCAACCATACACAAGATCAACTGTGATGCCAGACTCCCCCACTGCCCATATCGCTGGCTACTGGTTCTTTAGAATTGGTCCACAGTGTCTGTGATCCAAATGCAGGTCACAAAGTCTTCAAAGCTCAGAGGCTTTTCTGGCCTCTAATCTTTTCCAAAGCAAACCAAGACATACAGGCCTGACCTCCCTACAGTGCTCCCAGACTACAGGCCTGGCCTTGATGCAGTGCTCCCAGATCACAGGCCTGACCTCCCTACAGTGCTCCCAGATGACAGTCCTGGCCTCAATGCAGTGCTCCCAGATCACAGGTCTGGCCTCGATGCAGTGCTCCTAGACCACAGGCCTGGCCTCACTGTAGTGCTCCCAGACCACAGATCTGGCCTTGCTGCAGTGCTCCCAAGACCAAGTCTTCATGTGCCTTTCCTGCATGTCTCAGCTCAGAGCCCTTGGTCTGAGTCAGCAGAATCATTCTTGAAGAAAAGTCAGGTTGCATGTTTCCTCCCACCACATCTTGTTTAAATGGCAGCCACGGACATATCCATTGAGTGAGGGGTAGGGGCCATTAATGAGTTCAGCTTCCTGGCAAACTTCAGAGATGTTCCAGCTCCCTCCTCCAGGCTAGCGATACAGAAGTAGTTCTCAACCTGTGTATGGTGACCCCTCGGGTGGTCAAAGGACCCTTTCACAGGGGTCGCCTAAGACCACTGGAAAACACAGAATCCTACATACATTATAATTCAGAACAGGAGCAAAACTACAGTTATTAAGTAGCCACAAAAATAATTGCATAGTTAGAGGACACCACAACATGAGAAACTGTGTTAAAGGGTCTCAGCATTGGGAAGGTTGAGAACGACTGCTTGAAAGCTTCCCAATGTGTCCACAACCTCCATAAAACTTGCATTAAGTGTTTCACTGTCATTTGGGCTAGCCCCAAACTCTTAGACTCGAGGAATCCTCCTGCCTCAGCCTGGTGAAACTACAGACACATGCCATCCCATCATGCCCAGCAACAATGATTAATTCGCTGAGGTGACCCTGGGTAAGGCTAGGTATGCAGAGGTCTAAAGGAAGAGAAGAGCTGGTTCTGGAATAACAATAAAACTAGTTGCCTGTCACATAATCCTCCTAAAAAATACAATGTACTTGAGAGTCTTACAGGTGCCCTGGCGGCCTGATCCCAGGTCTCAGCTGTTGCTGTGTTAGGGGACTGCAGTTCTGCTTGCTGGAGATTTCTGGTTGCCTGAGTACAGGCAAACTGAACTCCACCTTGACAGGATGGTCATTAGCACCTCCCAAGGAGAACACTGTCACTATGGAAAGTCAAACGGCCATTTATCTTGGTGAGGCTGCTGCCTGGTTCTTAAAACGGCAACTGCTTGCTGAGTGAGTTTGCACGCACACATTCAACACTCTTTCGCTGTCCACTACTCTGCTTCCGGGAGAACGACTGTGAGAATAAACACGCCGGAGCAGATGGTAAACGTGTGTGGATCGAGACTCTAACCCTGGCCACAGGGGATGTCCAGTCAGGTCTGAGGGCTGCCCGGGCTATGCACACTCTCTTCAAGGGGCAAGAGTGGAGTGTGTCCAAACTCTCTTCCATGACAGGTGAGCTGGGCAGAAAGCAGGCCCAGCCAGTCGGTCCCTCGGGCCAGGGCAGGAAGTGAGTCTCTCTTACCCTGGTGCGTGGGGCCGCAGGGCTAACACCAAAAAATTCATCCGAAGGAAGTGTGTCCAGTAGAGTAGAAGACTGGTCCACGCAGGCTCCTAAGCAACAGGTGCCCCTTGCAGGAGCTGATGGCAAGAAACAATTGGGGGTGGGGCGGGGATGGGGGCGGAGCATGTGTCAACCAGAAAGCAGGAAGGCAAAGTTCAAAGAGAGACTAAAGGGTTGGAAAGACAATGGACACTGGGGTCAGACACATCTGGGCTCAGCCACAAGCCCATTACTAGGCAGCTGTTGAGCACAGGCATTACTAGTCAGCTGCTGAGCACAGGCATTACTAGCCAGTTGTTGAGCAGGCATTACTAGTCAGCTGTCTTGAACCCAGGCATTACTAGACAGCTGCTGAGCACAGGCAAGATTTCCAACCTCCATAGGCCTCACTTTCAGCACCTGCATTATCTGAAAACCAGGACCTTTCTCACACGGTTTCTGTAGGCTGGCATGGTACGGTGCACTTGCTACCAGGCTTGGCAAACCACAAGCGGAGTCATTAGGTAGGTACTGGGTGCCATTATAGATGCTCGAGTGGTTTGCTAAAAGAGACTATTGGGAATGTAGAAGAGAAATATATGTGAGCCTTGAATGAGAGTGAGGAGTAAGAAGCCCAGGGGCCACGGTGAGGGTCATCAGGGTCCTAGAGTGTTTGGTGGGGCGTGGAATGAGATGGAAGAGAGGCGGTGCCAATCAAGGGGCTTGGGCCAGGTGTGAGGTCACCCTGTCTACCTGCCTGCCTGCAGCCTTAGCCTCCAACAGTTTTATCTAAAAACAGGACAGTCCCAATCAGGAGCAGGCTGCCATGCCCTGCATATGCCCATCCTAAACGGCTTTTTGTATCATTTCTGAGGGGGTGGACAAAGGTGCCCACTGAGCTGGAATCACAGGAAAACACTGTGCTCAGAACATTCCTGACGGTCTCCTTTACTCCTCCTGGAACCTGATTTTGTTTTTCTTGCTGCCATCTGTGGATCCGGGCAATGCAGGCAGGCAGGCTCTGAGACTGAGAGGCAGCCTCTGGTTGTCCATAGCAACCCAGCCTCAGGGGGCATGCTGGGTGCCAAAGGTGTGGGAGCCAAGATGGTATTAGCTGTTTCTGCTGGAGTGTATCAGGATGAGCTGCCTGTCCCCAGCTCGGGAACACATTCCTGTCACCCTCTGAGGCTATCTCAAGGAAGTCTGCCTCTCTGTTTCAGGGAAAGGACTTTGCTAGCAGACAGTCACCACTGCTGAGAAATGCTGAGACCGCGCTAATCTCTCTCCCCTCCCTCCAATTCTCCAAATTGGGTGCATCAAAAAGCCTGTCTGGGCTGAAACTGTGACAGCTCAAACCAGTCTGCCCTTGGAATTCCCCGCCTGTTCCTCCGTGTAACCCACAGGCCTCTGCGTCCTTCCTTGGCCATCCGCAGAGAGATTTCCTAGGAGTCAGGGCTCAGGTGCCTTCCCACAGAGGACTGAGATAAAAGGCTTCTGTGTCATTTGGAGGCCATGCCATAGAAGAGTTTGGAGCTCGCCTCACCTACAGCCTAAATCTTGGCCTAACCACCCTCTGGCTGCACTTCAAAGACAGGGCAGACACCTGATCCTCCAACTCAGGCTCCAAATTAATTCCTCACCCTATATGTGTGTGCTACCTTGGTGATTGTGTCTATCAAAGAGAACAGCAAAGGTGATGAGGTGGATGTCCTGTGATGAGGTCACAGCAAGGCTCTGCCTTGAGTGTGCCCCTCGCTTTCATGCATTAGAGTCCCTCACTGGAGAAGCAAGCGACCTTGCACAGGGGAAAAACTGAAGACTGCCAGCAACCATGGGAATGAGGTTTTCCCTAGATGAGCCTTCGGGTGGCTGACACACTGACCACCAGCTCGGCTTTGTGGGAAGCCAGAGCTGGCACAGTCCAGCTAAGCCACCCTGGGGCACCCACCCTCAGAAACTTCAGGACACTCAATGTTTGTTGTGTTGAGCCAGGAAGGTTAAGGTAACTCGGACTATGGAAACAGACGATGGCAAGTAGGCAGCATGCACCTATCTTCAAAACCGGGTGATTTTAACTGTGAAAGCTCTCTGAGGGAATAACTGTAGGGAACTTAGCACACTGCTAGGTAACTGAGATCCGGGACTGTCATCACCATGGCGACTATCATGCCTTGCATAGCCATGGACCAGCTGGAAAGCCCTAGGTGAGTCCCTGAACCCTAGTGCATCCCAGGGTTCTCCACCAGCAGAGCTTCCTGACCCACGAAGACAGCGCATGTTTAATGCTCAGCATAAAACGCTGAGAGGCTGCCTAGCAACTGCTATGTAAGCAATATCCCGTGATACTGTGGACGCTTCTGGTGACAAGGACAGAGGTGGAGAAGAAGCAAGATCACCCTGAGCTGCCATCAGAGGGTGGGACCGGGTACCCAGTGGGGAGCTCCTCAGACAGCCTGCATGTACCTAAGTGCTCCAGCCAGCAGAAAGCTTCTCCTCTTCTCCTCCACAGAGCAAGGGCATCTTTGGCATTCCCTCGTTATGACCCTTATATCATGGGAACTGCCCGGTACGTCTGATTCCCCTCCCTTCGTTTGCAGTCTCTTGAAGAATGGATGGTTCCAAGTCTTCGCCTGTCTACACCTACCCCAGTGCTGGGCAACTGTTGGTTGAGCTGGATGAGTTCCTAGGTGACTGGGTACAGCCAAGTGCAGGTGGCAGCTGAGATTTGTCTATTTAATCCAAGTGTCTTGTGGTCTCCCAGGAGTGGTGACTAGGTTCACTCGGCGTTGTGTGGTTTTGCGGGCTGAACTGAACATTCTATAAAGCAGGGTGCCCGTCCTTGCTACATCCATGCAAAATCACACGCGTGGCTACTGAAGGCAGCAGGGAACAAACAGGAGGTGAGCAGTCAGTCAGCACTGGGTCCAGGATGGTTATTTCTTCTTCTAAAATATCAATCGTTCATGAGAGTGCTGCTATCAGACCGCCCCAAGCCAGGACCCAGGCTGTATGCCAAGGACACCAGCAGATAATGCCTGCCTCCCACAGCACATAGCTCAGGGTGGAAGTGTATACTGCAGAAGAGAACCCTCAATAGTTGTCAAAGCCTCAAGCTGCGTGTACATGTTGCTCCGGAAACCACCAACTCCGGTTCTTCCCAGATCCAAATAACTTCCCTTCCCTTCACCAAATAACCTTCCCCAGCAATCACAGTTCCACAGATGAGCAATAATCTAGTAAAGATCAGGCTTTAGGAAGAAACCATTGTGGTGTGAACGGTCAGCACCAATTTTCCCATAAGTCGATGGCAGTGCACTTGCGTGAGCCCCTAGAATCAATTCCTAGTGCTGCCCACGGAAAAACAACATTGATAATTGTATCGAAATCAAGAACACCCATCAATAAATCTGACAGCGAACAGTCGAAAGTCATACATGGACAAGATAAAACATCGCTGAGAGAAGTCACTGGGCCAAATAAACAGGAGCAGACTGAGGCCAACCATCAGATAACTCCTCCCCCGCCCCAATCCCCACTGACCTAGAGATGGAATCCAACCCCGATGACTCCTGCAGCTTTTCTTGCAGAAATAATGAGCGGACTCTGAAGTTAGCAAAACCATGCCCAAGAATAGAACAGTCAGGAATACCTCAGACTTGAAGCCAGTGAGCAAGGTAGCCTAGTGCTTGCATGAGGCAGACAGACGAGCCAAGACACGGAGTAGAAGCCAGGGACAGACCAGGGGGCACAGACTCAATGACTTACAGTAGGGCAAGGACTAAGAAGGGGTGGGCCCTTTCAACATGTGGTATGCTATAACCAGATATTCGGATAAAGAATAAATCAGTTATATGACCCTTACTTCATATAACATATTTTGAAAATATTCTGAAAATGATCCATAGACTTTAAATCTTCAAACTTACAGGGAAAAGTATAAGTTAAGTGAAGGGTGGGTTGGGTTTTTTTTTTTTTTTCAGTTTAAACTCAAAATAAATCACAACAGAAAAAAAAATTGAAACTGTCAGGCGTGGGCATCTGCTCTTCCAAGCGCCGATACTTGGGAAGACAGTATGGCGGCTCCTCAGAAAGTTAAAAATAGTCTGACACATGAGCCAGCAATCCCACTACCACATACATATCCCAAGTCCATGAAATCAGTATGTCAGAAGGCGCCATCGCTACAGTCTCGTCCATGAAGGCTGAGCTACAGCCTCAGCCTTTGTCTATGATGACAGGACAGAGAAGCCACCACACAGCACAGTGGGATATTATTCGTCCTGAAAAAAGGAAGGAAATCTTGTCATTTGCAACACATTTGAAGGGAGAGGGCTTAACACTAAAGAAATAACCCAGGCACAGGAAGACAGCTCTCATCTGCATGCAGACTCTAAAACAGGTAAACACGGAGACAGGCAGGACAGTAGTTACAACGGAGAGTGAGGAAGGGATGATAGCCAGGGAGCCATTAATTAAAAGATACACAGTTTCCCGTGCATGCAGAAAGGCTAATTCAAGAGCTCTGCTCCACAGCATAGTGACCACAGTTGATAAAATGCTACATTGTTGAAAATCATTAAGAGTAAAATGTAAATGTTCTGGCTATAAAAATAAGTAAATAAATAAATTAATTAATTAATTAAATGGATGTGGCCAAACCATATGTTGGATTGCTCGGTTTTGCTGCTCTATAATATATAATACTTCAGAATATTTGAAATCATAATGTACATGATAGACATATACCAGTTTTCTTGTCAGTTGAAGTCACTGATTTTTATAAGTGCTGCTCTTCCAAAGATGCTACTGAGAAGACCAAAATTTAAGCAGGAATCGGAAGAGAATTTCATAAACAGCTGAGAAGGAAAACCGCAAACTAAAAAACTATGCACACACAAAGACCTGAGCCCTTCAATACAGAAAAGGCCCTTAAAAAACTGCTGTTAAGAACACACATTCCACCAGAGGCAGGGACAGAGGGCATAAGCAGAGCATCGCCACCAAAAGAAGTATGAATAACGACATGAAAGCAAGATCAATATCATTCAAGATTAAAGAGACACAAATGAAGATATGTCATTTAATAAAGAGTACTTGACACAGATATACTCACACTACAAAAACAGAATTATTCCAGAGACCATCAACAGTGGATCGTGAAGTGGGCATGGTACAGACATACTGCAAAGCCCCCAGACCCATCACTGCGCCAATGCTGACTTGCTCCGTACCCTCCATTTGTAGCGCTTGCTTTAGTGGGGGCAAAGAGACATGGTTCAGCCTTCACAGAAGATCCCACATACAGGAAAAGGTGCATCTTCAGATATCCCCGAATAAATGTGCAGAGATACTGCTGAAAGGAAAACTCGCCAAGGCAGCTCCGGGTGACTGTTACTTCTAAACTGCAGTGTGGTTTTGTAATATGCAATATACTTATATTTCTACAATTAAAGAAATATAAATTTCTTCACTTTCAAATGAAGGGTGAGAATAGGCCAGCAAGATGGCTCAGTGGGTAAAGGCACTTGCCACCAAGTTTTAACAACTGGAGTTCAGTCCCAGGCTCCCACAGCATGGAAGAAGAGAATGGACTCCCACAAGTGGTTCACGCACACGTACATGCACATGCACGCGCGCACACACACACATGCACACACACACACACACACACATGCACACATACACACACAAACACACACAAAGAGAGGCAGACAGACAGACAGAGGCAGAGAGAGACACAGACACAGAGACACACGGAGAGAAATGTAATAAAATATTTAAAAGTCTCATCTTAATGTTTCAACAAAAACAAAAGACACTGAAGGACTGTAAGGCAAATGGCCAGAGAGAACCAGTCCCTTTTGTACCCTCCCCTAAGAGGATGTGGTGATAAGAGCAGCCATCAAGCGCACATTCGGGTTTGCACAGGACTAGGTGCAATTTGAAGAACAGGTTCCATCTGGTTCCCACCATTGTGGGCACTGGCTATGCTGACACTCGGGCAAGTCACTGAACCGTGAGCCTCAGTTTCCTTCGTAGAACTAAGGCTTGTAAGCACCGGTGTTTGGGTAAAACACACCTACGATGGCTAGTTTACGTCAACCTGACACATCTGGAGTCATCTGAGAGGAGGAAACCTCAGCTGAGAAGATGGCCCCACAAGACTGGGCTGCGGGCAAGCCTGTAGAGCATTTTCTTCATCAGTGATTGGTGGGGGAGGACTCGGTTCTGGCTGGCTGGAGCCTCCCCTGGGCTGCTGGTCCTGGGTTCTATAAGAAGCAGGCTGAGCTCCTCCATGAGGAGGAAGCCAGTAAGCAGCACCCCACCGTGGCCTCTGCATCAGCTCCTGCTCCAGGTTCCTGCCCTGCTTGGGTTCGCGTCCTGACTTCCCTCAGTGATGAAGCCAGATAAACCCTCTCCTCCCCCATGTTGTAGCTGACCACAGTGCGTCATCCTATCAGTAGTAACCCTAAGACAACCTTGTGCCCTCAGCTAGGCGTTTGACACATGGGAAGAACTTCATCTAAAACACGTTCCTGGTAGCACCCTGCTGTGTCAATGGGCTCAGTCTGGCCTCCCTTCCCTGCCCTCCCTTCCCTGCTGGGTCAACTGAGACCTTCCTCCAGCCCCACCCTCACTTGCTCACCCCACCCACATCAGTGTTAAGAGGTGGGAAAATTACTGCTGAGCCTGAGGACTCCTAGGGACCACCAGTGAGAGACATGAAGGAGAGAGAGAGAGAGAGAGAGAGAGAGAGAGAGAGAGAGAGAGAGAGAGGCACTCAGCACCCACTAGCACCTACCTTCCTTTTCTCAGACTCTTCCTTCTCATTCCCTGACTTTCCACCCGTTCCACTGTCCGGAGGCCTGACGTCTGCTTTGTCAGCCCAGCTGTCCTTCATATCCCTTCCCAGGTGAGGAAAGGCACCAGACTGGGGGAGTCCTGACTCCTACACTCCAGCATGCCCCGTTCCTCTGCCTCTCTTGGAACAGCACACATCAGCGTGCTGGAAGCTCCCTACCACTGCTGTGGCCACCCTGAGACTCTAAGCAAAGCAAGCTTCTGGCTCACAGCCGCTGCGCTAGCAAATTCAAGAGGAGCCAGCAGACACCATCTCTTGGGTCGTAAATGCAACCGGAAGCCAGAAAGAACTAAGGCTGAGGGGAAGCCGCTTTCCCTGGGCATTCCTGAGCCGAGGCCCAGGCTGGGCTGGGGCTTACCTTGGGCAGGCTGACTGGAGTCCGGGGCTTGGTCCTGGGGTTCTTGATCAAGAGCCTCTGGTCAAGAGGCAGGAGGTGGTACTTCATGGCTTCGATGAGGAAGTCCTTACAGGTGTTGTTGTTCTTGATCAAAGCTTCCTCCTCAACTGTCTGGGGGTAACAGCACACGGGTGAGCCTCCAGCAGAGTGGGGCCACAGTTCCCTGAGCTCTCCCCAGGCCGGGACATTCCCAACTCTCACTCATCCCTTCTACCCCACACCACCTCAGACTCTGAGAAAGGCCCACAGAGTTCCAAACTACCACATAGAGTCCCGCCTCTCAGCCCTGTTCCACCACATTGAACCCCTGATCCTCACTCTCCTCATCTATAAAATGGGCACATCATCACATGAACAAACTCAGTAGTTTGTGAGGTGCTAGCCCTGAGGAACACACTGATGGACACAAGGCCCCTAATCTGAGCCGCTCCAGTCCAGCTGCAGAATGAGACTGGATTCACTAAGCCTTCAAGCCAGCCATGTACAGAGAAGGCCTGGCCAAGTGTTTCCTGGGCCAAACAGTTAGTTGTGAGGAATGAACATATGGCTGGGCCATCGTCTTCTGGCAGCTTGGAGCTGGCAGGAAAGACGGATTGATGAAGGGAGACCTTTGCCTCTGGAGCCTTCTTTTTCCCAGACATAGAATTCCGAGTTTCTATCGCCCTCCCGTTGGATGGAATCACAAATGTCTAAGGAGGGTATCCAGGCTCGGGCAGCCGGTCCCAAAGAGCCCCTTCGGTGTGAAGGAGAAGCCCCCAGGGAGTTAGCATTCATGGGTACAGCTGTAGCTGTAGCAGGGTGATAAGCAAGCTTTAGAAATACAGGTTGTGCTGGTGCGAACAGGGGAAACAGTGCCCCTGAGCTGTCACCTTAAGAATGATCATGATGGGGGCTGGAGAGGTGGTTCAGTGGTTAGAGCACCAGCTACCCTCTCAGGGGAGCCTGGGACCCATTCCCAGCACCCACAAGGAGGCTCACAACGGGTATCACATGACAGTACGGTATATAGTATATATTGGGACGCCATTTGTCAATGCCCTTTAGGAGCTGGGTAACTTAGCAACTCTGAAGCCCGAAGGCCACCAGTGTGGAGGGAGGAGCTGCCCAGAGTTGCCCCACCGGCTCCTGCACCACCTTCAGGTTAAACTCCTTTAAGTTCAAGGTCAAATAAGCGTTAACGAAGCATCCTTTCCTAGAGGAGTTTACCTCACAAAGCCTGCTAAAAGTCCGTTTTAAAGGAGGGTCCATAGAACCTTTCTCTGGCCTCTCACCCTCTTTCCATAAGCAAACCTGAATTTCCGATGGTAACCAGAATAAGCCCGTGTCTTTGACAAGTTTTTGTCCTGAGGGTCTCGGAAGCTGCCTTAGCTTTCTGTGGAACCCAGTCCCTTGGGCACCCACCCTCACTGTGAAACAGTTGCTGCTGGAGGCCATTTCCATGGGACAGAGTGGGGTTGACCATAACCTTGGTAACTCAGGCAGGTCAGGGGAAGCGACGCATGTGGCCACCAGGTGGCAGCACTGAGGGAACTTCCAGCACATGCCTAAGCACCTGTGAAGGGGTCTCACAAGGAGACACACAGAGCTTGTCACTGAGCCTGTGAACAATAGGAACGTGGCACACAGGACTTCACAAGTACTCATGGAATAAACATCACCTGGCGTCTCAGATAGTAAAACAGCAGCCAGTACCCCCTGGACACCGTAACAGGTCTTTCTTTGTGGATTGTCCCTTCTTGTTCCCACGCAGCCCTATCAGGGCTGGTGTTATTTCAACCAGAGAGATTGAGGTTCTAGGGTCAGGTGCGACAGGGAGTGACGAGGGCCGAGGCCTGGGTGGCGCTGCTCAACCTCCTCTCTCACCCTGGCGTCTGAACACTCCTCGCTCCTTGGGAATGGCTGAGGGCTGACCAACTTGCCTCGGCATTTCGTTAAAGTCACTCATCTGAAGGATCTCAAGGACGTCTGGCACCATCTACTGCACAAAATGAACCAGCCCATGCATAAACAAGACAGACATCATCAGAGGTGGCCGCTCGAGGGAGTGTGTGCTTCAGGGCCATGTGAGGGTGGACCGCAACTTGGACTCCCTCACGCTGTTTGGGGCTACAGACCAACCCCAGTCTCCAAGCTTCAAAGCCCCCAAATTGAAAAGAAGAAGATGGGTGGATATCGATAGGCCCATAATCATTGCCTCCAGGGGCTGTTTAGGGATGAAATGAGAAGACACAAGTGCACCCAGAATTCTTAATCTTTCT
Source organism: Mus musculus (assembly GCF_000001635.26). NCBI lineage: Eukaryota > Metazoa > Chordata > Mammalia > Rodentia > Muridae > Mus > Mus musculus. The sequence goes on from NC_000079.6 coordinate 58,032,710, forward strand.
TTCTTCTTTCTGAGGGAGTAGAACACACACTGGATGCATCTAGGAAGAGCCCGTTTTCACACTCCTGACCTGGATTGCCTAAGATCACAGCGGAGGGGGCACAAGGAGATCACAGCATAGAGGGAACACGGGGATTTTATGGAAATGCCTCTTCTTTCTCCGTCCTTCCCAGGGAAGACCAACTCATACTGAGCATCCCTTCTATCAGGCTCTGTGCTGACCACCCGCCCGGATTCTTAAGAGTTCCCGAATCCTTGCAACAGCTCGTAGATCCGCTGCAGCATCCAAGACATCAGGAGCACCAGGAGACAGTGAGGTAGCTCAAGGCTGTTGGGTGGAGTGAAAGCTCACATCCCCTGCTCCCATCTGTGCTTTCACATTCCTTGTCTGTACTTCACTCACGATCCAGGGAGTCCATGCCCTCCATCCCCACAGAGACTCATGATGCCTCAGCCACACCACACAGCCAGAGCTCCCTTCGTGCTCCTCTGGCTGGGTGAGCTCGCAAACACTCACCTGGACCAGGTAATCTCTCGGTAACAGAGGGAGCCGGACGTGCTCCATCAGCTTTGCCATGTGGTCTAGGCGAGTCTCCTTCTCGTAATTGATCCATGAAATCACAGCTTCGAACACCTGGGAAGGAAAAACAGAACGCTTGCAAAGAACGGCCTCAGCTCCTAAACCAGGAGGAAGAGTTGCCTGCCAGCCGTGACGGCGTTTAATCTGAGGCTTGATGTTCAGGATGAAACAAAGGTAGGAAGGCCTTGGACACGAGCTGGCCTATCAGAGGACACACACGTAGAATGATAAGCCTGCTGGCCGGGACGTGCAGACATTGTGGTTCAAACTAAGTAAGTTCTGACAGTCATTTAAGGATAGAAACACAGAGTGGTCACTGTAAACTAGGTATGAAAAAGAGTGCTCAAGGGGCTGGAGAGGTGGCTCAGTGGTTAAGAGCACTGACTGCTCTTCTGGAGGTCCTGAGTTCAAATCACAGCAATCACATGGTGGCTCACAACCATCTGTAATGAGATCTGATGCCCTCTTCTGGAGTGTCTGGAGACAGCTACAGTGTACTTACATATAATAAATAAATAAATCTTTGGACTGGAGAGAGAGGGGCCAGAGCAAGAAGAAAAAAAGAAGAAGAAAGAAAAATTAAAGAGTGTTCAAAAGGACCAGAAGCCCTGGGGCATGGTTCCCTCCCCTCTCGTATGTCCCAGGGCATGTAGGATGGTGACAGGGTTGCCCTCTGTCTAAGGCTGGCTCTGATGACAGAAAGTGACACTGAACACCAAAGGACAAGGAAAGATCCTATGCCTACACAAATCACAAATTGAAAGCTGGGGAACCTGAACCCAAAAGGAGAGGCTGTGGCTTGCTTTCCACAGGTTTAAGTCTAAATTCAAATTACACCTGACCATACATGCAGACAGGCAAAGTCCAGAACTGGCGAGGCAGAACCAACCAGAGGTCTTACTGGAAATGGATAAATATACCTTGGGGGAGAAATGAAAATATGAAAAGTTAAAAAAAAAAATCCCTTCTCAGGGAGAAAGCTTGCTAAAAGGCTCACGTAAGTGGGCAGGGACATATGCCCAAGGTGTCCGCTATAGTGCTATCATGGTAGGATTCTTAAAAAGAACAAGGATGAAAAATTGCTCTTTGCTGTTAAAGAGAATAAAACATGGGCTGCAGAGATGGCTCGGCAGTTAAGAGCATTTGTTCTTACAAAGCACCCACAGGGCTCACAACCATCTGTAACTCTAGTTCCAGGGGATCTGATGCCCTCTTTAAGATCAAATTGTACACTTAGCATGTAACACTTCACTGTTTGTGCAAACTCAATGTCCAACAGTCTTGTTTTTCAAACTACAGTAATAGGTCCTAACACAGTGAATAAAATCAGATCCCGGAGCCCACGGACGCTTCAGGAAGTACAGGAAGGGCTCCTTCTGCAAAGGAAACTGCTGGCTAATGAGTGTAAGAGAATGCCAGAATTGTAGTAACTGACTCAGCGAGAGTCACCAACAGACACTAACGTCATAGGTCATAGAGGAATAAGAGTTCTATTCTCAGAGTCATGCCACGGGTGACATCCCTTACAGAGCAGGTGGCACACTCTGACAGATACAACCTTAGACAAGGGATCAAGGTTACTAAACTTACTACCTGTAACAGGACAGATTTATTTATTTATTTGCTTGGTTGGCTGGTTGGTTAATTGGTTGGTTTTGCTTTGGTTTTGCTTTTTGAGAAAGGGTCTCTCTGTGTAGACCTGGCTGTCCTGCATAGACCAAGCTAGCCCTGAACTACAGAGAGCCTTCCACGTCTGCCTCCAGAGTACTGGGATTCAAAGCGTGCACTTCCACACCTAGCCACTAAACTTGTTTGGGTTTTTTTGTTAGTTTGTTTTTATTTTTAAGATTTATTTTTACTGTGTGTCACTTACAGAAGTGCAGGTAACACAGAGGCCAGAAGAGGGCACTGTCTTCCTTGGAACTGGAGGTACAGTTGGTTGTGAGTCACTAGGTGAGTGGGACTCGAACCCATGTCTTCTCCAAGAGTAGTCAGTGCTCTTAACCACTGACACATCTCTCTAGCCAAGAATTTAATTTTTAAAAAAATCAGAATGGAACAGAATTAAAGAAAATGAGCAATACACAGTATATGCTCAGTTTTTCTCATTTTTGAATGTAATGAGCTGTGTATTAATCAACCATACGCACACAAATACTGAAATCCTCCTGCATGTCTTACAAATCCTAAATTCAATAGAGTTCTGTGTGTAATATTCACTCAAACACTTTTATCGGTGAATGGGTGGATGAGCGGGGCCCAGAGGAAGCCTGCAAGGAAGCCATGGCTCCCGGCCAGGCTGGAGTGGAGAGCGGGGCTGGGAGGAGAAGGGGTGGAGCCTGGGTGAGCAGCAGAGAGTCAGAGCTACTGGAGAAGTAGGGCTTGTCTGGGGGAGGTGACAAGCTTCACATGCCATTCACTCCTCCTCTTACTCCCTTGTCCCCGACTGTGAACTTCTACAGGAATGAGAAGATCACCATCTGTCTCCTGCCCACATCCCATATAGTATGATCCCAAGTGGCGGGTGACAAGTGGCGGGTGACAGACATTGAAGAGGAATGAAGCCTTGGGCAGGTAGAGATTAGTCATGGACCACATTCTCCCCTGGAAGCAGCACACCCTTCGCTTTAAAGGTGAAAACGGTGAAGCCTGGGCTGGAGCTGTCCATAAGGAGCTGCCCACAGTGGCAGCACCTCCTCTCCAGCCTCCCTGAGCATCCCCACAGACACAGTGCCTCAGCAAAAGCCGGCCTCAGCCAGGAAGGGCTTCTCACCCTAACCCATAGACCTGATGCAGAGAAAAAGGGGGTGAAAAAAGCCACCAATCCCTGAGAAGGAAACTCACCAATCCCTGAACCACCCCTGCACCCCCAAACTCAGCCACCAATCTTCAATCTAGAAAGCTCTGCCCTAAAAAGCTCTGCCCCCTAGAAAATCCTATATAAGCCCTGCCCTTTGTTCAATTCCCTGCTGGCTGCTCTGCTCCCAGGAGCAGAGAGCAGTCTTCCCTGGATTCATCCTTAGATATTCTGGAAACCTCTAATAAAATCCCTTCATGAGATTTGCTGCCTGGTGAGAGTCTCTCGTTGGAAGGAGCCAAGAAGCAGTGAAGAGAAGACGAGAAGAAGGAGCTGAGCTGAGGTTCCCCTCCTGAGCTCGAGCCTCAGGATGCCCTTCCATTGGGAAGCCTTCTGCCCTCAGAGCTGTGTGGTTCCTGGACTTCCAAGTCCCAGAATACCCTCCCATCTGAGCAGAAACACAGTCCCCAACAGCTCTTCCCGTGAAGGCCTCACAGACGCTGCTGCCATCCTGAATTCTCATATAAGCCAACTAAGCCAATGTTCTTGTCCATCATTAACTTTCCAACCCAGAACCAGAAAGAGGCAGTTGTGAGGTCCCCTCACACCCAGCTGCGGCGCTCCTGTTCCCCATTTGCCTCAACTGCCTCCCAAATGTCTACTAACCCTGCTTGGCAAAGTAGAGCACACAGGTCAAATCCAGCCTGCATTGGTTTTGTAAATAAAAACTCGCTGGAACAGTGCCACACTCATTCAGAGTCTCCAGGGTGCTCCATGTCCAGCAGCAGAGATGAGAATCCCACAGCACAATGCCCAAAATACTCAATATCTGCCGGCTACAGGAAAAATTATAAACTCATACTCTGTAAAATCAAAGCAGAGATCCCAGGGAGTCGAGGGACCGAGTAATACTTACAATGCTACAATGTTTCCGTGGGTTCCCTGATGAACTGCACATGCTTGGCTGCTTGCACTTCTTTGCTTTCAAAGAAACAGGGTCATTCCCTCGCTGACTTAAGCTGCTGAAACAGTTTCTTGGATGCTCTATGTGCAAATGAGTTGAGGCGAAGTCCTTATTGTTGTAGGCTCTCAATCCTTAAGTGTAAGCATAAGCCCTGGCCAGAAAACACTGGGTAACTCCCCACCCCATCCCACCCTGGTTACGCAGGCAGCCAAGGCTGGACCTGAATACCTCAAGTAAAAGAGGATCAGGGGAGTGGGCACTGATGCTAGCTTTCAAAATGTAGTTTGAAAGTCAAGAAGGAGGATTCAAGATCCATTGGCAAGATTGTAACTCGGTGAGGCGATTCTCAGAACAGGAACTGGAAGAGACGCTGATTAAATAATATCAGAGGGGGAAAAAATGAGGCTCCTGTCCATGGACCTGATTTGCTAATCAGGATTGGAGAGGATTTTGATCAATAACATTGTACATGTATAACCTCATTTAACCCACACCAAACTTCCCAAAGAGGTGTTGCGATTCATATTTTAGAGATGATCAAATAGCCTCAGAGAGTAACAAGTTAGCAGACGCCACCGCATTGCCAGGGAGGAGGAACTGCAGATGCAAATTCACCTCAAACCCCAAACCCCAAGTTTGAGTGCTGTCTAATTACGCATCTCAGTCCTGAGTGGCGGAACCCCAGAGCCAGCCGCAGAGCTGGGGGCTAAGTCTTTAAGCCTGTGGTACTAATTATAGCTCTCCACACGGTCCCAGGACATCATCCCAGGGAAGGGACAAGGGCATTTGCCGTGTCTGCTGCCATGTTTTTAAACTGAGTTTCTGTATACAAGAATGGTCACATTTTGTTTCTTTTCTTAATTTTTAAATTAAAATACACTTACATTGTTTCCCCCCTATCTGTTCCTCCCCCCAACCTCCTCCATGTCCCCCTCCTCCCTCTCAAATTCCTAGCATCTTTTTGTTAATATATATGCACATATATATGTGTATATATGTATGTACATACATACATACATACATACATACATACATAGTATACATACATATACAATCTACTGCATCTATTTACCATTGCTGGTATGTCTATGATTTCAGGGCTGACCACTTGATTTTGGATAACCTATTAAGCTCACCCCTGGTGGAAACTAATTCTCTCACTCTCGATAAGCCATTTTGAAGACTTTTAAACAATGGATTAATTTTGTTTTTCTTAAGGAAGTTGACCTGAATGTAGCAGAATCCCTGGGCATCCTACAGAGCTACCCAGAAATACACCAGGAGGAAGAGAGTTCACGTGAGCAGTGTGGGGGGATTGTTTCTCATGCCTTTGCAAACAGCTACTCCATAGTGAAACTGTAGTCCCCTTGGCGCCATTGGTATTTCAAGATTAATTTTCACATAGACTGGGTAAGTTTGTCCTAATGTGACCATGTCATTTAGACATTGTGAAAGGATTTGAAAGATGTTCCTAATGTTTTCTGAAAGCTTGTTTATTTTATAGTTTTAATCAAAAATTTCCTTTTATCATTGAATTTGCCCTAACATTCATATTTTTTTTTTACAATTAATTTAAAATGTTTTTAAAATCACGAGCTGCCTCTGCTTGGGTTTCAGGCAGACCTGGTCAAGGCCCTTCCTCACTCTTTGACTTTCCCTGTATTTGATTTTTGCTTTTAATACTGAGATACATCACAGTTATATCTACTGGTTTAAATTCTGCCATGGTTCATTCCTAGCCTTTTGGAGTAGCAGATCATTTGTTATCTTCATTGAAGCATGGATAATTTAGATTACATTAAGATTAATTCTATAATTGACTTTGGTGTGTTCCATTTCCCACCCAGATACCTTGATGCAGACTACATCATCCTTGAGGAAGGATACCAGATGCAGGATACATTCCTCAGTCTAGGGGCTCGGGGTCAAACGAGCTTGAGAACCACAGAATGCCACAGCCAAATCTCCATCAGAGATGTGTGCAGTTCGTGCAGTTTCATGTCTAAGCTCCCAGGAGTCTGTCTACAGGGCAAAGCTCTGAGCACTTCTCAGCCAGCACTCCCAAATGCAGCGGTTCTCAACATGTGGGTCGTGACCCCTTGGGGGGGTCACAGATCAGATGTCCTGCATATCAGACACTTACACTGCAAATCATAACAACAGCAAAATTAGAGTTATGGTTGGGAATCCCACATGAGGAACTGTATTAAGGGGTCGCAGCACTAAAAAGGTTAAGAAACACTGCCCTAATATATCTGCCCTGAAAAGCTTTTCTTTTAATGCCAAAAAAAAATCTTGTAATATTTTAATTTTATGAGGCACAGTTGGCTAAATTCTACCCTTTAAAAAGAAATTTTGACCCTGAGATCCTTGACTGTGGAATGTATCCTGCATCTGTTATTCTTCTAGGATGAAAAGCTGTCGTCTGCACCAAGGTATCTGGATGAGAAATGGTTCACATAAAAATCAATTATAGAATTATTCTTTTTTATATAAAATATTTATTTATCTATAGAGATATGACTACACTGTCACTGTTGTCAGATACACCAGCAGAGGGCATTTGATCCCATTACAGATGGCTGTGAGCCACCACATGGTTGCTGGGAATTGAACTCAGGACCTCTGGAAGAGCAGCTAGTGCTCATAACTGCTGAGCCATCTCTCCAGTCTTCCCCACCCCCAGTAGAATTATTCTTAATATAAGTCTTAATGTAATCTAAATTATCTGTGCTTCAATGAAGATAACAAATGACCTGCTACTCCACTTTTACAGATCTTTCCTTCACTCCAAACCTCAGCCCTCCACAGATCCTTGACTCTTATGAAACCGAACCCTTCCTTCCACGCGTTTACAACAAGCCGTCCCAAACCGGACGAGAAGTGTCTGCAAATCCTACCGTCCACAGACTGGACTCTACAATGCCTTTCCTACTCAACGATCTGGGACAGAATACTCCTGTGTGTTTTCTGTGAGCATGGGCTATAAGGAGCTCCCTCTGGACACCGGCTCTCAGTCTCTCTGCTTACCACACTGAACTCTCCGTCGGTAATGGCTAGGGCGGCTCATCTCTGTGTCCCCTGACAGAATGCTACAGCAAGGGGAAGCAGAGACAAGCACTTCTGTCTCCGCTCACAGGGTTCGGTTGCTCATGAATTCAGCTGCCTCGCTGAGCCCTGGTGACCTGTCATGCAAGCATCTTCGAGCATTAAGAAGATAAGCCAGCAGTGGTTGGAGGGAGGCGGGGCTGTGGCTAGATTCCATCCCCACGAGGCAGAGGCTACGTGTGGTGTGCTGTACCCGTCATCTTAGCACCTGGGAGGTGGGGACACGGGGATACAGAATTCACAGCTATCCTCTGCTACAGAACCAGATTGAAGCCAACTTGAAATACATCAGCTCTTACCTCAACAACAAGAAAAAATACAAACCTGGAAGTGAACTGTGTTCTAGCCAAGGAACATCAGACACAAATGTATACGTAAATCTTTATGTCACATCTTCAAGTTAAATACTCATAAGAACCTGTCTATGGTATAGGAAATGAAATGCCACCTGCCCTCCGAGCTAGGGGGAGTTGACTAGAAGAGGACTCTGGAGTCTGTGTGCTAGTGGGATGGATCTGTTTGCTCTGTAAAATGTTGAGTTGCACGTGTGTTATCTTCTTCTGCGTTTCTCTACCTGCTACAACACAAACTTCACATTGAAAGAAAACTCCCAAACTCGGCCTGCGGAGCGTGAGTGGCCGAGGCAGACTCTGCTCACTGTGGGAACTTAAGTCTACTTTCCGAAGGATACCAGTGATTAGAGGGACGCTTCCAGAAGCCGTTGTTTAGTAAATCAAAGTCCCAGCATCAGGTGCGGTCTGCCTCCCTAAGAGTGGTCTGTCCAGAAGGCCTCTTGAAGTCCCTAAAACAATACACCTACTGCTGTTGGTTGCCTACCAGAACAAAATGCTAAGACTCTATGGTTCAAGAGAACACACATCCTAGCTACAGGATGTAGGCAAATCTATTTCGAACTGGCTGGAAGGTTCCTCCCTGATGGCTAGCCCTCGTGGTGTCAGAATGTCTGTCACTAAGACTTACTTGTCCATGGACCTCGTGTGCGACAGCACTGGCTAACCAAGGTATGCCCACTGAGGCAACAGTGGTAAGTCTGTTATAGGGATCACCAACCACTTACTGGCTGCAATCAAGGCCCACTCTCCAGGGGCGGGTTGTGGAGGGAGTCATATGAGACACCATAAAGCCAGTCATAGCCCATGGTTTTGAAAGCTACAGGCCTTAACAGGGGAGCCACTGCTGTTATTTTCTAAATGGACATGTGCCTGTCCATCATGCTACCTTCTACAGGACTATGTTCATCCCCGTAGATTAGGGCAGCTTTGGTTATCGAGGCTCCTTTCTGCTTCGATGGTCAGCAGCAAACACAGAGACACTGGACTGTAAAGGTGATGACGACAACTGGCTGTTGAATATTCAGCCATAGATTGGGTGTTTGATTCACCCCCTCCCAGGCTTAGTGAATATTGAAGAGGGATGTAAGTGCCAGAGAAAGCGGGGGAGGGAGTAGTGGGGACACTGACTTCAAACTCACAACCACTGTGATTACACATAAAGGATCTATCTTCACATGGCTGAGCCCCTAGGTAGCCTGACTTGAGGAAGGGGCTTGTGAGAACACATCCCTCCTTGAGGGTTTACCGACAGTCAGTGGTTGATGGGGCATTCTCTTCAGTGGGCCACCGCTGGTAAGGAGCCTGTACTTCTATAAACAAATAAGAAACCCTCTCCCATTCATTCGTAAACAACTCTAATGAAACTCACTAGCTCTCTCTCTCTCTCTCTCTCTCTCTCTCTCTCATACACACACACACACACACACAGTAGGATTACCAGTTGGGAAGAGGAAGAGGATCACTGGGAATATGAGGGGGACAAGAGAGGAGGACAGAGAAGTGAGTATTATTGAAATATGTTATAAACATGTCTGAAAATGTCATCCTGAAAGCCATGATTAAAGATAACCAACACATGCAAACAACAGACACAATGCTAAGGGAGATGAATCTGCTGTCTTGGGGTAAGAAGCTGGCCACAGGGCTGGAGAAATGGCTCAGCGGGTAAGAGTACTGACTGCTCTTCCGAAGGTCCTGAGTTCAAATCCCAGCAACCACATGGTGGCTCACAACCACCCGTAACGAGATCTGACGCCCTCTTCTGGTGCGTCTGAAGACAGCTACAGTGTTAATAAATCTTGGGCCTGAGCAAGCAGGGACCGAGTGAGCAGCCGACCAGAGTAAATAGAGGTTCTAAAAATTTAATTCCCAACAACCACATGAAGGCTCACAACCATCTGTACAGCTACAGTGTACTCACATACATAAGATAAATAAATCTTAAAAGAAAAAGAAAAAGAAAAAGAAATCAAATCCCAGGACTGGCGAGATGTCTCAGTGGTTAAGAGCACTGACTGCTCTTCCAGAGGTCCTGAGTTCAAATCTCAGCAACCACATAACCACATGGTGGCTCACAACCATCCATGAGATCTGATGCCCTCTTCTGATGTGTCTGAAGACAGCTACAGTGTACTTATATATAATAAATAAATCTTAAAAAAATAAAAATTAAAAAAAAGTTGGCACAGACCTCAGAGTAGAGCAGTGATTCCAACAGATCATCTTAAACCATAAGGGTCACCTGCTCGGTCACCAGGAAATAATGTCTTCATGGAAGTCAAGCCCAGCCTGCCAGCCAAGGTTCTACAGCCTGAGTCCCTCACCAGCAGACATATCCCAGGAATTCAGATAGACTGTGTAGCACTAACATAACATCCCCTGGGAGTCATCACTCCAGCATTTCCCAGGAAATAAAATATCACAATTAGACCCTTGAAACATAGTTCAGCACATGTGATAATACAGAGAAAATCCAACCTGAGTTCTCACGAAAACATAGGTTTTAAGAGACTTAGCCCATTTCTTTCTGACCCATGTCTAAATGGGCAAGCAATCCCCTGTCCAGGGTCGATTCAGGGCTGTCTGTGAGAAGTCTCGGTGTCTTATGGAGGATTTCTACTGATGAGTAAAACACCATAACCAAGAGCAACAGGGGAGGGAAGGGTCTCCTGCAGCTTACATCTGACAGTCATCCAGGGTAGTCAGTGAAGGGACTCTCTCAGAAGGACCCTGTGGGATCCTGGCTTGCTCCCCACAACACCACCCAGGACAAGCTGTCAAGGGGTGGCACCACCCACGGTGAGCTGGGCCCTCCCAAATCAATCACATGAGAGTGTTTTCTCAATTGAGCGTCCCTCTTCCCAAATGCCTCTGCTTGTGTCAAGCTGACATAAATCTAGCCAACATATTCATGTTTCATAAGATGGCATGGGATAATTGAGCTGTACAAAGCCAAGACTCGGAGACACCCAACGGTTGCCGAGCCTGGGCACCCACGCCCTGGCAAACTGCACTAGAACTCAGGAGATGTTGCCGAATCTCTTCTTCCTGCGTGCACCCTGGGAGTTTGCTATCCTGCCTTTGTGCTTGCAAGGGTACCTGTAGCCAGAGAGGGAGTCAACAAACCAATTGCTTACAGGCTTCCATTTGATCCACTGCACTGTGTAAAAGAACACAGGAGGGTCTTTGTATTGGCTCAGTCGTGGTGTGGAGGGATGTGGAGAATCGACACAAAGAACTAGTGATATTGCATGATTCGGCCAGGTGTGTCTGTCCTGTTCACAAGCAACAGGTGTGTGTGTGTGTGTGTGTGTGTGTGTGTGTGTGTGTGTGTGTGTGTGTCTGGGCCAGGCACTATCCACTAAGCCATCTCTCTAGGCCCAAGTAGCAGCAACTTTTAAAACAAAAACCAAATGAAGAAAAGGGAGAGAACCCAAAGCTCCTTCTACCCTCTACTCACACTCACATACACACACACACACACACACTCACACACTCACACTCACATACACACACACACACTCACACACACACGCTCACACTCACATACACACACACTCACACTCACATACACACACACACTCACACACACACTCACATACACACACACACACTCACATACACACACTCACATATACACACACTCACACACACACACTCACACTCACATACACACACACACTCACTCTCTTTCTCTCTCATGCATGCACATGCACACACACACCTCCACATGCCTATTCTTTTCTCTGGAGAATTATTAAAAATCAATTGGGTCAGCTGACCTAGGGCAAGGCCACCCTCAGCCTGCATCCCTCACTCCTATGAGGAAAGTTCGGCTGAGCATCCTCATGGTGTCAAGAACTGGGCACAGCACAGAGATCACTGTGGTGCTCTTGATGGGCCTCGAAGTCGGAACTCTAGGCCACAACAATGATCCCCAGCAATGTGGACGCTGGAGAGCATCCCCTGGGGGGGCCTGAGTTGGTCACTAACGATACCAGTAGCTCAACGGATGCCTAACCGCAGCACTGATGGAGCCTTCCTGTCAACAGTATTTCCTGTGTCCTAGGCAAATTCACCCACGTTTCATTCCCTCCTAGAAAAGCGCTACAGGGTAAAACCTACGCCGCTACCCTGCCGCTACCTGCTTGTACAGACGAAAATGCTGAGCCTGGGAAGGGCTCTTTATCCTTTCACTCAACAGTATTTTCCATGGTCTCCCCTGAGCCTCATATCGGCAGTACCTCTGACCACGTGGTGGATACATTCTGGCAGGAGAAAAGTTGCTTATTGTAGCAACTTTCTGGCTCAGAAGAAGCAAGCTGTTTGGACTTGGCCACTGCTGCGCATCTTGACCGTTCGCAGTTCAGCACCACGTCTCCTTGAATTCAAGAAGGGCAGGTTAACTTTTTCCAACTCTGATGTCTGAAACCTGACTGTACCTTATGATACACTCGCAAGAAAGCTATGAGCTATAGGCAAAAGAAAGCTAATATAACCGTTAAATGTGGATTTAGGTAAACCCAGGCTGTGGGATTATAAACCAAACCGAAATGTTTACAGCTGTTGGTACCAAATGCAGTTGAATTTCGACTTAAGATCCCTAGGATTACTTCATACATTGAAAATAAAATAAAATAACAACTATGAACCAAATGTCAGCAGTCCCTATCACAGACTATGTAATTACGGGAAGTAGGAATCTTAAAGTCTGGGGATTGATTTTTCCAAGAACAAAGGACTCACATTCAGATGGCAAACACTTGTCAGAATTTTTTTTTTTTTTTTTTGAGCTTTTAAGCCGCTAGCAATATTTGATGTGCTAAGAAAAATAAAACTGTGCCTTTGGGGGCTGGAGAGATGGCTCAGTGGTTAAGAGCACTTGCTACTCTTACATAAGACCTAAGCTGGTTTCTAAGCACCCACGCGGCAGCTCACGACCACCTTTAACTCCAGTTTCAGGGGATCTGATGCCCTCTTCTGGCTTCCATGGGCACTGCATGTACATGGTATGCAAACATGCATGTAGCTCTCTGAGTTAGAGGCCAGACTGGTTAGCCCTGGCCAGCAAGGGCCACACAGTGAGACCTTGTCTGAATGGGAGGGGAGGGAAAAGGAGGGGAGAAAAGGGGAGATGAGAGGAGGGGAGAACATGGGAAGAGGGGGAAGTCGGGGAGAGGAGAGGAGAGGAGAGGAGAGGGAGGGAAAGTTCATGGTTTGAGATTATAGCTCTCATGGAAGGGAAGGGGAAGGGAGAGCAAGGAAGAGGAGGGAGGGGAGGGGAGGGTAAACTATGGGTTTAGTAGATGAGACAATGTATCCAAACCCTATTATTTTTAAACAATCATGTTGCATGGGTGTTTACCTGTGTGCATATCTATGCACCATGTGTGTGCCTGGTACCTGCAGAGGCCAGAAGAGGACATCAGACTCCTTGAGACTAGAGTTACAGGCGGTTGTGAGCCACCACCATGTGGATACTGGGAACCGAACCGTGGACCTCAGAGAAAACAGCCATGATGTTGCCTGACCCTGGACAACAGCTAATCGTCCATGTGGCTTTGTTGCTGGCCCCAGGAAATGCCTCTTCAGGGAGCCAGCCCTACTTGATCAGTCAGGGCTGTCTTGGCTTATGGAATTCTCTTTCTGACAAGTCTTTTTCAAACACATTTTCATTTTTATACCCTAGAGCTTCCGGTGGATACAGTGATTCTCTTAAGGGAATTTCTGTTCCAATGGCAAGGTGCGGGAGGCATGTCCTAAGTTATACTGGTCTTTCCAATGCTTAGAGCTGCTATGCCCACAGTTGCTTTGTCTGTGCTGTCTACGTGTGTAACTGTGCCCACATTCCTTTCCTCGACAAGCTACACTGTTGAGAGCTTTCGGTGCCACTTCTAGGAATTGGCATTTGTCACTGAGCTCAGACAAGGAAGGAGGCTCAGATAAGAATATCAGAAAGTGACCACGGGGCTTTGTTCACTGCTTGGCTGAATTGCTGTCTTGTATGATCTCTTTGCTCACTACTTTCCTGTGTGATCTCCTTGTTTACGACTTCCCTTGATGACTTTGTCTTTGATCTAAGAACTGGCCATGTGTTTTGGATGCACCTAGAATGATATAAAAGCAGGCTGGGAAAGAGTGAACCTGCTTCAGCCTCAGCCCTGGCTGGAGTCATGCTATAACTTTGTCTAGTTGTTTTTCTTTTTCAATCTTCACTCTCTCCCTTGAGACCCTGTTGACTGACTGAGCTGGCTTGGTGACTTTTTTTTTTCCACATATTTCTGCTCCCCACCACACACACACACACACACACATCGTAAACCTGACTAAAAGCAGTGAGCAGTAGCCATGCCACAGCCTGAAGGTTGTGCTGTCCTGGAATTGCCTCCTCCCCACAACTTAGTCCATTCCTTGTAAGCCTAATCTCACCTGGGCTCAGGACACAGGCAAAAAGCAGCCAGATTCTTTGCCAGAGTGAACCAAGAGTATCTTATAGCCTGGTTCCTGTCACAGCAGCGCTTTGGCCCCGTGCCGTTTCATGCGCACGGTTTTTATGGTCTACATTTTCATCATCGCTTTGGTTTACCAAGCCCTGGAGAGAGGGCTGGGCTGCGCTCGGCATACAGCACTCTAGGGCACGCTTGCACATCCTCATGCTGACAGTTCCAAGACCTGAGTACCACCCCCTGCTCAGACCTACTGCAGCATGGACAAACTTTCTTAATACTTCTTCCAGTCATGCAACAAAATATCTGACAAGAAGCTACTTGAGGGGAAAAGATTCATTCTAGCCCACAGTTTGAGGGTATAGCTCCACCCGCTGGGGAAGGCTGCTGGCTCATAGCTCCATGGACCAGGAAGCAGAGTGATGACTGCAGGCACTCGGGTAGACTCTTCTACCCCTCTTTTTTAGTCACCCTGGGACCCAGTCCACGTGAACAATGCCACCCATAGTCAGGGTGGGTTCCCCTTTCAGTTCATTCTCCCAGGAAAAGCCCTCCCAGGCATGCCTCAGAGTGGAGCTCACTAACACACTAGGCGTATCTTAATCTACTCAAGTAGAAGTCAGCATCAACCACCATGAGTCACTTTAGGAAAGGTGTTCCCCTAATTCTGAAGGTTCTCACGCTCTCAAGGAATGACGCGTGTAGAATTCCATCAGTGTGAACATGCATACACGCACTCTGAACCCTACTTTAAAAGAGCGTGCATTCCCTAAGTGCATGAAGTCACAAGAGCCGCCCCACGTAAGTTCACATTTCTCTGCCTTGGGAGAGATGCAGTTTTCTTTTTTTTTATTTATTTATTTGCTTATTTATTTATTTATTTTGAGATGCAGTTTTCTTAAGAGCATGGTCTGGCAGCCCATCACCTTAACCACTCAGCCACCTTGGCCCACAACATTATCTTTCTCTGCTAGCATTATTGCCACCCTGTGCAGACTAGCTGCATTATCATTAGCAATCAGAATGCAGGACTACGGTTACCATGGTGAGTTAGCTGAACTACCTGAAAGGCCTCCGCCCTGAACGGAACCACTGAACAAGCTCACTGACTAGGACTGGTGTGAAAGGGAAGCCTGAAATGTCACAGATGCAGAGCTAAATCATGCGGGGCTCTCTTGACCTCTCAAACCCCATTCACTGAAGCTGGAGAGATGACTCAACAGTTAAAAGCACTGGCTGCTCTTCCAGAGGACCCTGGTTCCATTTGTAGCACCCACAGGGTGGCTTGCCACCATCTGTAACAGTGGTTCCCGTCCTGCTGCCCTCTTCTGGCCTCTATGAGCATTGCCCATGCATGGTGCATAGACACGCAGAAAAAAACAAAACAAAACAAAACAAAACAAAACCATACACACCAAATAAACAGATCTTTAAAATACTGCCCACTTTGTGTCCACCTCTGTGTGTGTAATCTAACTTACAACTCTTGGGTAAGTTCTTCTGGAATATAGAAACAGAGGCCCACAGCAAGCATTGCCCCACTTTGCTGCAGTCTACTTAGCTGACATTCCTCTCTCTCTCTCTCTCTCTCTCTCTCTCTCTCTCTCTGTGTGTGTGTGTGTGTGTGTGTGTCTCTGTCTCTATGTGTATACATATATATATATATATACACATAGAGACAGACAGACACACATATTATATATATATATATATTTCCCCCCTGCTAGAACACAGCACTAGGTGACCTGGATTTGTGTTCCTGAGCCACAGTCACTCATGTCTGGCTCCAGAATAAACTGACCTTCTTCCCTTTGGTGGTGCTGACAACCGGCCTTTACTGAGCACTAGGTTTCTCTCTGTCCCTTCTATTCCCCACGCCAACTCTCAGAGGGAGGTGCTCTTGGTATTCTTATTTTATATTTCGGGTGAGTTTGCAGGGTCACAGAGAGAGCAAGCAGAGACGGGGGCCAGGTTTGCCCGAATGCCAGTCCCTGTGGTGTTCAGGAAGAGTGGGTGCCTCCCCCGCCCCCCAGCATCCTGCCAGAGGAGACACAGACTCACGGTGCTTTCTGAGCAGGGTACGAAGGCATGGGTTCCAGAAAGACGTGCCCCCAAAAAAAGCTGGGAGGGAAAGGGTTTAAGGAAATAAAGGCTAACATACCCTGGGTCACAGTCTACTGAAGAAATCAGGGCAGGAACTCACGCAGGGCAGGAACCTGGAGGCAGGAGCTGATGCAGAGGCTGTGGAGGGGAGCTGCTCACTGGCTTGCTCAGCCTGCTTTATTACAGGACCCAGGAGCACCAGCGGGGATGGCCCCACCCACAATCTCCTCCACCAATCACTAATTAAGGAAATGAACTACACTTTGAGCTGGCCCACCTCAACATTTACCCCCACCTACAAACTGCTGGAGCATGTGAAGGGGCGGGTCCTACAGATCCAAACTGCAGGATCTCCATGACACAGGGCAACAATGGGAGACCTGAGAGGAGTCCCACTGAGAACCCAAAATCGATAAAGTAGCAGAACCCAGCAGCCTCGGTCCAGACCAATCTATCATTGCAATAAACATTTACAAACAAAAAAGGTGTGGGCAAAAGGGTATACTATGGGACACACTGTGACACGCCACAGCTTCCACGACGAGATGGGTGATTTGGGGGTTTGTTTTCTTTAGTGGGCAAGGTTGTAAGGCAGCTATGAAGGGACAGGGAGATGAGTTGGGTAGGGATGCATGATGTGAAATTCACGAAGAATCAATAAAAAGTTTTTAAAATGACAAACGCCCTACAGCCAGCTCTTATGGAGCCCTTTCCTTAGCTGGGGTCCCCTCCTTTTGGATGGCTCTAGCTTGTGCTGCATTGATATAAAAGCATCCAGCACAGCTCATCTCTTCCAGCTGTGTCAACCTGTGGTACAGATCCAGACAGCCTGGTGAGCAGGCTTAGGCAGACACACAGGCGTCCACCCCGATTCTGGGGATACAGCAGGAAGGAGCCTGGCTAGACACACCGCTCTCTCTGAAGGCTGTGTTTCTACGGTGCTAAGAGCAGCAGAGGCCTCCCTGAGCCCAGATGTCGTGGGGGCCCAGGACCCACAGTTCTAAACACGACAACTTTTCTTCCCAAGTAAACTTTCCCAGTGACTTGTTCCACCCGTTCCTCTGGACACGAGAGCCGTCTGCGTATAAAAATCCTTTGTGCGGATTTTTCCTTGAATGTTTCCTCAGGAAAGTGGACAAAAAGGATTTGGGGAAAGGAAAAGGAGAGAGAGAGAGAGAGAGAGAGAGAGAGAGAGAGAGAGAGAGAGAGAAAGAGAGAGGAGAAGAGAAGAGAGAATATCTAGGAATGAAGAAAACACCCAAGGTGTGTTTCCCAGCACTGAGCAGCTCAGCACTGCATTATGGGAAGTAGAGCCATCTCAGAGCGTGTGACAGACAGGAGGATGTGATAAATGTCCTAGATGCAGGGAGGAGCAGCTAACCCCACACACAGGGAGGGTGACAATAACCTAGGGTAGTGCTGACTTCCCACCAGGACCTCTACCAGACATTTTACACAGCACACGATGTGTAAAAGCCAAGGGAAGCCACTCCACCCCTCGGCTTCCCGGTGGGCAAAGTGGAAGCCAGCATCTCACGGGAATCGAGGGTGGAGGAGGAGGTCTGGGGAGAGTCAGAAGATCGCACTACTAATTGCATGGACTAGAGGTGAAGTGTGGACCCTGCTGGATGATAAATACCTAGAGTACATGGAAGTTTTACTGCCCTAGACACCAGATCCTGAAGCAAAGAAATCCTCCTCCCTGTCACAGGAAGAACCTGGCACCGGCTGCTCTTCTGTGACTCCGGGAAAGCAGCAAGGCCTCCGTCCAGGGCTGAAGGCTACACGAGGGCTTAGTGTAGGGCATGGTAGTCTGAGCACTCAGCCATTAGAAGCAGCTTTGCCATCATCCCTGTCATCTCTTTAAAGGATTCAGAGGATAACGGGCTTCCCTTTTTTGTTTGTTTGTTTGCTTGCTTGCTTGCTTATTTAAGTAAGGTTCGTGTTATCCCAGGGGGCTCCACAGTACCTTCTCTTCTGAGGAGACCGTCAGCTTGTCGCTGGATATCAAGCTGCACACCTGGTCCAGACTTAAGCTCAGAAACTCTTCCCCCAGCATCACCTCTGGGAAGTGCTGCTCTGCTCCAAGACAAGAAGTTAAGACAACAAGGTTAGGCCTCGAGTGACCATGGGCAACCTTTGGGGGGGGGGGCAGAAGCTGAGGAGAAAGGCAGAGGTCTGAAGGCGAGGAGGAGCTGGAGGGCAGAGGAGAAAAAGACAGACATCCAGGCTGTGGGGGAGAAGGACTTTTAGTCCCCAAGTGAAGGTGTGTGCCACCCTGTGTTGTCTCGTCCTGAACAATGGTGGAGAGGAAAGTGGAGCAGAGAGACCTGGGTTTATATTTGGTCTGCTATCTGTGAGACGGATCCAGGCACTGCAGGAAAGCCTCCCTGGGACCTGCTTACATAATTGAGCTCATTGGCTGTCCAGGTGCAAGCACGGCGCCCCCTGCAGCTCAGCCACACAGAAGTGGTTCGGAATAACTTCCTGACAGAAAGTCCCTGGAGTTCTTGTGGGACTTCAACCTCAGGAGGTCAGAAGGCGGCATCACTCTCTCTCGGGGCCCCAAACCAAGCCTATCACTGAGTCCCTGTTTGACGGGGATATCCAGGTTAGTGTCCGCCCAGGTGATAACAGGTTGGCTGCGTGAACCCACGGAACTGACCCCAGCGGCCAGCCCGGAGAGCTGTTAGGAGGAGGAAAACCTGGGGTCAGCTATAAAGCAAGACAGAAGCCACAGGCCTGAGGTCCACAGAAAGGAAGCCCGAGAGACAGTTCCAGTCTTTGTATCTTCCTGGGCCATCGTCCAGAGCACAGTGTTCACTGAGCTGCCATCTGCTATAAAAGAAGGGACTAGGTGTAGCCTGGGTCTACCCTGGGACCAGTATCATCGTGTCTGTGGGTTTCAGGATGAGGGCAGACCTGGAGGTGTTTTGCCAGCCTTTCCCATGTAAATTCACCCAGATGGCGTTTCCCAGTGTAGGCAGCCCCAGTTGCTCACAACACCCTCCTGCTGCCCCACTTTGGCTCTCTCAGCAGCCCCTCATCCCGCTGCCCCTTGCCTGGTAGCATCTTCAAGGACTCTAATGGGAGGCACTCCTCTATTTCCACTGGAGTTGCCCTGCCCCATCCAGCTGACCTCTCAGATGACAGAGTCCTCCAATCCTAAGAGGCTACTGAATAGCAGGCCTAATAAAACTACATAATGCCAAAGAAAATTAGAACCTATTAAATCATCCCCACATTCATCACCTCAAGAAATTGAAAGGGAACTCAAATCATTACTTGTAAAAATTATGTATGGGGCTGAAGAGACAGCTCGGTGGTTAAGAGCACTGACTGCTCTTCCAGAGGTCCTGAGTTCAAATCCCAGCAACCACATGGTGGCTCACAACCATCCATAATGAGATCTGACGCCCTCTTCTGGTGGTTCTGAAGTCAGCTACAGTGTACTCATATAAGTATAGTAAATAAATCTTTTTTTAAATAATTAAGTGTGTGTGTGTGTGTGTGTGTGTGTGTGTGTGTGCACCACATGCATGCAGGAGGCCATAAAGGTCAGAAGAGGGCAGCAGATCCCTGGAACTGGATTTGCAGGCAGTTGAAAGCCACCATGTGGGTGCTGACAGCCCACCCCAGGTTCTCTGCAGGAAGAGCACACTCACGTAACACTCTTAAGAGTTAACTCTAACCCCCAAACTATCGGACGCCAGCCCTTCTCAAACCATTTCTTACAGAACTTACTTTTAATTTGAGACTGAAATTTTTCTCACACAGTGAGTTTCTGTATGAATTGCTACCTTTGTCTGGATTACCCACGTGTTAATATTTTATTCTTAGATAAAGGAGTTATAAACACCCCCCCCCATAAAGCGCCATCCTGGTCAGCCTGACGATGTGACTGTGGTCCGGATCACCTTCCCTGAATGGGGCAAACCAGCGAGCCGGACTCCTGACTGTCATGAAGAATGAGGGTCAGCCTTTTGGACTTTGCCTCTCTGAGCCTTTGGCTTTTAGGTCCTAGGAGAATCTTACAAACCAGCACAGCCAGCCTCTGGCCTTCAAATGTCTAGCTTTGGTTGGACCAAACATGGCAAATGGGAAACAGGAAGGTGTGGAGAAAAAAAGGAGGTAGAGACACAGACATCTGTGCAGTGAGAAAGAACATGACTCTTCATGGCAAATGGAGCAAAGCACCTGGGAAGTGCCGTGCAGTGTGATCCTCGAGGATTGGCAAACAACCCTGAAACCCCAGAGATAATGAAGGCAGAAGACAGCCTCCTGCCTCCAGCCCATTCCTGCCCCATGGCAGGGTGTGTGACTTCAGCCTAGGTCCCTTCCTGCTACTGTGGACTGCTCCTTAACCCTGAAGGAGTTGCCCATTGGAACTCCCTCCAGGAAGGCCACTCACGGTGTGGTGTCTAGTGGGAGGGGCACCAAAGGGAATGAGAGCTCAGCTTCTCATCCAACACTGGTACCCAGGGAACTTGGTGGGGGGAGAGGGTGAGAGAGAAAAGTCGAGAGTGATTCGGGAGGAGAAAGCTTGTCACCCCATCCCTGAGCCTGAGGGGGCTGAGACATGGACTTTGAAAAGACAAACACGTGTGCATATAATGGCTAGAAGCCCGTCACAGAGGCTGCTGAGCACAGATCCCCTTAGAACTCAAGATGAGTAAGCCCAAAATGAAGCTGGGTTGTTTTGATGCGGGAGAGCAGGACTTGTGCAGACAAAGCAAAGAATGAAACATTGACTCCTTTGACTGTGTAGCAAACAAAGGAAGCTAGAGAAGTCTAGGGGAAAGAGATGGGTGCCCATGGTAACAGTGCCCAAGTTAACAGCTCCACGTCTTGTGCCAAAACTGGAAGCAACTTTCTTCCAAGAGTCACAGAGCCTACATGATGCTGTGCCCCCTTGAGAGCTTAAATAAGGAGGAAAGGAGTAAAAGTGAGTTTGGAATGGAGAGGGAGGGGATGAGAAGGGAAGAAGAAAGAAGGGAGGGGAGGGGCGGCGGAAAGGAGAAGGGTGGGAAGCAGACGAGGTTACAGGTGAGGAGCAGAGTGTTTCTCTATTCCATCTGAGGAGACATTAGCCCCAGCCTCCATCCCAGGGTTCCCTTTCTGTTAGCAACACGTAAGAAGCAACGGGGTAAATGGGTGTGCAGCAATGGCTTAGTGGTTAAGAGCACTGCCCTTGCAAAGGACCAATTCAGCTCCCAGCATCCACATAGCAATGCAGGACCCTCTGTAACCCCAATGCCAAGGGATCTGATGCCCTCTTCTGGCTTCTGTGGGCACTGTATGCAAGTGGAGCACAGATATACATGGACACACACACACACACACCATTTAAAAACAAAACAGGATAAACAAATCACGAACAAGGTGTGGCTCCTAACTGGGCTTCCAAGAAGGAAGTCTATCCCCAGAAGATTGGGCCCACATTAACCATTTTCCTAGATACTCTCTAAAAAGCACCCACTCTGCTTGTAGGGGTATTTCCCCAAGAATCAGCTACAATTGCCTGGTTTTTTATTGTCTTGCTTCAATGTATTTATTGTATTGTTTTGTTTTGTTGTTTGTTCTTTGTATATTCACTTAATTGGGTAGATCTCCTTGTTATGGCTTCTGGTGGTTTTCTGATGCTGTTTTGACACAGCTCCTTGCTATGGATCCAGATTGGTCTCAAAGTCTTATCCTCCTGTCTCAGGCTCCCAAAGGCAGGCATGCACAGCTACAGCAGCCCCCACAATGCATCAGCACGGCATGGCATTGAGCCTTGGATAAGAGAAGGCTTGGGTACATCTCACAGCCACTTTTTTCTAGACTTTGGTCTCCTCGTTGATAAAATGAAATCCAAACACTTGAACTAGGTCTCATTTTAAGGCTCAAAAATGATAGTGTGCATTTTATCAGTAGGTCACGAGGGCAGGGAGGGACACGTTTTAATCACTTTGTCTAGGCTGAAAGGGAAAGTCTTGGTCATTCTCACATCCTGAGGACCCATCTGTTCAAGGAAACAGGACATATTCAAAAAGACACAGAAATGGCGAGTCAGAAACACTGTACCACCCAGAGCTTGTATCAGGAGGATAGGCAAGAACAGAGGGGACCATCAGCCCTAGAAACACAGGACATGCACTTTCCAGGCAGGTCCCATCAGCAAATCCTGGACAACAGGCAACGAAGACAAACACACAGTCATTTCTTGCAGTCAGTAGATTTTAAATTTTCTTGACTTCCTAAAATGAAATTTTCAAAAACAAACTATTTATTTTGAGTGTTTTCTGTCCCCAAATGACAATCAACAATAAACTAAATGCTAAACTATTTAAACACTGTTTAAAAGTGGTGATATGCATTAGTCTACTCTGGATTCCTGGTGAAGCCTACCAGCCTGTTCCCTCTTCACAGAGTCCAGCTGTAGGCACCACGGCTCTGATAGAGACACCTGTCCACAGCTTTGAGGAGCCCACTGGGACTACAGGTCCTGCCAAGTCTCTGGCATCAAATCTAATTCCATTGCATTCAACAAACTTTCTAGCCATGCGACTATCCAGTCTTGTGAGGCTACTATTTCTCACCTCTTAATGGAATGTCTCATAAAGTCCTGTGAGCACTAAAATAAGCAAATATCTAAAAACGTGTTTACTGAAAACATCTGCACTGGCTGATTTTGTGTGTCAATTTGACACAGGCTGGAGTTATCACAGAGAAAGGAGCCTCCCTCGAGGAAATGCCTCCATGAGATCCAGCTGTAAGGCATTTTCTCAATTAGTGATCAATCGGGGAGAGTCCATTGTTCGTGGTGCTACCCCTAGGCTGGTAGTCCTGGGTTCTATAAGAAAATAAGCTGAACAAGCCAGGGGAAGCCAGCCAGTAAGTAACATCCCTCCATGGCCTCTGCATCAGCTCCTGCTTCCTGACCTGCTTGAGTTCCAGGCCTGACTTCCTTTGGTGATGAAAAGCAATGTGGAAGTGTAAGCTGAATAAGCCCTTTCCTCCCCAACTTGCTTCTTGGTCATGATGTTTGTGCAGGAATAGAAACCCTGACTCAGACAACATCCAAACACTACAGAACAGTGACCAAGTGATGTACCAAAAGCAGTGTTTCTTCAAAAATCAAGAGGACCAATCTGGTGCCTACAGACAGGCTTGCTGGCACCAATAATCCCAACTGGAAGCCTGTGGCCACGGCTGTTATTTTTCTTGAGCCATCTCTCCTGCCCCCTTCTCCCACTGAGTATCGCCAACAGAGGACTCTGGGCTAAACATCTCCTCTAGAAGAGGCACCTCGATATAAAAACAGCAGCGTCCTGGGTAAATTCAGAGATGGCTCAGAGAACATTGAACAGAGTCTCCTGAGGTCCTGGGTTCTGTTTCGCTCCTGGAACTGCTAAACTTTCTGTACCAAGCTACCGTATGCTTATCTCAGTGTTGAAAGTCTTCCGGAATATTTGTTTGACAATGTAAATATCAATCTCTCCACTTTAGAATCAGCAGAGCAGAAGATCAAAAAGACTACATCTCCTGCTCCAGTTCACACAATGGTAAACATAAAGCCAGGGTTTGACACCAAAGCCTGTCTGATTATAGTAGCATGTGTTCTGGAAGTACCAGAGTCTCTAAGATGAAGACAAGTCCTAGGGATGGAGAGATGACTCAGAGGCTGAGAACACCCGTTGCTTCTCCTGAGGACCTGGGTTCCGTTCCTAGCACCCACACGGGCAGCAACCCACAACAGACTGTGGAACTCCAGTTCCTGGGAACTGTCGCCCTCTTCTGGCCTCTGTGGGCACTGCATGCACTTGGTACACAAACATACATGCAGGCAAAACATTAACACATGGTTAAAAGGATAAATTGAAAAGGCTGTCCTGAGAAGGCCATTTGGATAAAACTAAATATAAATACCTGAAAACCCTAAACTTTCCCTCTTGGATGTGATAGAGATGGGTGGAGGAGGGATACACACAAAGAAAGAGAGAGGAAGGCTACAAATATGAAGAACGTTCTTTTTAAAGGGGAAACAGTCATCTTAGACTAGTGGTGCTCTAATCATTGTGGACTCATCCCTGGCTTCACAGCATAGACAAACGTAGTGGGTTGAATTAGGTGTCCCCCCCTCAATACTCTTGAGCATTTGGATTTGGCCCCCAGGTGGTGGCATCACCTGGGTGGGTTTAGGGGGTGTAACCCTGCTGGAGGAAGTCTGTCACTGGGGGTGGACTTTATAATTCTGGTACATAAATCAAACTTCTACAAGGTCCCCAGGCCTTTGTAGTGCTTTATCACGGCGACAGAAACGACACTAAGATCACCTCTGAATTAAGATCTCTCCCTGTCTACTGGGCTCGACAAAGTATATTCACCCATGTTCCCTAAGTCTGTTCTCCCCAAAACAGAGAAATAAAGTAATTTCCATATCCTAATCCCCCTACCTTATCGTGAGGTCCTTCCAAGATATGGGGACTGGGAAACCCATGGAGGCATGTGCAGAATCAAAGCACTTGACGGGGAAAGAAAATCTTAGGAGAACTACCTAGGTGTTCCCCTCTAGATGTCCTGTCCCCGTCCCCCCCCCCCCGTGCTTCCCCTAGGTGCTCCCCCGTCCCCCAGTCCTTATTTCTGATTTTTGAAGAGCAGAGGTTAGCCTTCCTGAACCAGGACTTGATTTCCTCAATTACATAGATTTCTCTGCTCCAAGGAGAAAGCTAGGTTTCCACAGGGAAGTGACAGAGCCCACCTTGATGTCCTCCCAGAAGGGTCAGGGCCACTAGCCCTCAGATTCCAAATATCATTTCCATGTGCCCCCACAGAAGGTAGGAAATATTCTCCATATGGCCCATGTCTCGTTTCTCATGATATATATGTATGCTTCTCCTGCTCTCTCAAGTACACACACATATACACACACACATACACACATGCGTATGCACACACACACACTGCCATGAGCTCCTTAAAACTGCCCACTTATCAGTGCCATTTGGTGCGGTGCCTGGGTTGTAGCAAGTGTTCAAAACAGTAAAAACTCCCACCCTCAGCTTCATCCTCTCCTCGAGCCAACTTGGATACAGCCCAGTCGTGAGAAGGGCCTCGACAGGCCAGAGATTCATGGTTTAAATGCCTCACAAAACTTTTCTGCTCCTGACTTAATTACTTCGTTCCACCAAATGACCTAATTAATCAAAAGGGGGGGTGGGCATTTCTCTTTATGAGCACATGAAATGAAATGGCTTTTCCATCTTGTGGCTGGAGGGTTTCAGCTCAGCTCTGGCAGGTTGATGTAAACAGCATACCCAAAGAATTTTAACTGCCAAGGCTTTAATGAGGCCCCATTAAAATCCCCTAAGCAGCCCCGCTGATGGCCCAGGCACATGGCCCTCTAACTACCAAACAACCAAGTCTCTGGGGTTAAAGATTAAACGGAGCAACAATTACAAGGGATAAGGAATGGGTTGTGCAAACTTGAGAGTCGCCTTGCTGGCCTCCGACTTAGACGGGCTGGGATACTCGCTGCTGAGGGCCAGAGGTCTGCACAGTCAGCTTCTGAAGGCCCACTCTCCCCGATCACACACACACACACACACACACACACACACACACACACTCACTCACACTAAACATGACAGCAGCAGAGCCAAAGTCTCACACATCACCCTGCAAGCAGACTGGACACCGAAGAAGCAGGAAGTGCTGCTGCAGCTGCAAGGGCCCGGGTCGATCCAAACAGGAAATCAAGCCATCTGCTGGGCAGAGAAGTGCGGTCCCTAGCCAGTGCTCCACACACTGGGGGGCTGGAGACCCTTTCTACAGAAAGTACACAGAACTGGGAATCAAACTCAGAGCCTACACGCACTAGGCAAGGTCTGACTGGATCTCCAGCCACATCAGTTTAAACATACGTTTTCTTGGGTCTAGTAACACTACCAAGACTATACCCTGCCAACTATAGTCCAAAATATTGTGCACAAGAATGCTCACTTTACTGAGGGTCAGTAGGAAGGGCGCTTGTGGCTGAAGCCTGCAACCTGAGTTCAATCCCAGAACCCACAGGGTAGAAGGGCACAACTGACTCCCGTGAGTTTTTCTCTGACCTCTGCGTGCACCGTGAAACCCTGAAGCCCCCACCCAATATGAAGTAAATGTAAAAATTAATTTAATGCTCGCTGAAATATGGTCTATAAAACTGGAAGCATTAATATCCATCAACAGAGTATTGGTATAGCATCTCTGTCTGTCTGTCTGTCTCTGTCTGTCTGTCTGTTTCTCTCTCTCTTTCTCATGCCCACACAACACACTAAAATGGACAGCCTTGTTCAAGAGTCTGGATATGATTCTAAGATCTTATATTAGGTCAAATAAAAGCATAATGCATAGGGGGCTGGTATGGTGGCTCATGGGTCAAGAACAATTAGCTGCTCTTCCAGAGGACCTGGGTCAGTCCCCAGCATCCACACGTTGGCTCACAACTGCCCGTAACTCCAGTTCCAGGAGATCCAATGGCCTCTTCTGGCCTCTACAGGCACACATACTATATATGGATATGCATCCAAACACATAACATAAGATGATAAAATGTTGAAAGGACGGTGGGTACAGAGAGTGTCTGTGTCCACCAAAACACATGATACATACGTTCTATAGGAACACCCAATATTGTGCCCCAGACCTCTTCAAAGGGACTGGCGGGAGAATGGCAGGTGTTCATACCTTCACTTCTGACTGACAAGAAGATAACTCACCTCATACAATAGTATATATTTTATAAAGTTTAGTGCAGTGGTATGGGAATGTAACTGCAGATGTGGGAGACTTCCCAGGACCTAACACAGAGGCATTTTTAAACCTGGGGAGCATTTTTTCCTTTATTTTATTTTATGTGCATGAGTGTTTGCCTCATGTATAGCAGCTGTACACCACATGAGCTCTAGGACCCTCAGAAGTCAGAAAGAAGAGGGTGTCAGACCCCCTGGAACTGGAATTACAGATGGCTGTGAGCCACCATATAGGTGCTGTGAATAGAATCTGGGCCCCCTAGAAGGACAGCGGGTGTCCTTAACCATTGAGCCATCTCTCCAGACCATAAACATGTTTTCAATGAAAGAGATACTGAAGGGTCCAGGGGGGGACAAAGTTGCTGTGGTGTTTCACTTCCGGTGGGACTATTCTGCCTCTCACGGTCATTCTGCCCATCTGCTTTTCCTGGACCGATCGGTGATGGGGTTTGTATTCAAGTTGAAATAGTGACAATATGTCAGAAAAAGAGCTTTCGGTGGAAACGTGTTCAGGAACAAACTGTGGGGTGGCAGGCAAGTGAAGGCAGAGCCCAGTTGGCTAGAAACTGGGGAGGGGAGAAGAGGGACCACATATCCACCTACCTGTATTTCCAGATAAAGGAATCCCAGGATTAGGAGCCTTGAACTGGTCCCCTTCCTCAGGGGTTTGAACACCAGCAGTTAGAAGCCATGAGCTCTGGCATCTAAACCTGGACCCAGCTCTGAGGCCCCTCAGTACAGCAGCTGGGTCTGTCAGGGGGGACCCAGAGCCCAGACTTGGGGTTTCTGCTACTGCAGGATATCGCTCTTACCCTTCATCATTCCCTCCATCCTAAAACCAGCAAGGCTTTATAAAAACAGCCCAGGGTCGCTCAGCCCCATGGGTTGGCAGGCCTGACTCCTGGATCTGATACAAGGGATTCCCTTGCAAGGTTGGCTCGAAAATACTTTGTAAAGCAAGGCAGTCCAGCATTATTTCTTGCATGTAACAGTATAAAATGAAAGGTCAGGCTCCAGGGATAAACGGTCACAAAATGAAGCAGGCCCACGTCCGTCAAAGATGAAGGACCCAAGGCATCATTCCAGCCTCCCTCTCTAAACACAGCAGTCATGATCATTTCCTTTTTACTCTCTGTTCATTGGGCTTGGAGCTTCTGCATTATCCCCACACCATAAACCCCCTGCTTTACAAAGCTGAGGCTGCGCCAAAGGCAGGCTGTGGGAAGGTCACAGGCCTGCATCACAGAGAGGAGGTTCCATGTCTGTCAAGCACACTAACTGAGCCAGGGAATGTAGACATGGCCACGCGTGCAGAGAGGGGACAATCTCTGTGTGGCTAGGTACAGTGCAATCAAGAAGAAAAGAAGACACCTATGTTCTGCTTCCCCAACCCCAAGTCTGTACCAGCATCGGCTGTCTGTCCATCTGTCTACACTGCTGGGATTTGGTGACACCGTGACACAGGCGTCTAAGCATACCATTTCAGTGGAATAGGCCTCCTATCTCACTACCTGTGCTCCTCGCTACCCTTATGTGCAAACTGGAAGCTGTGGGAGGCAATAGCCACAGATGCTGACACTGGGTTTAATTCTGTCCCTGCCCTAACTAGTTGCATCTCCTTGGACCACCTTACCTTTGGTTTCCTCAACGGTTGCATACCTTTGAGGAGTAGGGTGTTCATGAAGTGCTCAGTGTAAAAGGGTAACCAAAGGAAAAGCTCTAATAAATACTAGTCATGGAAAGTCACTAGGCTACTGACAGACACGTGCACAGAAGCCAATTGCTTTGACAGCATCAGGACCAGGACGCACCAGCACGAAGCATCGTCTCCACTTTCCTACAGGTCTAGCTTACCGTGAGTTGGGAGGGGGATGAAGAAAACACAGTGCTTGTATGGATGTACGCGCTAAGTGGGTTAGCAGGGAGGGCTGGTGGAGGAGATAAGAAAGAAGGGAGGAAAAGTCCAAGCACCTCAGCATGAAACCTTCATCACACTGACACATGCTCACATGACCACACATGCAGACACGTCAAACCTGAGCAGCATCCTTCAGGGAAGGGGCCTCCTCCACGGGGGACCCTCGTTAGGGAAGGAAAGGTGGAGGAAGAACAGCATAAGCCAGGATGGATGACAGTCAAGCAGCGGAGTTCAGGCCACCAGGACCGAGAGCCAAGGCTACCAGAGAAGTCCTTCACAGTGGTAAGCTTCAAGGACATCTTCACCGTTGGTCATGTGTGTGTCCACGTGGAGGATGGACATGCCACTTGTGACCATTGGTCATGTGTGTACCTGTGCATGGAGGATTGACAGTCTATGACCCTTGGTCATGTGTGTCTTCCCATGAAAGATCAACAGTCTGTGACCCTTGGTCATGTGTGTCTTCCCATGGAGGCTCAACAGTCTGTGACCCTTGGTCATGTGTGTCTACCCATGAAAGCCAGTCTGTACCTGGAGCCGATTAGAGAATCTAAAGCAGCAGGACGCATGCTTGTCACCTCACTGTCACCTCATGGCCACAGGGACTGCAGCACAGGGCAGACAGAGGCTCCTCAGCCTGTTTCCTAGGTCTCGGCTAGACAGGAAGCAGAAGAGAGGGGCAGGCATGGCGCTGTTGATCTGGCCATGGAATGAAATAAAGCTCTCCTCTGGTAGACAAGGAGGCAGCGATGCCCCGACCTAGCCATTAAAATGGCCAGACCGGTTTCCTAGATAACTCGGGATATCCTTCCATTTCCTGCAATGAATGCTGAGGGAGAGTGCCCTGCTAAGCATCCTGGATGGCATAGTTACCTCCAATTCTTCTCCCTCTCAAGACTCCATTTAAATTCCAAGATAACAAGTTCTCCAAGGTACGGTGTTACCCAGAAAACACACTGCCAGACTGAGGCTCTTCCAGCTGTGTCTAGTGTGGGTGGCTACACACATATTAAAGAAAAGGACAGTTGTTCGCTGCCTTTCTGGTGTTTGTGAACATTTTTTTTCTAACTAAAACACCTAATTGTAATACACTGGTTGGCTCCATTGTGAGGACGAGGAGTGGGGAGGCCAGCGTGCGTGAGGGAAGTCTGCAGAGATCCGATCTTATCCTCCCAGAGAAGTCAACGCTGATGCCTAAAACAAATAAATTTAATAGTGTTCACAGTTTTCTGAGGTGAATGGAGGAAGCCAATTTGTGATGTTGCCTTTTGTTTAGATTTTATATTTCTTTCTAATTGTGTGTCTCTGTGTGGGTCTGTGCACGTGAGTGCAGGTGGACATGAGGGCCAGATCCCTTGACAGAGTGATTGTGAGGTACCAACATGGCTGCCGGGAAGCCAGCCCTGGTCCTTTGAGAGCACTGTGTGCTCTCAACTGATGAGGGGCCCACTCCATCACTTTGACGTGAGTCTGACTGCACTCTCGCCTTTGGTGGGGGTCAGTTGGTTGATTTGTTAACTTTGGTTTGGGCTTTGACATGGGGTTTTATCATGTAACCCAGACTGGCCTTGAACTTGTGGTGATCCTCCTGCCTCTGTGATGCTGAGTCACAGGTGTGTGCCACCACGTCCATCTTGCACTTTAATTCCTTTCAGACTTAAAAAAAAAAAATCAGTGAGTCTAGAAATCGAGACAGTGTGCAAGGGGTCACTTGTTGATCACTGGGAGCCTGGAGCCTGTTCAACTTCCAATAGCATCTACATGGAGCAATAAGCAAAGAAAAGTTGCCTTAAACAAGAAAAAGATCCATTGCAACACTAAGCTCAGTTAATGCTACACACATGTGCACACACATGTGCACACACATGTGCACACACATGTGCACACACATGTGCCAGATGACTAAATCCATGAGCTCACAGGAACGCAGGCCGCCCTGCCTTACCTGCATAGGCGTTCGCCTGCTGCAGGAGGTCGGTGCACGTGTGCACATCTGCAAAAGCTCGGATGCCCAGGCAGTTGGTGGGATGCAGCTGAGACTGCAGGAAATCACAGCAGTTCTGTCGCACATCCATGAGCTGCAGCAAGCTGGCTGCTGGAAGCAGCACCTGTGAGCGAGAGAGAGAGAGAGAGAGAGAGAGAGAGAGAGAGAGAGAGAGAGAGAGTAACCCTCTGAGACACCCGCTCCCACAGCAGGAGCACCCCCCTCCCCCAAAATCACTGTCCCTTCATGCTTCTGTGACCTTACACTCAAGATTTGCTCATGACTCTCCACTGCCCTCTCACTGAGTCCAAACTTCCCAGCCTGCTTTGCCCTTGGAGCCCCGCCCACAAGGGGAGTCTCAGTATCATTCCAACCTGTAAACCTTTCCAGGGTTGTCTCCATCGCAGGACCTTAGTAAAATTCAGGTTTAGGTTCCACAGGCCTGAAAGCCCACTCATTGTCTAAGAACTCGAGTGACCTTGTACATGCTGGACCTTGTACATGAACTACACCCAGTGAGATCCAGTGTGTGCACACGTGCAACACAAGTATCATGCATATACAGCACACACAGAAGCTCTAAATACTTGGCCACATACTGGCATCACCCAGAGAACTACACATCCTGAGGGATACAGGCTACTGCATGCCCTTTCTTTTGAGATTAAACCCTGTATCTTGGAGGAAAGCTTATGAAGACAGGGGGTGTCTGCAGGGAGGTAGAACAAGAGTGTGTTCTCAGGAGAGGTGAAACATTCCATCCTTCGGGGAAGCTCTCAAGCTAAGGAGAAAAAAACAAAAAACAAAAAAACAAAAACCTTTACAGCTTCAGAAAGTCCCTGAAACTGATCAGATCTACTAGGCCCTCCCTCACTACATTTGCATAAGCAGTGAGGACTGGGGAGAGACACTCTTGGGCAAGTTGAGCTTCCTGCAAAGTACTCCCTGTGACTTATTGAGCTGCCTGTAAATCGTTCAGGGAGCTCCTGGTTCCAGCTTTCTTGAGCTGCCACCCATGATGGGGTGGGCTTCGGTGATACAGCTGTCTTTGAGTCATTTTTGCTCCTGTGAGTGACCCCAATAAAACGTACTGGTTTTACCAAATTAAACTTTGGGGACATCTGTTCTTTGGTCTTTCGTCGGTTCCCTATCTGGGGGAAATAAATGTTTACATCTCCCCAGAAATAGTGTCACACAGCAGGTGTGACCTGGTGTGGAGTGATATTTAAGGTTCCCTCACATGCCTCTTTAGCAAGCTGACTCTGGGACCCACTGCCCTGAAGACTTTAGTGTGCTATTCTCACTTAGAAGGCTCTTGCTGAGTCGCTCACTACCTAACTGCTACGTGTCTGTGTGCCAGACCCTGGCTAAGGTTCTAAGATCCAATAGTAAGCAAAAGAAACCACGTCTTGTTTTTATGGTGTTTCATCTGACTGAAAGAAGAGAGTCACCCCAGCCAGTATGCACTTGGGTGGCCCTCCTTCCCAACAGGTTAAAAAGCGAAGGAGTCCTCTGAGTGCATGCTCAAAGAGGAGAGCTAAGTTCTCTTTGGAAAAGTCACAGGACACTTATTCTGCATCATGGAAAACAGAATAGTTCTTGCTTGGGTGTGTGCGCACATGTTTTTTCCTAAGAACCAGGGGAAACTGGCTTGAGCAAGCCTGCTGGGCACTCACTACCAACCCTTGCCAAGCTTCCCACAGCTGCCCAGCCTGCCCTCTAGATCATAAAAACAAGACAAACGCCCTGCCCCACTGGGCTCCGCTGTCCCTCTCACTGTGTGAGAGGCAGCAGCCAGGATATCTTACCAAAAAAGAAACTTGAGCGAAAACCACCCACTCGGCACCAGCTCCTTGTAGTGATTCCCTGGTCCTCTGTCCTTCCTCCCAGCTGCCCCACCCCACCCCAGTTCTCAGGGAGAGAGGCTAAGCCAGACCAACTCCAGCTGTTACCATCTATAATGGCTTGCCCCAGGAAGAAGAGGCTGCAGGCATGAACGTTTTTGTTCTTTTTAATTGGGGAATAATGCGTGCCTTTTTTTGTTTTTAATAATTTAAATGCTGGGTGCTGATCTTCTCCCAAAACATCTCTGAGCCCTCCGTATAGACTTCCATCGCCTCTGTGTGCTAAGGCCTAAAGCCGATCCCTGGACAAGGATCATGCCTGGTCCTTGTCCTTCCACAGGGGGTAACCAACTATCCTAGTCTGACAGCACCGAGGGACACCCCAGAGCTTCCAGTGCTGTAGGACAGTGTGCCCTGTTCCTCCTCCTTGCCCAAATGCATCCACTTCTGCCACCAAGAACTCCACTGTGCATCACACTAAGCCAGGTGTCCACAGGGAAGGCTTTGCCTGTCTAACAGCTTCTACTTCTCCCTGGAAAGGCCGCTCCCCTCCTCCCACCCCACACGCTGCCTCCCTCTTGCCGTGTCCCCAGCAAAACTGAGTTAACACAATGTCCTTGGTCTTTTCTGGCCCACTGATTCATTTCTGAAGAAGAGAGAGATAAAAATCGACTTAGCCTCGGAGTTGTAAAACTGTAGGCGAACCCAAGGAGAGCCCAAATCTGGCCGCCCGAGCTCCATCCCCGCCAGGCAGCCTCCACCCAACTCCGCAGCCATAAACCTGGAAACTCAATTAACCTGTGGGCCACTCGGCCTGGCCATACAGATCCCAAGACCAGATTAGTCCCTGCCAGCCAGAGAGGTGGAGATCCATTTGCCACTCTCGCTGGGTACACGCTAGGAGTGGAAGGCTCCACACAATGTGACCCCGCAGAGCCTCTGACCAATCATCCCGTATTGTCTGACCCTGATAGTTTTAGACAAGTTCAGAGGGTCCCCTTCAGTTCTAGGCAACCTGGAACATTTATTTATGCTAGCATAGGGCGGCGGGGGAGGGGTTTCTCTTGCCAGTAACTCTCTGGATGGTTGAGATTCCTGCCTATACCCAGGCTGCGTTCCCTGCCAAGCCCCAGCAAGACCATGCCGGAGACACACCCTCCCTTCCTTCCCTCGGGAAAGACAGCACAGTTCAGGGCTTCAGTTTTCAAGCTCATGACAGCCAGCTTGAGAAGTACAATAACAAATTATTTCCTGAACGCGTGCCTTAGGTTACAATCTAACTTAACACTTGTGTGGGCAGACTACCCACACAGCTTCCAAGTTCCCTACTGTAGCTCACAAAACTCACTTAGCACACAAGAGCTAATGAGAGTGTCCACTCCCACCCTGGCTTTGCTTGGCCCCTCCTACCTGACAGTAGCCCCTCCTACCTGACAGTAGCCCCTCCTACCTGAGAGCTCCCCGGACCTGGTTTCCCACA
Source organism: Mus musculus (assembly GCF_000001635.26). NCBI lineage: Eukaryota > Metazoa > Chordata > Mammalia > Rodentia > Muridae > Mus > Mus musculus. The sequence goes on from NC_000079.6 coordinate 58,067,064, forward strand.
ATGAACCGGGCTGTGATCTAATGGCTAAAGGCCCTTTTCTGCCCTCTGTAGCTTCATTCTGGACAGGAAGAAGATTGGAGGAGGCCATGACATTAAAGGAAAGGATGGGAAGACCAGGAGATAAGCCACCTTTCATGCTCTGTTGCTCCGGGATAGACTGAGGCGCTATCAGATAGGGCCATACACACAAACCCAACTTCCCAGGGGAAGGTAACAGGTCGGTCCCATCCTCCACATCAGCAGGACTTGGGGGCATTTCCTCTTCTCTACTTCCTGAGCCCAGCTCCATGCTTTGAATACACTGTGAGGGTAGAGAGAGCCATAGCATGGATGCTGGCCGCTGAAGGAAGGAGGAGTTAGCAGGAACTACCCATCGGCATGGAAAATTACCCTGGGTCTAAAGCAACCAGCTTGCCTTTCAGCCCCTCTTTCCTAAAGCAGCCGGGAATGGCCCACAGCAAGGAGTTTACAGGTCCCCTAGGCTTGTAAATAGCCAGCCTTCCACTTCTGCTGTGCCGGGCCTGTCTTGTTTGTTCTCTCCCTATATCACAAGAAAGCACAGCAGAGGATATCCGTCGCAGGCTTTGCTTCCTTTTGCAAAAACAAGAGGAAATGCCCTGCCTCAGAAAACACCTCGTCCTGGAACTCTATTGGGGGAGGGGGGAGCGCCCGCCAGAGTGCCAGGTGAAGGGCGACCAGAGAGACCAGAAGTGCTTATTAGAGCCTTCTGCGGGGTGGGGAGGACTAAAGAGTACAAGCAAAGTGCAGGTGACCAGGCAGTGGGCAGCAGGCGATCAAAGCGTCACTTTCAGTGTTCCCATTTGCTGGCCATGTGACCGAGGACAATGACCTTAGCTCTGTGAGCTTCGAGCTCAACAGTACAGTGGGCGTGGTCACGGTGGTGGCTAGGGAGAGAGCCAAGCTGGGGATGCGTCTATAGGAGTGAGCACTGCCATTAGCACTGGCAGTTTTGATTATAATTGACCGCTAGGGGCAGAAACCTAGGCTCAGGTCATTCGCTTAAGAAATGAGTTCAGGGCTCGAGAGATGGCTCCGCGGTTAAGAGCACCAACTGCTCTTCCAGAGGTCCTGAGTTCAATTCCCAGCAACCACATGGTGGCTCACAACCCTCTGTAATGGGATCTAATGCCCTCTTTTGGTGTCTCTGAAGAGAGCAATGGTGTACTCATATACATAAATAAATAAATCTTAAAAAAAAAAAAAAAAGTTCAGCCCAGCCTCTTGTAACTAACTCGGGTTAGTCAGAGTGAGCCGGGTTCAGGTCCCCACTCCTCTTGTGCTGCCCTGTGTTACTCAGCTTTCTAAGCCTGTTTGAACATCATACATGCAAAAGCATGCGCCTAGGAAGGGGTGAGATTTAACTCTCAGGGACAGTCTCAGTAGGCCCCTCAGGGGACTCCCAGCCTGGGTTAGGGGGATGGGCACAAAGACAGAAGGCAAGCCAGACCAGCCCCTCTCCTCCAGAGTCTGGCCCAAACATTTCCTGAGTGTGGTCTGCGCCCCTTCTCCTCCCATCAGGCAGTAGTGACTACTTCCTCCTGGATACCTCCACCAGACCCTCCATCTGTCTCTGCCTACAGAGCAGCTGTTCCTTGGGGAAGCAGCCTGTCACAGCAACTTCTCTGCGGATGCCATCATTGGCCGGCGCAGAGTAATAGTTCGAGAAGAAAAGTGCTGAATGCCTGTCCAAATGTGGAACAAGATGAGTTTCCATGCAGCTCAGCACACGGGAGGGACAGCCTGTGGCCCTGTGCCTTCTAGATCTAGCTTTTACATCCCTTGATCCTCAACAGATAGTCCAAAGGTCCCTCTCCTCCGAAGAATAGCTGGTGCCTAGTCCAGGCCTCTGTCCACACCAAGCATTCTGGGCATATCCCAGGAGCCAGGAGGTATGTAAAGAATGCTCCCCCCTAGGAGAATTGCCAGCCACCTGTAGATCAGATGGGGTTTGCCCCGCCCCCTTCACCATGGCTCCTACTCCCCACCCGGCTACCTGACCACCTGTCCTCAGTCCCCAACAGCATCAACGCCTTCTACGTACATGTCATACGTATACGTATGACGGCATCACCCTGTTTAGGTAATACTGTGCACCAGGTGCCAGGCCCTGCTCTAAGGCCATGTCAGTATGTGCACCCCTCACACCAGCCCTGTCAAAGTAAACCCTGTTGTCACAACAACCACATCTAGAGAGATCACCTGACTCGCTTTGGTATCACAGCCAGATAATGAGGGGAGCCAGGGTTTGAGCAGGGGCAGTTTATGAATACCTATGTAGGACCTCTGCTGGATGGAGAAGACTGAACTTGCAGCAGGGTATCAGGGAAGTGGAAAGACCCCAGCAGATGGGGGAAGGCACAGGGCAAGCACTCAGAGTCAAGGGCTTCTCCTCAGACAGAACCAGGGGCCATGCTGAAGGCAGCCCAGGGCTGTCTCCTCACTAATCCCTCTAAACTGCTCTAGCCCCTCCTTCTCCCTGCCCCCCCACACACAAATTCGTTTTTTTTTTAAAGTAATGACGTCACTTTCTATAGAGCTCTCTGGTATCTGCTGTCACCACCTTGAAATAATGCATTTTGTAAGACAGAAAGATCAGCACAGGGTTAGGCCAGAGGTGTAAAAAATTACCTTTTTATTGAAAGATACCTATTATTTTTATTTATTAATTAATGCCTTAATTTCTTAATACCTTAACAATAAATTATTATGTATTACTGTTATATTGCTCCTAACATCTTATCCCTGTCAGGAAGTAAGGACCAAAACCTTTCTAATTATCCAAATTACACATTTTAGCCTGGCGGCACACACCTTTAGTGTCAGTACTCAGGAAGCAGAGGGAGGTGGATCTCTATGGGTTTGAGGCCAGCCTGGTCTACACAGGGAGCTCTCTAGGCCAGCCAGGACAGTGAGACCTATATTTCTACAAATGGTAGATTAGCCCAAAGTGCTATGGTAACTATATAAAAGCCAGGAGACCTTCCTGGAACTGCAGGCTATGCAGGGACAATGAAATGTGCCTCACTTGATCTGCCCGCCCACGCCTGACCCCACATTAGCATCCTTCTGCCTACCACACATTCCTCAACCAGAGCTTGAAGCTCAACTCTTAAAAAAAGATTCTTCCCAAAACCTTCCTTCCTCCAAAGTGTCCCCTGGCATCCTCTCTCACTGCTGGACTGTGCACAGGCGTGACTCGTGTCTTTCTTTAACGGATGTCTCTCGTCCCTACACTGCAGACACCAGGGGATCAGTGCAGTTACATCGACAGTGCTGGCGAAGGGTGTGGCAGGTAAGAGGAATGGTCGGGCTAAGTTGAAACAACAAGCAATCATCAAGCCAGCCTCCCAGACAGCTCCAACCTGGAGCTTCAATGGGAAATGGGCATCCTGATCACTGGAGGGGCGTTAGCTAACCCTTCGAATCACACAAATTCCGTCACTCCTGTAAGGGCAGAAGAGTGTAAGTACCCTTGTCTGTTCAGCCCCGTGATCTGTGGAAGTCAAGACTGCCCCTCCCCAATTATCTCCCCAACTGAAGCACAGTATGCGTGTCCTCTCTTGGGTCCTCTGCCTTTCCCAGCTCCAGATGGCAGAGGGCCAGGCAGGGTTGAGAAAGAGGGGAAAGGCGCACGCTGCATGTCATCACCACACTCTGGTGAGACTCCGATCTCGGTCTCGGGGTCTTTGCGTGACCAAGACTGAACGGCCTCTCGCCCCCTGAGACACAAGGGCAGCCTGGGGAGGAGAGGAGTCTCTGAGCTTCTGGTTCCTCCTTCATAAACTAAATACAACCTGAGCTAAAAACTCCTCACTCCATGTTGGCGGTTCATCTAGGCTCCACCCACTGTTACCTGGCAACAGCCAGGGGTCCCTGACTCACTGTGAAAGGGGCTGCTTGCCCCCTCCTCTCTCTCTTGCTCTCACTCTTGCCCCTTACCCTCTCTCTCTTCCCATTCCCCTCACCTCCTCTCCATGTCGGCCTCTACTCCTATCTCTCAATACCTCTCCCTCTCCTCCTCCTCCTCCCACCCCACACCCTCCTTTCCCTGTCTCAACTCCCCTCCCCATGTCCTGAATAAAGTCTATCGTGTGGCTGGTCCCTCAAGGGGAAGGGATGCCTCAGCATGGGTCCACAGAGACACCCCTTACCCCCACACCGTACCACGCCTCCATCAAACATATCTCTGGTCTCTCCTATCTTTTTATAAAACGCAACACTCCGGGGTTGAGCTCATGCAGAGGCATGACTTAACCTGCGGATGAACAGCACAGCCTACGACGGGCATGCGCTGAACAGACAAAGGGGACATTCTTCCGCCCTTACGCTGACTGGCACGTGCCCAGGTAAAGTGACGTCATCCTCTGCAGCCTCGTCTCCTGTTTTGTGACCCTGAGGAGCTATGAGGGTTAAAGGGCAGGACGATGATATGGCGGGTCCTGAGTGGGTGGCACGTGGGCCGCTGGTGAGGTTACCTGCACGTTCTCTTCTGTCACCTCGATCTCTGCGGTGTAGATGTAGTCGATGAGCTTGCTGAGAGTCTGTCCGTCCACGTCCTTGATTTCGATCTTCTTGGCCTTGCTCTCAGACATGTCACCTGTGGTTCCACAACAGAACAGAGAAGGACAGGAATTTGGCACCTGTGGCAAATTTGCCTCCTGCGTTGTCTAGGAAACCTGCGGCTCTTGCCTGTGCCCCCAGAAACCACTGGAGAGAGTCAGGCACAAGGACATCAAGGTCATAACGACCTTGGATCACTCATACACCAACGGTAGGCATTCTGTGTTCTGCTACCTGTTTCTGTAGCCCAGGCTTTGAGCCGTGCTTACCTGTATCCAGGGCCGGGCATGGAGAGCAAGCTCTTAACCAGCCCTGAAGGAGGGCAGGTCTTATAAGAGGAATCTAAACATGTACAAATTATCATAACACCATGAAAAATTAGTATCTGTTAATTGCTAACTACAGCCAAATACTGGGTGAAGCACATTAAATTCTTGCCTCTTCCAAACTTCACAGAAATGTGTGATGGTTGTAAAAATTAGCCTTATTTTGCATAGAGGGAAGAAAAAAACAAATCAAACAAGCAAACAAAAAAGCAAGGCTCAGGAAGGGAACTCATTCATTTTGTGGTCAGACATCTAACTGCCACAGTGGGCTGAAAGGGAGTCTGACTTCAGAACCCATAGCTTTAAACACCATGAAACACAGTCCAGGGTAGAAGCACAGAGAAGGGACACAGACCACAACCTGGAAGCTATAGGAGGCCTCCCAGGAGAGCGTATACTTCTCTGGGAGTGGCAGAATGACGAGAAGAACTTCAAGAGACAGCAAAGCAGGGAAGGAGGGGCCGGGTGTGGCCCAAGTGTAAAGGAGAAAGAAGCCAAGAGGATACTGTATCTGAGAGACAGTGAGTGAGAGGCTGGCGTGGCTGGGCACAGGGCACGGAAGGAAGCTGGAGAGGTACAATCACACAAGTGAGTTTCATGACAAGGGTGACAGCACTGAGGTCCTACCCAGAAGGAGGATAAGAACAGGTGAGTGTCCTTGTTGAGGACTTCATACATGAGAGCTGAATCTACATCATTCCCACCCTTCTCTCTCCCGCTGCAACCCCTCTCATGTGCTACAACTCGCTCCAGAAGTCACAGCCTTTTCTTCCACACATATATGTCCACATAAATACAACCTGCTGGTCCAGGCAGCGTTGCTTATATGTCTATGTGTTTGGGATTGACCGATCAGGATAAACTATGGGTGTAGGTGGGGAGGGTCCTCTCTGGAAAGAACCACCTCTCTCTCTCTCTCTCTCTCTCTCTCTCTCTCTTCCCTCCTCCTCCTCTTCCTCCTCCTCCTCCTCCTCCTCCCTCCCTCCCTCCTTCCCTCCCCCCTCTCTGTCTCTCATTATTAACTGCCTGTAGCTCTTCATCTAGGGATGAAGGACCCCATCCCTAGTGACATGTCAACTGGCGTTGTCATTTGGAGGCCCTGTATGTCGTTAGGATTTCACAGGAAGCAGCAGCTTCCTTGTCACAGGTAGAAGACACTGTCTCTCAGTAGACACGTCCTGGTCCTCTGGCTCTTACAGTCTTCCTGATTCCTCTTCTCCAGTGCTCCCTGAGCCTTTGTTACAAGGGCTGTGATGTAGCTGTGTTGACAGGGTGGGGGTGGGGGGATAGACACTCTACTATCAGCTGTCCTCTGGGTTTTGTGGATGTCTCTGATGGTCTACAGAAGGGGGTTTCTGGATGAAATCCTGGATGCAGAGGTGGAAGGGAGCTGAGCTGGAGGCAGGAAGAACTTCTGAACGTCCCTGGTAATAACCCAAGAAACAGTACGTAGGCAGGAAGCGAGAGCAGTAACAGCACCACACACCCAGTCACAAGATCCCGACATAGAGCCAAGCCTCCTCAGCAAGTTCAGGGACTTGAGGCAGCACACAGCAGAGGCACAAATCAGAGGGCAGTGTGGCACCAAGAGATGACACAGCCAGAAGCCCTGGTATTATCCTGCAAACAGCATGATGACCGTTCTCTCTCAGACTCATGCCAGCACCTAAAAGATTCGGTACAGTACAACACTGGTCTCCCGACGCCCAAGAAAATATGGTGCTGTGCAATACGTGGGCTCCTGACACCCACCCCCAAGCTACGCAGTCTCACTATCAGTCCACAGTACCCACCCTGCCACAGCTCCGGATCACATGACTCAAACAGGGAAAGTGGGTGGTGTTGGGTTCTTCAAATCCTGCCTGCTAGTCTTCTTGTCAGACAAATGAAGCCGGGAGCTCCTATGTCTTTCCCTTCTCTGGGACTGTGAAGGTCAACAACTGGAACTAACTGCGTCCTGAGGCAGGAGACTGGTGGTAGACAGGAGACAGGAGGCAGGACCCTGCCTCTAAGATGGGGTCCCAATCCTCCTGTCCCCTAAGATGGGATCCTAGTCCTCCTGCCCCCTAAGATGGGGTCCTAATCCTTCTGCCCCCTAAGGTGGGGTCCCAATCTTCCTGACCCCTAAGATGGGATCCTCTAGACTTTATGCTGAGCCACACAAACAGAAAAACAAGAGATAAGTTAAAGAACACAGGCCTCCCTCAGAAATAGTATTTTGAAAGAACAGCAGGCTGTAAGGACCCAGAGGCATGCGGTCAGGCCCGGGCTGATTGACCTGCCTTTCCCTCTGTGGAATCTGTGTGTGGGAGACAAGTCAAGGTTTTTAGAACTTTACAAAAACAATTAGGAACTGTTAAAAACTGTGTGGATAATCTGTGTGTGTGTATTTACACATGCATGGGTGCAGAGGTCAGAGGGGCTTTATATTCTGGGACAAGAATGGATTTATCAAGTTCTTCCAGGTTTCTGTAGCCTGTAACAGGTAAACAGGCTTCTCTAGACTGTGGGTCAGCAAGCATCCCATATGATGCTCACAGTGAGTCCACAGTTTCTCTGGCAGTGTGCAAGCATCCCGTATGATGCTCACAGTGAGTCCACAGTCTCTCTGGCAGTGTGCAAGCATCCCGGATGGTGCTCACAGTGAGTCCACAGTCTCTCTGGCATTGTGCGCCAATGCACAGCTGTTCAGCTTTGTACCACCCGGAACACCGCGTGCACTGTGCAATGCCAAGAAACTGCTTGAAACATGTTGGCTCAGTCTCAATAATGGGATGTTTTATGGACTACATAGTTTTTACAGCACATATAAGCTGTTCTGCACCTAAAGAAACAGAATCATTCAAATATGGAAAGCTAAGAATTTTAAGAATTTCCCTACTGCCATTCTTTAGCATACACCAAAGTAGCATATCTCCGTACCGTGTTGTGTTGGAATACTTGGTTTTAGAAACTGCGGTCTGAAGAGAAGGAAGCTGCGGCAGAGGGAAGTACAGAATGGGAGAGATCATTTGCTAGCACGCTGTAGATACGGGGTTTCCATTTAGAATACATAAGACAAACAACTGAAGGTCAGTGAGCGGAAGCATTTGCCACACAGGGCAGATGGCCTGAGTCTGGATTGGCAGAACCCACATCAAAGCTGTCTGTAATCCCCGTGCGGGCATTCCTACAGGAGATAGGAGGGAGAGCAGTGGAGGGGTAAGGGGTGGTTTGGGGGAGATAGAAGAATCTCAAGAAGCTGGAAGGCCAGCCTGGGTTAAGTGGTGAAGGGACTCTGTCTCAAACACCCAAGAAGAGGTACCTATGTATGTGTAAGGAGGGGAGGAACCAATACCCAAGGGCTGTCCTCTGACTTCCACATATGGGTGTACTTACACACAGAGACACATATACACGAACACACACAGACACACAAACACACATACATACATACATACATAGACATACACACATACATACATACATAGACATAGACATGCATACATACATACACATACAAACACATACACACACAAATACATAAACATACATACATACATACACATATATACACATACATATACATCACACATACATATACGTACACAAAAAAGCCTACAAAATTAAATATACACACACTGAGTCAGTAAGTAGGCTAATTTAATGTTTTCCAAAAGTAGAAAGAAAAATGGCCAGTTTTTTTTTAAGCTGTCCAATATCACTAACCATCCATCACAGCCCAGTCAGAATGGCTATCACCAAGAAAACCAGTGACAATAAATGCTTTTGAGGACGTGTGGAGAGAGAAGTATATTCACAGCTAGTGGGAGTGTAAACTGGAGAGGCCATTTTGGTAATCTTTTTCCCGAAAAATTAAACAGGGACCTCCTTGGGAAGCCAGCTATGCCAGTCCTGAACACACACTGAACACATCCATGTCCATTGATTCCCCGTTCACAAAAGCAAGGAGTGGAGGAGGCTGGCCATGACCAATAGCCAAGAGGGAAATAAACATGTCCTCCACATACACAACGGACTTTCATTCTAATGTAAAGCGAAATGAAGTCTACCAGAATATATTATATTAAGCAAGGTAACCCAGATTCAGAAAGATGAATATTGTGTGTGGAGCTTAGCTTCCTAGTTTTTAATGTGTGTGTGTGTGTGTGTGTGTGTGTGTGTGTGTGTGTGTGTGTGTGTGTGTATTTGGGGGCCAGGGGTCATACAACATAAAATGGCCATCATAAGAGCGATGATGGGGAACAGAGATGTCAGAGACTGAGCAGCAGAAAACAGAACACAGGTGACCTGAAGGGAGAAGGGCACTGGGACTGTAGACACATAAAAGGAGGAAAGGGGACAACGGGGACAGGAATCAACAACTATTATTGTATTTGAAATGCCAAAATACTCTGTGTGCTGGTTAAAAAATACATGTCTTTTAAAAATTGCCGTTTGAGTTTCTGACCTATTTCAGTTTTTAAGGCACTCTATAAATTCTGACTTGTGATTAGGACAGAAACTTCGAGAAGGTTCTAAACATACTTCTGCCACTTTGAAGTATGTATGTATGTGCAGCAGTACTATGCATGTATGTGCAGAGGTACTATCTAAGTATGTGCTGTGACACTATGCATTTATGTGCAGTGGCACTATGCATGTATGTGAAGCGGTATTCATGGCATTGATAATTAAGATTAAAATAACCAACTCTGAAGACTACTGAAGTTGTTCTGTGCCCTGTGGTATCAGATACTCAGCCGAAACATAACCCTTCATGTATGTCCATTCATCTCATTAGCGTAAAAATACTCTGAGATCTTTGAGAAATGGTAAAAGTACATGTATTCCAAAGAATTCCTTCAGAGGCCTGAGTAGGCAGCCCATCTGGAAGCATGCTGACTTAGCATACAGGAAGCCCTGGGTTCAACCCCAGCCTGCTCAAACTGGATTTGATAATGCATTCCCTTAACTCCAGCACCTCCAGGGAGGTGGAGGCAGGAGGATCACCCCTGGATAGAGAGTATGTGTCTAGGCCCAGCCTTCCTCTCCCAAAAAAGTAGAAAAATAAAAATAAAAGATTTGCTTTAAAATAAATTCTCCATGACATTGTCAATTAACATCTGTTTTTACATTTTTATATTGGTTCTTGGTCATGAGTGGAAAAAGTTTAAGAAATCCTACTCTAGGGCCTTTTTCTTGCTTCTTTGGATAACTGTGCAGTTTCAGTAAACAAGAAAATAACATAGGAAAGAAAGCTTGGGGTCTGAGGCAGCAGTTAGTATCTGCGCGCTCCATGGAGGGTCTGCGAGGCAGCTCAGTGAGCAGAGGTTCCTGACCCCCCAGACTGACCACTGTGGCTCAATGTCCAGAGCCCACAGGAGTCCTCTGATCTCCACACAAATGCTATGATGTGTGTGCACACAAATCAAACACATGCACATGCAAACATACAAAGTAAATAAATGTTTAAAAAGAGTTTCCTCGTAGTGAACTAAGAGATGTAACTGTAGTCACATAACTGTAGAAAACAATCTTACAATTTTCTAAAATTGTCTGTGTTTACTTGTGTGTGTGTGTGTGTGTGTGTGTGTGTGTGCGGGCGCTGCTTGCATGACTGTTGACATGTGTCTGTCACAGCAGACATGTAAAGGTTTGAGGACATTAGCGTCCCCTTTTTTGCCAGTGGGTCCCAGGGATCAAACTCCTGTCTTCGGACTTAGTAGCAAGTGCCTTTCTTAACTTCCTGAGCCATCTTGTCAGCCCTGATTTTATTAACCCCTATGAAACAGCAGAAATGTCTATACCAAATTAAGACGTTAGTTTAAATTTGCCCTAAAAATGGCAATAATAATAGTCCCCACACTAGACTAGATCCTTGGCTAAGTGATATCCACAAAACATCATTTAACCCTTGACATAGTTCCCAGAGTTGAGTGACATTACTGCCATCTGACAAATTATTGAATTGCCATTTCAAGAGGTGTTTATACACAGCTGAAAGACTTGAAGTTGGCCCAACTCTAGACCTACTCTAGACTCAAGTCTAAGAATAGACTCTAGATTCATATGTAATAAATCCCTCTATATTTTGACCCCAACTCTGGCCAACAGCCTTGACAAAAGTTGTAAAAGTTAAGCATGGGTCAACAGTCTAAGGCAAGTTACCATTCGATACCTAGCTAGTGAGAACCAAGAGTCTGAGGCCTTGTCGCCTCGGCACATAACAGAGGGGATGGCTTGAAACAAACGCCGAGGAAGCATTTTTCAGAGTGGGAGACAAAGGAAGAAGTTTTCTCTTGGTAGCTCATGTTGCCGTGAGCTGCAGTCATTCCTGATGGGAGAAGCCAGATTTGGGGAGGGGGAATGCTTGCCCATTTTTATTTTGTTTTGTAAGACAGGGTCTCATTTTGTAGCCCAGGCTGTCCTCAAATTCATAATCCTCCTGCCTCAGCCTCCCAGGTGCCACCACATCAAGCTAGGATCTTGGACTTTCTTGAATCAACACTAACCTCTATTAGTCTGACAAAATAGTTTTAGAAAGAGAAAGTCAGACGCTGTGACTCTTCCCATCTCTGAGCTCAATTCAAGGAGAGAGCCCCAGAGACCAGCTCTGCTGGCATTTTCCCAGGGCGCTCTGCCAGACACCCGAGAGAAACTCATTTTACATATCTCTGGCTGTATCTCTGCTTGTGGTATATTAACATGTATGCCCAATGAGGGCCAGACATTTGTCCACTCAGCTAGCACATACCAAATACGCCCCACCTGCTAAATCTAGGACCTAAGTGAACAAACTGTCGATCTGCCCTTACTGAGCTAAGTCTGGTGGTTGGATCTATGGGGGATGGATGTAGATGCCATCAAACCCATAGCTGCAAAGGGTATTAGATACTGGAAGAGGGGACTCTGCTTAGAAAGACTGTCAGCCAGAAATCCCTGCACCCTGATGCTGAGCACACAAGAACACACACTTGCTTTCCTGGTTATGGAGTCCACCGCTCCCATTGGATTGGTTTATATTTAAAAGCCTGGTCTACAGAGTGAGATCCAGGAAAGCCAGAGCTACACAGAGAGACCCTGTCTCAGAAGCCAACAAACAAAAACAAAAAACAAAAATAAGAAAAAACCACTGATCTGGAGGAGTCAAAACTATTCAGGCATGTAAAGGTTTGGGGACAACATTAGCTTCCTTCTTTCCACCAGTGGGTTCCAGGGATCAAACTCCTGTCTTCAGGCTAGTCAGAAACCGTGGGAAAAGGGGAAAGTGTCCCAGAAGAGGGAATAGAAGTGAGGGAGAATCTGACCTTTACAGAAGCATAAGAAGTTCAGTCTAGAATTAGTGAGGTAGATCAGCATAAAAACCACTGACCATAAATGCTTGACCTGGCTCCACCTGGAACCCATGACCCAAGGAGAGAACCGACCCTCAAAACTGTCCTCCGACCTCCCCACACATTCTGTGGTGTGGCATGCATACACATATATGCAGGATTTAGGATCTGGGCTGCCTACATGCTAACAGACATTAGAGTTCAGACTTCCTGTGAAGGTTAAGTAGGAAGCCCCGGCAGAGTTTCAGTAGCTGAGGGGGCAGCATATGCTCATCTTGGGAAGATCACTGTAGCTACACCATGTCAAGTGGTTTGGGGGATGGGAGAACAAACCTAGAAGCAGGTTAACCAGTGAGAGAACCCCTATAGAGAGCAAGGGAGAGACTCTAAATTTGAAGTCTTCAGACTCTGCATTTGGTCCTCTATCAGGACCATAGGAAACTCCAATGAACAATTTATTCCATGTCCTTATCAGGTACAAGAGTCCACATCCTAGATTCTACAAGCACACTGAATGTATGAATGAGATCCTTTTAGAAGAAAGACTGCCAAACAGGAACAGGTGGGCAGAGACTCAATCAAGCTAAGAAGAGAAAATTATCATACAAGATTCAAGAAGTCTAGAAAGACCAGTGGCTTGTCTTCCAGACAAGTCCTATCCTATTATTAAGTCTATGATCAAGCCTAAACAAAGGCTTGACAATGAGAAACAATCTATTGACAGGGTGTCTCTGAAGAACATGTCCTTGCAGGGAAGAAAAGGCTACATTCAAGAGTCCTCATGTTATAGAATTCTCCCTTCCTCCTGTCTTGAATGATCTCTACTGTAATTTAATCTTGTGTTCTAGGCAGAAAGAAAACAGAAAAAAAAAAAACAAAAACAAAAACCCTTACCCCTTACTCAATGATCCCTCACAAATGTTAAGATGGTGTTTTTAACCCTCACCCAAGTTCTAAGATGTGCCTTGCCAAGTCAGTGGGCTAGAGCTGAGCTCTTAAGGTCCACTGCAGTTAACTTCACACAGCAAAAAGAAATATTCTGTCTTCTCCCTGAATCCTAGGCAGTCCTCCACAATCAGTGGCCTGAGCGATTTTACTGCCAAAGTCTAACTTCCATCTCCTGGGAAATAATGATATTTCCTGCCCTGCCTTTATCCCTAGGCTGGGTAAGAAGCAAAGGAGCCAATGAGAGTGTGAAGGCTAGGCCACAGAGAGAAAGACCACCCCAGCATCCAGACCCCCTGGAACCTCATACCTCCTCTACCTGCTTAGGTAGTAACAGAAGAAAATTCCTGTGTAGCCATAAAGATACTGAACATTTTCCCTCCACACTTAGAATGGCACCTGCTACCACTGTGACTGCCACTACCATCATCACCCTCACCATCACTGCCATCATCATTATCATCATCGTGACCAGCATCATTAGCATAACCGTGACTGGCAGCATCATGACCACCAACATCACCATCATCACCACTGACATCATCGTCACCGTCATCATGACCACCACCGCCAACCACCACCACTATCATCACCATCACTACTACCACCACTACCACATCAATATCACATTAGGATCAAGAAAAATGGAACCAGGTTATTACCAGGTTTTTTTGGGTTGAAAGCTCAAATGTGTTTTATTTTAGGCATTAAGATAGGACTAAGGCCATGAGTTCACATATACCCTTAGACCTCAGTTTCTTTAATACCATATAATGAGGCTTGTCTTTTTAATGTATCTAGAGAACATGTATGTCAAGACCCCTGAATAAAAGCACAGCAGCATACAGAACCCAGGCTAAAGGGCATAATAAAAGGAGAACACGGTGGCTAGAAAGGTAAGTCAGCAGTTAAAAACTCGCTGCTCTTGCAAAGAATTCAAGTTCAATTCCCGGCTCCATATCGGGCAGCTTACAACTGACTGCAACTCAGACTCGGGGGGGGGGGGGGGGCGGGGGGGTTGGATCTATACCTCTGGTCTCTGTGGGCACTTGAACTCATGTGTACGTACCTGCACATAGACATGTAATTTTAAAATCATAATAATAAAAATAATAAATCTCTCTTAAAAAGAGAGAGAGGAGTTGGCCAGGCTGCCAGTTGTGCCTGTGGCAATGCAAGATGGCAGAATGAGAAAGTCTTATGCGTTCCATATTCACGACTTAAAGATGGGCAGTGCCCAGCCTGCTGGCCTCCCCCCTCCATCTCTGCTAAAAGCAGTGGGAGCAATTAAGCTACATGTCCACGCCAGACAGGACATGGAGTTTTTTGTGGGCAGGGTGGATGTCTCCCATGCTATTGTGGGGCAGACATGGTCTGGGGTGTGGATTCGCATTCAGAACAACTGTGGAATGGAAAGATTGCAATATTTAAGCCTGACTGAAAGACCACATCACAGGCCATTCCTCTGGCCTTGAACACACTGAGAGAAACAGACAGGGGCCACCTGGGCCATTTTGGGTTGAGTTTATGCCATTTAAAGCCAAATATGATAAGCACAAACATTTTGCAATGTTATTTGGGATTTTTAAAAAACCTCTATCAGGTTTTAAGCAAAGCCAAGAGGTCTCTAACACACACAAGTCTTATGCAGTGCTAAATGGCATACAAGCTGGGCCAACTGAGGGTCTAAATGGCATGTCTCAAAAAAAGAAAAGAAGATCAGAAAATGTGAACAAACAAAAAGTAAAAACTGTACATATATGTACTTCAGCAATTCAGGAGCAGACCCTTTCCAACTGCACACTCATAGAGATGTATATATACAAAATATCTATGCCTTCAAAATGTACATGGCTGGGGCTGAAGAGATGGCTCAGCACTTAAGGCATTTGTTGCTCTTGTAGAGCATCCAGGTTCAGACCTAGATTCAGTCCCCAGCCCCCACATGGAAGCTCACAAGCATCCGTAACTCTGGGTCCAGGGGATGCAAAGCCCTCTTGTGACCTCTGTGGGCACCAGGCATGCACAAAGTGCACATACATACATGCAGGCAAAACACTCATACTCCAAAAATAGATAGGGCTAAAGATAGACTTGTTTTAATGAAGATGGCCTTTAGCCAAGTACTTCCTGCCACAGGAATCTATTCTAAGAAAATGATTAGAAATGTAAATAATGATTAAGATGCAAAGAGTCCCACGAACACATTAGCTGTAACAGAAAAGGTTACTTGTGTTCCAGCACGTAAGCGGGTGAATGCCCAATTCGGAGGGAAGTCACTGACGTGACTTCGGGGACGTGGAACCATGTTGAAGATTGAACGTTGAGTGCCATTAAAGTTCACCAAGCACCTGTTCGCAGCAGGTGATGGGTAAGCAGATATAGCAATGACTGACAAGGAAAGTCAGAGATTAAGGGAGTGTTCAAATAAGCAATGACACTAAGGAGAAGCATAAGGCATGCTGCGAGCAGGTGACAACTGGATTCAAGGAAGTTTGGAGGGTCCATCATGCTCTCCACTAATGTCGCGCAAAACTCCACTAAGGCACCAATACTTAAATCGTAATGACGGATGAAGGGGAGCTAGACAGAATAGAAATGGGAAGGAAAAACATTCCAGATTAATAGCAATTTTTAAATATGTATCTATGAAAGCATGGCTATTAGAATATATGTGAGTCCATTTGTGTTCAAAGATATTTTGTATGTGTGCATAGCTATAAATAGGACATCAGAAAGAAGAGTCACCTCGACGCTACGGTGCGTGCATTTATTTGTTTTAATTTTTCTTCACCTTTTGCTTGCTCACATTTTCTGATTTTTCTTTCTGTCATCAAGATGTGTGAAAGGTATTCAGATGGATGGGAGGAGGGAGGGATAAAGGCGAGGGATGGAGGGTAGTCAGGTCATGGAGTCACGTGGAGGACTTGGTCTGTGCAGAACACTAGAACTACTTCCTCTCTTGATTCTCCCCACCCCCTTCGGCCAAGATCAGTCCAAGAAAAAGGCATTCCCCCAGCTGTTCTGTTTGCTACGGCATTTCTACTGCCCCACAGCCATGCTCCTTCAAGCCAACACTTCATTATATCTCTAAGCAGACTCCTCTGTCAGTACTGAACTTTCGAAATCACACATACAAAGAGTGACAGGTGAGGCTGCAAGCTGAAACTGTGGCTGAAACTATTGAAGATGAGATAAATTACCCTGAAAAACCTAGGTTCAGGTGAAGGAAAGAGGGGAAAGGAATTAAAGTCCTTGCAGCTTGAGTCTGAAGCCACTCTGAAGGCAGGGTGGCTCAAGATCCCCAGGTGGTGAGCTTGGCAGGTTTTCCAGGCTGAATGGTCGCGGCTCAAGTGAGGCGAGGATGCCTGGTGCACTTCAGCAGGCGCACAGCTCCAAGCTGAGACCACCGCTTCACGGGATGAGCCAGGGGACCCTTACAGCACCGTGCCAAGGCCCTTGCAACAAGGTCACTCCTGCCCAGCTGTGCACTACCGTAAGGGAAAACTAGATTCTACTGAGTAAAAGTGTTTGCATCCACCGCTCTTCCCAAGCTCCTCCTCCAAACTTACTCACCTCTGTTAAGGGCAGAGTGCACTCACCACAGACAAGACCAGCCTCCCAGGCTCCCAAAGCTCACATCCGAGCAGGGGACCCTTCATCCCCACTTTAACAAAATACGTGCATCCCGCTATGAACGTTTAAGACATGGTGTCTTCCTTACAAACATGGTGACCAAAGCAATTCTTATAAGGACAACATTTAATTGAGGCTGGCTTGGATTAGGAGGTTCAGTCCATTATCATCAAGGTGAGAACATGGCAGCATCCAGGCAGGCATGGTGCAGGAGGAGCTGAGAGTTCTACATCTTCATCTGAAGGCTGCTAGTGGAAGGCTGACTCCCGGCAGCTAGGATGAGGTTCTTATAGTCCATTCCCACAGTGACACACCTACTCCAACAAGGCCACACCTCTAAATAGTACCACTCCCTGAGCCAAGCATATTCAAACCATGACACAGGTAACAAACAGGTCAAACAAGAGTCCCATCTTCACAAAAAATGAGAAAACAGGTTAAAAAAACAGGCAGCTATAGTTTTGTTTTGTTTTGCTTTAAATAATTCTGACATAGGATGGAAAGAGCCTTTGTGTGGAGCTATGATTGTGGTAGGAGGGGCTTTCCTGAGGGGAGCACATGTGCAGCATGACAGCCAGTCCACAAGTGTAGTCATGAGGGGACAGGCCGAACGCAAGGGGATGAAGACCACACTCAGAGCAAGCACAGGCCACTTAGAAAGCATGTGGTGGCAGGGACACCTGACCAGGTTTGATGACTCACAAGCCCAGATGGCATCCTCCAGTGGCCATCATTAGGAGAGAGCGATCCATGCATGTGGTACAGAGAGATCCTGACAACGGAAAGCTCAGCTGACACAGGTTTCAGGGATTGAGCCCAGGCATAACACATGTGAGAGCCTTGGACAAGGCAACTTCTACCCTGAAAACCCAGCAAAGGTGCTGCAGATGTTGATTATTCTTCTACCATCCTCCACATGTCTACATCGTTACAGGTGTTACAGGAAGTCCCTGGCTCCTGCCTGGGAGAGTGACCAGAGGACAAGGTGTAGTCCCTGTGGGTGTCAAGAATCAGTCCCCTCCAGTTCTCCACAGCACAAAGCACAGAACACAGATGACCCTCGGAACAGGTTGCATAGCTTTGCCTCTCCTCCCTGCTCCCCACTCCATTCTTCTCCCCCACCTCATGTGCCCACCCACAGTGTTCTCCCAGCGCCTCAAGTTGCTGTGTGCCCTCTCGGTACCTGTGAACATTGCACAGAAGTAAGGGCTGCAGGCTGCCAGGACCACACGGTGAGCTTCTACTTCCACGTCTTCAGCCACGATCATCACGTCACACAGCAGCCGCTTACTGTAAGACATCAGTGAGGCGACAGAGTCATGGCATGGACACCACGCCTCCCCTCCCCCACCCACCCCACCAGATCACACACTACTGGCATAGAGGCAAAGGAAGGCCCAACTACTGTGTCTATTGCACCCAAGGCTGCTTCGTTGGTCTTCAGGACCCTGATCCCCAAGTTCTGGCAGCAGCAAAAATAGGGGCTCCATTGCATATGCAACACTAGTCAGAAACAAGTCAGTCTCCGGTGTTTCTCCCAGATTTAACACCATCACCTAAAGGCACCCTTACACACAGTGCTCCCAACAATCTTGTGCAAACTCCAACTGTTGCAACTGATCACAGAGAATCTTGCTGGGGCTTGCGGCTCTGTGGTAGTACACTTGCCTAGCACAGAGTCATAAGTTTGTCTACAAGGATTTCAGTCCCGAGTCCCCGCCCCTACACTTAAAAAGTCAGGTGCGACTGTGAGCATGCCTGCAGCTCCAGAGCTTGTGAGGGGGTGAAGCGAGGAAGATCACTAGGGCTTGCTGGCTACCAGTCTAGCTCTGAATTCAATAAGAGGCCCTGTCCCAGGAGAATACTGGAATACTGCCTCAAAGATTGGCAGTGTCATGGATAAAGTCGAACACCTGATGTCCTCCTCTGACCTCCGAATAAAGTCTCATATACTTGTGTATATACACACACACACACACACACTTTTATGGTAAAGTGTTTGCTATTAAAGCATGAGGGGACCTGAGTTCAATCCCCATGAAGCCACTTTGAAAAGCCAGGCACCATGATGCATGCCTCTAATCCCAGCACTTGGCAGGTGTGGGGTGGCGAGCTGTGCACAGACAGCCTGGTCCCGGTAGAGCACAGGCCTGGAACCCTGGTGACCCTAAGGGATGGAAGGTGTTTGGCCACACCTCTGGGCCCCTGGCTCCTGTGGCAGCTACAGCGTCACACAGCCCCCCCCCCCCGCCCCCACACAAAGAGGTGTGTGGCCATCAGTCAGGTAGGCATTGCCCCAAGATCATGGTATTCTGTCTGGACTCCACCCTCACAGTTACCTGTTAATAACCAAGTAGCCCCAGCCCCACTCTAAATGGAGCTGCTTGCAGCCGGGCAGTGGTGGTGCACGCCTTTAATTCCAGCACTTGGGAGGCAGAGACAGGTGGATTTCTGAGTTCGAGGCCAGCCTGGTCTACAGAGTGAGTTCCAGGACAGCCAGGGCTACACTGAGAAATCCTGTCTCAATAAAAAAAAAGGAACCAAAAAAAAAAAGGAGCTGCTTGCCCCCTCCCCACTTTCTTGCTCTCTTACCTCTCACCCCCTTGCTCTTACTCTTGCTCCTCTCTCTGCCTTTCTACAATAAATGCCTTAAAACCATGAACTGCTTCTTCTCATCAGAATCCACCATGCTAGAGCAATGAAACATGTCTCCCTCTACAGAGCCACACATCTAACCTCCCACCCAGAGGCCTCCCTGCCCTCCACCAAACCTGCCTGCCCGCCCACTGAAACTGCCTAGGACTGCCCTCCCCAGACCACTCCTCCTACCCTTCCCCCCCCCACCACCACCAGAGTCCACCCAAGGGTCCCCACCTATTCTCAGCTCTTCTGAGATATAGCAGCATCTGGGATGTGCGAGACTGAGAACCTGTCATCCCTGACCTCTGTGCAGGCCCAGGGACCCCAGAACTGGCTCTTCCATGGTACTCATCCAAGTCTGTGGTGCCAGCCTCTGGCAGGTCTGTGGGGACCTCAGACTGCACTTCCTCACCCCCGGAGTGGGATCCTGCAGCTTCTCACAGTCCAACACCCACCCAGTGGCAGCCTGGGATCCGCCCAGTCAAACTCCCCCAGCAACCCTGGCCCTAGCCTGGAGCGGACAAGGGACCCCATTTTTGCCCCACAGGAAGGTAGAGACAAAATTATCCCTAGGCTTGCTGGCTGTCCTAACTAGTCCATCTAGTCCAATATGTAAGCTCCAAGTTCAGTGAGAGGCCTTGTCTCTAAAAATAAGACATAGATGTATATCGCAATACCAACATGCAAGGCATGATATGTCCATGGATATAGGAGTGACACAGTATGTATGGAGATGGGAGCCTGTACCACAAGAGTGAATTCAGGCCTGGTGTTGCACACTTGGTCAAAAGCCCTGGCTCAGGAGGCCATGAGCTTTAGGAGGGCACCCACTATTATTGGCTTGCTAGATGGCATGCAGTCCCACAGCCTACATGCATACTTATAACCACTGTTCAATGCTACCATCAACCTTGGTCTGAGAACCTTTTCACTACAATGGCAAGGACTTAATGCACAGACTCATAACTGCCATTGCTGAGAATAAGTGTCTACCGAGCGTTGACCCCTAAAAGGGACATGTGTATCAGTCCCCAGCTGGAGGCTCAGGAACGTCATAGAAAACAGATGGAAAGAATCTAAGAGCTGGAGGCTGGGAAGCGCTCTGTGACATTCTGTCGTCAGGATGCAGGCACGGCCCTCACTCTTGTGAACTCTGCAGCTATGATTAGCCGCACAGGACTGAATCAGAGAGGTAAGTCAACACTTGGACAAGAAGCAGTTATCAGCCAAAAAAAGGAGAGGACAGAAAGGAGAGCTGGGGGCATGCTGGGGTGCTTGGGAGTTGGAAGGGGAGTTTGGGTGTACATATGATCAAGAAACATTGTTTGAATGTATGAAATTATCAAAAAGTTAAAGATAGTCTATTAAAAACAAGATGGAGAATGATTAAGGGAGATAGATGCCCAACACTGAGTTCTTGGCCTCCCCATGGATGCACACACATGTACATGAGCCTCTGCATGCACACACACACACACCAGAACCCTCTATCCTTTTACCTGGCAGTCACCCCTACTTCGCTGTGAACTTGGAAAAGTGTTGCAGTAAATCTCTCCAACCCAATTATGCCCCAGCAATAAAAACTCAACACAATTAATATGAATACACGCTGTGCACCTAGACTTGGCAGATCTACCGCTATACTACCATCTTCCACATCTATGAGACCCCTTAGAACTTGGGGTTTCTCCAGGCCATGTGCTTCTGCTCTGCTTTTCTTCTTCCTCACCCTCCTCTGCATCCTCTCCCTCTTCCATTTTCACCTTCTTCTCTCTCCCACCTTCCCTTTTATCTGCTCAATCATCAGCTCTCCTTTATTTTACAAATTAAGGTGGGAACCAGGCTTATAGGAAATCACCTGAGTACTGACTCATTCCTTGTTCGAAGTCACTCACAGGAGAATGGAATGAACATCAAATATAATTAGCCCCAGGGCTATCCACAACAGAAAAGGAACTATCATGTGTAATCTTGTACCCTGGACACTATATACCTGTCACATAGTAGGCCCTGAATCTTTATAAACAAGTAAATGAAACAACTCAATCCACATTCGCTAACAGAATGGCTGATGGAGAACTGGGCTTGGTGACACAGGTCTGTAATCCCAGCTATTCAGAAGGCTGAGGCAGGAGGATCTTGAGTTCAAGGCCACAGGTTAATGGTCTTGTGAGACCTAGTGAGACCATGTCTCAAAACAAAAAGTAAAATAGGCCTTAGGGCAGTGGTTCTCAACCTGTGGGTCGTGACCCCGTTGGCAAACCTCTATCTCCAAAAATATTTATATTACAATTCATAACAGTAGAAAAATTACAGTTATGAAGTAGCAACAAAAATGATGTCCTGGTTCACCACAGCATGAGGAACTGTCTTAAATGTTTGCAGAGTCAGGAAGGTTGAAAACCACTGGCTCAGGGTAGAGGTCAGTAGAGGGGTGCCTGCCTGGCCTACTTAAGATTCTGAGTTCAGTCCCCAGCATCTCATAAAAGAAAAAAAAATGGATATGTGAGAACCTAAAGGTGCCCCCAAGACCCTGCCAATCCAAGAACTTTTCCATCACCCTTCCAAGTCACTGATGTAATACCATTTGCTGAGCAATCTTATCTTGGCGTTTCTTCCCCAGACACAGCGTCATTTAAGCCTCTTTACAACCAAACCACCCAAGCAAAGCAAACCCCTCAGTGTAAGACTCAGAAATATCAGCCTAGCAGAAGAAATCATGGCTTCAGATAGAGCAGTGGCTGCCTAGCTATCCCATCAAAAGTATAAATCACAAAAGAAAAAAAAGCTGCTATATGAGATGCCCATGTTTAAAACATTTTCAGTTTAAAGGACATTGTTGGGAAATATCGATTTCCCGTCCTTAGAATGACTTTCTTGGCAAAACATTTATATGAGAATTGGGCATCTATCTAGAGTGTAAAACCAAAACTCTAACTTGCAACTGAATAATCAACAGAAAAAAATAACCTAATTTTGAAATGAAGACAGGGGATTTCAAAACACATCTTTCAAAACACAGCTTCCTAAATAAGACAGTGAAACGAACAATAATCACAAGAGACAATGCTCACAACTGTCCGAGAATTCAAAAGCATCAGGTATGACCTCACGCCCACTGCGATACCTGTGAACAAAATCACACCTAATAACAAACATCAAAGAGGAACTAGAGAAATTGGAAAAGAGCAATCCCACCATTATGTCCCACCACTACATCTCACCACCACTACATCACCCCCACTCCTACGTCCTCCCACTCCTACATCTACACCCAAGAAATGAAGACACACGTAACACAGAGACATGTACCTGAGGATTAAGGTCAAAAGCCTAATCTGTTACCTGCCCAGGATGAAATACAACTCTCCAATTAAAAGGACAATATGATGTCGTGTGCTACAGCTAGGATGAACTACGTGGCATAAGGCAGTGTTGATCACACAGACACACACACACAAACCTGTAATTCCACCACTTAAGGGGATGGAGGCAGGGGGTCGGGAATTCAAATCTACCCTGTACTACAAGAGTCAAAAACTCAAACAAAAGGACTGGAAGGTGTCTTAGTTCATCAGGGGTCTTAGAAGCAGGCCCTCAATATCCAGAACCCACGTTAAAAAAAAAAAAAGTTAGGTGTGAGGACACACTTGTCTTTCAGGCAAACTGCTGGGGCCCGTAGGCCATCTGGCCTAGCCTACCAGGTGATTCAAGTCACTCAGAGACCCTGTCTCAAAACAATGGAACGACACCCAAGTAATAACACTAACTTTTGGTTCTAAATGCACACACGTGCATATGCATGTGCACCTTACACATGTGCATGCACACACACATACACAACATGCAACACATGCCTGCACAAATAATAATAATTTTTTTTAAAGAAGGCCTAGAACTGCTTGTAGCTGCAAGGTTGGCAGTGAAAACCAACAAGGGGCCAGGGGTCTACTCAATAAAATAATGCATGTTTATCAAACACAAGCAAGCTTCAGGAGAGAGAGGGGGGAGGGAGGAGGGAGAGGGAGGGTGGGAAAAAGAGGGAGAGAGAGTGGGAGGGAGAGGGAGGGAGAAGGGGAGGGAGGGAGGGAGAGGGGGAGGGAATTGTAAACACTGGCTGGTTGCTAGGTCCTTCCTACTCCCCTCTGGAAAGGACTTGTCTCCACCACCCCGCTGCTCTCTATGTCAGGAGTCACAGCCACTAGAGGACTGCCATTCAAAAGCAGCACAGCCAGAACGGAGCACCAACATGTGAGGGAGAGGCAGGGCTGAGTGGTTGCCATGCCAACAGCTCATTCTCTACCACAGAAGTAAAAAGAATAGGAAAGTCGGGAGTTGTGTGATTCATAAATTGCAAAGAGCCTGTGTCCTGGGACTGAAATAGCTCCAAAGTGAAGGCGAGGAGCACGGAGACTCCTTGAGGAGCCAGCCCAGACTCCGGGGACTCTGGTGGAGTTCTGAGTCTCAGCAGAGCTAAGCCTGCCTACCTGATCTCCCGTAAATCCCATTAAAGTCGCCCAGATCAATAATGCAGTCTCCCTTCTCCCTGCCTAACCTGTGCTACTCGGCTTTTTAAAAGACGGTCTTCAATTGTCTTGGGACTTGATATTGCCTCTCAGTACCATAAGAATACAAGCTCCCTGAGGGGCAAGGCTTTGATTCTCTTACTGGCTCTTGCTCCCCTATGTCTGCAACTGCACATGGTGGTTACAAACTAACAGCGATGAAGGCTCATGGGCCTCAACAGTAGCTAAGGCATCCTTACCATTCTCCTCCAGGCTGTTTAAATCTACTCAATTAATTTCTGGGAATCGATTCTATAGAAATCATCGCTATGGTGCATGCAAATTAACAACCCTTAACATCCCAGCAAGGACGGTATTATGATTAGCCTCCACTGATGCCTGACAAGAGCGAGGTCAGGGAGATTAAGTTGCCCAAGGCCACATGCTTAGCATGCGCTAGAGCCAGTACCGAAACCAGAGTCTTTGCTTGTGAGATGGACACCCTGACAGGATGCTAACTTCTAGAAGTAGGTTTGCACATGAGGCGTTAGGGAGATCCATCAGCAAGGAGCTGGCTTTTATTTTAAATAAGCCAAACACAGAATGCCATCTACCCATCTGATCAACACTGGAGAATAGTAAAAGGGGGGGGGGGGTTCAGCAATAGAACTAAGAGAGAAAAGTCAGATCTGAGATTTGCTAAAGAGAAAGTGATTCCCCCATGGATCAATCTGTAGGTACCACTAACAAAATTATATGGGGCTTTAAAGAGATTAACCCTTATTTTTATTTTATGTATATAGATAGGTGTTTTGGCTGGATGTATGCCTGTGGCCATGTACATTCAGTGCCTGTGGGGGCCAGAAGAGAGCATCGGATCCCCTGGAACTGGAATCACAAATGGTTGTGAGCTGCCAGACGGGTGCTGGGAATTGAACCCACACCCTCCACAGGAGCAGCCAGTGCTCTAAACCACTGAGCCACATCTGTATGTGACTCTCTGATCATCCTCATTTTCTCCAAGTTCTGTTACAGTAAATACAGTCTGGAGAGGAAGGCAAACAAAGAGGCCAGGGGCAACTCATGCTGAAACCTAAACTAAAAATTTCCCCAGTCAAATAGAAGCAGTACAATTCATCTGGACAAAATAGAAAGAGAAAGGATAATAGCATTCATTCAAATATCAGCAAAGTACCCTGTCTCGAAAAACAAAACAAAACAAAACAAAACAAAACAAAACAAAACAAAAAGAATCTCAGCAAAGGCCTGTGGCACTTAGACCAGTGCTTCCCCAAACACTCTATATGAGAGAGCGTAATTCAAGCATGAGTGGAAAGCCTTTGGTCAGCCTTAGTGGAGTATTTAATACGCCTACATGCATACTCAAGCCCATTTGAGCTTGAGTCTGAGCCTCCATTTTCCCGGGGTCTAGAAGGGGCTACCCTTCCTCGGACATTGGCGGTGCTGAGCCCGAAAGGAGAAGGAACAGTACAGCTACTGGGTAGTTAGACCCAAGTCAAGCAGACACTCTTGAAGAAAGAAATGAGAGTCAGTAACTAAGGGGCTCAGATGACTTCTAACTTTAAAGTGAAGGGGCGGTGGTAGACCTGGATGAGGTAAGAAAAACCTGTGTCTGTCTGAGGTCTGCAGCTGGCTGGACAGGCAGACTCTGGCCTCGTGAGAAGGCCCATTCTTCAATCAGATGACTGACATAATCTGTACCCTAAGGTGATAAGTGTGAGCTCCCACAGTGTGTGGGACACCTCACAGAGATTCTTCAGTGACAGATCTGAGTCCCTGAGCATGGCTCCCATCCCTCCCCAGGGCCAAGTTTCAGAGTTTGGAATCCAACAAGTGGCCTAACTCAAGTTCAACAATATGTCGTGTAATTTAATTTGAGATGTGTGTGTGTGTGTATGTATATGTGTATATGAGTGCATATGTATGTGTGAGTGTGCGTGAGTGTGTGTATGTGTGCATATGAGTGTTCATGTATATATGTGTGTGAGTGTGTGTGAATGTATATGAGTGTGTATGTGTGTAAGTGTGTATTGTTGTATATGAGTGTATATGTATACGTATGTAAGTATGCATGAATGTGTGTGTGAGTGTATGTGTTGTATGTGTGTATATGTATGCATGTAAGTATGTGTGAATACATCTGTATATGTGTGAGTGTATATGATATGAGTATGTATGGGTGAGAGTGTGTGCATGTGAGTGTGTATGTATGTGTATGTGAGTGTGTGTGTGTAGGTGTATGTGTCTGTGAGTATGTGTGAATGTGTGTGTATGAGTGTGTATATGTGTATATGTGTGAGCATATATGTGTGTGTGTGAGTATATATGTGTATGCATGTGTATGTGTGAATATGTATAAGTGTGTATGTGTGTGTAAGTGGGTATGTGTATGAGTGGGTATGAGTGTGTGTATGTGTATATGTGTGAATGTATATACATGTATGTGAGTGTTTATGTGTATGCATGTGTATGTGTGAATGGGTATAAGTGTGTATGTATGTGTAAATGTGTGAGTGTATATGCATGTATGTGAGTGTATATGTGTGTATATGTGTGAATGGGTATAAGTGTGTATGTGTGTGTAAGTATGTATGTGTATGAGTGGGTATGAGTGGGTGTATGTGTGTATGTGCATATGTGTATGAGTGTATATGCATATATATAAGTGTATATGTGTGTATATGTGTGAATGGGTGTAAGTGTGTATATGTGTGTAAATGTGTATGTGTATGAGTGCATGTGAGTGTGTGTATGTGAGTATGTGTGTGAGTGTGCATGAATGTGTGTATTTGTGTGAGTGTGCATGAGTGTGTGTGTGGTAAATTCTGGACCATGCAGAAAGGAGAAAGGAGAAAACAACAGAACGAGAACTTGAGGGCTGGCTTGATGGGTCAAGGAACTTGAAAACCTGAGCTCAATCCCCAGAACCCACATAAGGGGGAGAGGAGAGAACTGACTGGAGTTGTCCCCTGACTCCAAGGAGCACTCTGTGACACACACATACACAAGCACATACGCACATGCACACATAGATACACACTGTAACACAACCCCCCTCCCCCTCACACCAGCATATATACATACAGATGCATGCTCTGACACACACACAACATACATACATACATGTACAAATGCATACACACAATGGTAAACAAGGTTCAGAGGATGTCTGTTCAAATATGTCCAGTCCCCCATCTCAGCAAAACTTCTCTCAGCTATATGCCATTTTCTCTGGCTCAAAGGCCCCTCCCTGCCTCCACCACCCTTTGTGTCTTTAATTCTCATTTGGCTCAACTGTCACTCACATCTCCAAAGCTCATTTTCGTCCATGTTCCTGCTTCATCCTTTAAGAATAAAGCTACGCGAACCTACAACCTGCCAGGCGCCTGGTTCATCCCTACTTCTAATACACTTGCTGTAAGGCTGTCTTCAATAACCTTTCACATTCCTGACCTTACAGCCACCACCCGCTCCTGCAGGGCCTGGCCAGTAGCTGAGACAGGAAGAAATGCTGCTCATTGCATTTGTACAGGAGAACACTTCCAGCTCCAGAACCCACTGGCAGCACACTTGCCAAACATGCATGCCGGCCTTCCGAAGAGCACTCATGCCTTCCTTGCTCAGCTTAGGATCGGATGCCCTGTCACTTCAGGCTTTCTTTACAGCGTTAACACACATTTCAGGAGAAGTGTATTTTGCCAATTGCATTGCTCCCTTCCTGAGCCAAGCTCGGTCCCTGGAACGATGGAGGGAAGCCAAATATATACCAGCTACAATCTCTAGTCTGCAACTGTGTAACAGTTCTCAGGTTTACCTGAGAGCAGTCTGCTCTAACCAGGAATGAATACCCCTTGGGATGAGCCACTGAAGTGTAGGTATTAAACAAATACCGAGGGGAAGGATACAGCCTCAGAGTCTGAAAGATAGAAGGGGGAAGACGGAGAGTGGGCAAAGAAGAGTCATAATTCAGCAGGTAGTGTGACCCGGTGTCTGTTCTCGGCCCCTGATGAAGCTCACCCTCCAAGTTCCATCTGAAAGGGCACGGGAAGGGTAGGAAAGTACCTTCGCAGCTCATTCATGACCTTGAAGGCCTTCCCCATGTGGGCAGCGTTGACGGTTACAGTCCTCCGGTTCTTCTCTTCATCCTCAGCCTGCGCCGTGGGCTGAGGGCTCGGCTTGACACTGCCAACAGGAAGAGGGAGGGAAAGAGAGATAGCATATTAGGAAGCCCAGTGGTGTGCCTTCCCCGTGCCGCCCGCGCCGATGGGGTTCAGCACCCACAGGGGGCATCCCTGTCAGCCCGACCTTCTCACCCAAGGCTCAGCCGTGGAGGAAGTGCTGCAGCATCACGTCTGCGTGACCTTCCAGTGCACAGCACGTGTCTCTGGAGGGAGCCAGGCTCCAGCTCAGGTCCTTCGACTGACCGAGTACTGTGACTTTATAACACATCTTTATCCTCCATCTAACCTTCATTCCCTCCCGCAAAAAGGAGTGATATAAGCACTAACACTGGCTACACAGGGATGCTGGTTCCCTTGAGATTTAGTAGGAGCCAATATGTGACAGATACTGTATTTCAGTTACATGGAAGACATGATGGTAAATCAGACCCCAGGCCCCGGTCCCTCTCACCTCAAAATTCAGAGGTCAGTGAAGGAGAACCAAGTGATGCTCAAACATCAAATTTTAACCATTATGATTCCATAGGAACTACAGAAGCACAAGGGATCGATTTGGTAGAGAAAAAAAAACTCCAAAAAAGCAGAGACCTAGCTGAGAGATTCAATGTATCCTGGTTCAAAAAAAAAAAAAAAAAAAGCAGTGTCCCAGGCAACAGGAACAGTGGGCACAATGACATAAGGGGGAAAGTGCCCAAGGCTCAAAGAAAGTAGAGGAGCCCTATTAGTCGGGAGAATTGTCCTCCTGGACCAGTGAAAGGGCAGGAATGGGTATTAGACAGAAAGCATCCATAATCTAGAAAACCCACAGTGGCCAGAGTGTGGAGAACAGGGCTCACTTGTAAAAGCATTTAGGAACCCGTAATTCTGCTGAAGGATAGAAGGGGCAGACATCTCCCATTTGTACAGAATTGAGGACCTACGGTTCCTCCCAGCTCTCAGCCCTTAAGGGTGGCCTCCTTGACTGCCCCTACTCAGAGGGCCCTGCACGTGTTGCCACCTCACCTTGCAAACTGCCGGCAACAATGATGCTTTGTTAAGAGGCCTGCATCCAGGCGGAAGCCCTACAACTCAGTCCCAGGAGCTCTGACACCATTTTCTGGCCTCTGCCAGTACCAGGCACACACATGGTACACAGACCCACATACATTCAAAACACTCATACATCCAAAAATATAATTTAAAATTTCAAGCCAGGAACTAGAGATGGCTCAGTGGTTAAGAGCACTGGCTGCTCTTTCAGAGGTCCTGAGTTCAATTCCCAGCACCCATATGGTGGCCTGCAGGGGTAAATACAGACAGATCACTGCATAATAAATAAATCTAAAAAACAAAACAAAAAAAACACACAAAAACAAACAAACAAACAAAAAAAACCTCAATCCAGAAAATGTGGTTAGAAATAGGACTCGCCCAGCAAAGATGAGAACTTTGCATCCCAATGCCAGAAGAGTATTTCTTACTTCCTAAAAGAGCTCTATTCTTATTAACTTTTGATATGCAAGCTCTTTATTAGAAACTGAACTTTAATGGCTAGAGAGATGGCTCAGTGGTTAAGAGCACTGACTGCTCTTCCAGAGGTCCTGAGTTCAAATCCCAGCAGCCACATGGTGGCTCACAACCATCTATAATGAGATCTGATGCCCTCTTCTGGTGTGTCTGAAGACAGCTACGGTGTACTTACATAAATAAAATCTTAAGAAAGGAAGGAAGGAAGGAAGGAAGGAGGGAAGGAAGGAAGGAAGGAAGGAAGGAAGGAAGGAATTGAGAAAGAAACTGAATTTTATTGCACAGTGTCAAACAAAAGTTCAAAATTTCCCACAGGTTCCATTTATTGATCTTATTATTCCCATTCCCTAGTTCACAAAGCTTCAAACACATAGTGACCTTTTTTTTTCTTTTTTTCTTTTTTTTTTTTTTTTTTTTTTTTTTTTTACTTTCTAGCCAGTTGCATAGGTCGGTTTATACAAATATTGCGCTATTTTTATAGCTTCGTAATGTCTAATTTCAGTCAAAGTCCTCAAGCCTTTGATTATTCTTGAGAAATACCTTGTGTGTTCTCCCTAGTCCCTTTATTCTTACTACAAATTTTCATATCAGCTCATCAAGATCCATGAAACACCCTGTTAGGCCTTTAATAGAAACCGCATTGGATTTACAGATCAATTTATATTGAACTAGTATTTCTTTTAAATTATTTCTTCCTATCCATGAATATGGGAGACCCTCTTTTTATAGAGGGTATAAATCTTTTAGTGTGTGCATGTGCGCACGTGCACGCACCTAAGTGTACATATGTGCACTTGATGCATGCAAGAGCCCACGGAGGCCGGAAGAGATTTCAGATCCCCAAAACTAATGTTACAGGTGACTGTGAGCTGCTGTGAGAATGCTGGGAACTGAACTCTGGGCGTCTGCAAGGGCGGTAAAAGGTCTCAACTGCTGAGCCATGTCTCCAGCTCCGCAGGACCTTCCTAAGGTCGCTCCTGCTTCTGTGGATTTCTACCTGAAGATCTTAGACACAATTGTTACATTTTGTCCTATGTATATTATAGCTTATCTTGATATTTTATAATAGAAATTGTCCTCTTTAAGGTACATTTAATGATGGTTGAAATTTGTGCAGTGCAACTACATTTACAAATTGATCTACTAGCCAACTTCCATACTAAATTATCTCACTGTATCAAGTTATTTGACCATTGGTTCAATTAAATGTCCTTTGTAGATAAACTTTATATTATCACTGTGTAACGCCAGAGCTACAGAGATGGCTCAGCCATTAAGACCACTTACTGTTCTTGCAGATGCCCTGAGTTCAGTTCCCAGCACACAGCAGCTCACAACCACCTGTAACACTACTTCTGGGGACCTGAAATCCTCTTCTGGCCTCTGTGGGGGGGCTCTCCCCCCCCTCTCTCTCTCACACACACACACACATGCATGTGCACACTATACTCTCTTTGTGTGTATGTGTGTCCCAGGTAGGCTTTATACATATGATTCTCCTGCCTCAACTCCCTGAAGTGCTGGATGATAGGTCTATGCCACCAAGCCTAGCTTCTTTTTTTTTTCTAATAATTTTATTCTTGTGGATATTTTGTTTGCATGTATGTCTATGTAGGTCTATGTAGGCTATGCCACCAAGTCTAGCTTTTTTTTTTAAATAATTTTATTCTTGTGGATATTTTGTTAGCATGTACTAGGTACAAGTGCGTACCTAGTAGCTGTGGAGGCCAAAAGAAGGCATCTCCTCCCCCAGAAATGAAGTTACGAATGGCTGAGAACTGCCTACAGGTTCTGAGAATCAAAACCCAGCCGGGTCCTCTAGAAGAGCAGCAGTGCTTTTCATTGCTGAGCCATGTCTCCAGACCCTTGAGGTTTTTTTTTCCTTTTAACCAGTTTGAATTACATAACTCTATTCATCTTTGTGCATCTCTTTACTGTGAAAACTTTTGTACTGGCTAAGATGACAAAATAATGCCAGGCTGGCTTGGGGCTCATGTAGCCCAGTCGGGAAGATCCTCATCACAGGCCTCATTCCAAAGATACTCCGATGTCTCCCATTACGTGTGCTTAGTATAGGATTTTGTTAGATGCATGTTATAGAGTTAAGAAGACATCCAAGTTGAATGTGGTGGCACATCTCCATACTCTCATCACATGGTCAAAGCAAGAGGATTGTGAGTTGAAGGTCAGCCTGGGCTACATAGTGAGTTCCACACCAGCCTGGGCTAGATGGGACATCCTGTCTCAACATTGAAAGGAAAGAGAAGATAGTGGTGGGTTGGGGAAGAGAGGAGATGGGAGGAGAGGGGAGAGAAGGATTCTTTTATATTCTTTATTTAGTCTTTTAAATCATATTTATACTGCACTTTACCAGATAATTACATATAGATAGATAGATAGATAGATAGATAGATAGATAGATAGATAGATAGATAGATAGAAAAGTAGTTTTTCCTTTGATATTTCAATGTGGGTTATATTAACATAGAACCCTATCTGTATTCCTGTAGTACATATCAAAGCTATAAAATAGTGTACAAATATCCATTGTAAATATTGTAGTCACAGTCTGAAGATGCTTAAAGGCCAGGATAAGAAAAGCTAATATGGAAATAACCAAGGCCCTACTGAAGTCCTGGATGGGGAACTCATAAAAATTCAGACACCCGATAGCTCCACTTCACAAAATGTGGAAGCTATAGGCCAAGCAGTCTATCCTGGAGAAATGGACACATTCTCTGCAGAGACTCCCCCGTGCTCTCTTTCACTTTCCAGCCTTCCAAAACAGTTCAGTAATTCTAAATGTGCTTGTTCATACAACACTCTTTACAAAGAGGTCTCAAATGTGGTCTGCCTATAGAGAATAACAACATGTATGATTCACACGGGGCTTCCCTGACTTGCTGATGTCCCCAGCGTACCTCAAACCCTTTCCCCCTGATGCGGAGGTCAGCCTGGACACTAGCAGGAACCAGGCACTTTCTCCTCCTGCAGATAATAACCCTACAAAGACACAGCCAATCTGGTTTCTCAAAGATGCAGGCTCCTTGGTGACTTCACCATCGTTCAGGGAGCAGGATATTAAAGAAAGAGTGCTCAGAGACTCTGAGATGTTTAGAATCTGATTTGAGACTCCACGGTCAAGAGCAAAGTGGTTTCCCAATGGCCTCAAACTTTCTGCACAGCAGCTTATACTCTCAGCAACACTGTGCATTCATGAGCATAAGCATACACACATGTACATACATGCACACATACATGTACATAAGTGCACACATACATGCACACGTGTACACACATGTGTATGTAAGTGCACAAATACATGCATTTACGTGCACATATACATATGTACATAAATGCACACATACATATGTGCTTAAGTACATGTATACATATGTACATAGGTACATACACATATGTACATGAGTACACACATACATGTGGCTATAACTGAACACATCCATGTGGCCATTATTGCACACAGACATACACACATACAAGTACCTCAGCCCAGGATACTTGCCCAGGGACAGAGTTACCAGACCTTGCCTTTCCTTGCCTAGATCTCTCTCCCCAGATATAGTTCATCATCCACCAGCGCTGCACCATTCTGGCTCGTGACCCCTAAATAAGGCTGGTGGATCCTCTCCTCACCTACGAAGCATAAGGCCACGTTGATCCGTGCTGCAACTCTCGTCCAAGTCCAGAGCCTATGGCCACGCTTTCCAACCTGCTCAGAGCCAGTCTAAAGAGACTCAGCCTTCTAGGTTTCATGAACTGGCAAGAGTACATCGCCTATAAAATTCCCTATAAAATCAGTTTATCTGTCCCCTTTCCCTCAGACCAATTTACTCTTCAGTATGGTCTGATTCAGTGTCACGAAACAATGTCCAAAGTTTCATGACACTGAATCAGACCATAGTGACGAGTAGACTAGGTAACCAATCATGGGTGAACTCAGAAGACATAGTCATCTAAACCATTTACTGCATAAGCCTCCCCCGACTTAGAGCACATCCGATGGATGCACGGGATCAAATGGCCAAGGATCTGACCCAGCAGTTAGAGTCATGCACGCCCTGTTACTAGTCAAGCCCCTTGTGAGAGCCAACATCGATGATTCAGTGAATGATTCCTTTGTCCCAAGTGGTAAAAAGGCCAAGGACTAGAGCTGGAGAGATGAAGAGTATTTGCTGCCTTCACAGAGGACTAGAGTTCCGTTCCCAGCACCCGTGTCAGTCAGCTCCTGACACTCCAGCTCTGGGGAATTGCATACTCTCCTCTGGTCTCCATAAACAGCAGAATGCATATGCTTACACACACGCACACACACATGCACATAAATTAAAAAATAAATATTTTACAAACACAGGCTAAGCACCTATCAAAGGTTCAGAGAAAGGAAGTATGACAATCGGCTGTCCGTGTCCCAGGTGTCCGCTGACTCCATTCAAGAAGTCAGGATAAACTGGACAGTGGTGGTGCATGCCTTTAATCCCAGCACTCGGGAGGCAGAGGCAGGAGGATCTCTGAGTTCAAGGCCAGCCTGGTCTACAGAGTGAGTTCCAGGACAGCCAGGGCTACACAGAGAAACCCTGTCTTGTAACCCTCCCCCAAAAAAAAGTCAGGATAAGGGCTGGAGAGATGGCTCAGCAGTTAAGAGCACTGACTGTTCTTCCAGAGGTCATGAGTTCAAATCCCAGCAACCACATGGTGGCTCACAACCATCTGTAATGAAATCTGATGCCCTCCTCTGGTGTGTCTGAAGACAGCTACAATGTACTTACATATAATAAATAGATAAATCTTTGGACCAGAGGGGGCGGGGCTGGAGTGAGAAGATAATAATAATAATATATATTTTTTAAATCCTCAGCCTAAAGTCACAATCCTCACCTATTCTCCAGGCATGGTGCACACACCAACCTGAACTGAACCCTAACCGCCACCCTGGCCTGGCTTACACAAACATTGGTGAGTACCGTTATGTGCTTCGTGGAAACTGCCCACTACAGACGGAACTCTCCCCCTCCCTTCCAGCAGCTCAACCTGCCTGTTCTGCAAGGGCCACCTCAGCCTTACCTCTCCTAGGCAGCCCTTGCAATGTCATCCCCGACTGTTCTCTTCCTAAATGTCCTAAATTCCTATCGTATTTCTAGCGTGTACATAGAATGTGGCTGTGTGTGACCATTTCTTATGCATTAGTATTTATCTAGTCTTCCTCCCCTGACATGGGATTCAATGTATTGGCAGGCAGGGACTGTGTGTCCAGGGGCTGTCCGTTGTAACAGGACCCCAGACCTTCACACGAATGTCTCTGTGGTGAAAGTACCATTCAGGCTGGAAAACTCAGCATGAACCAGCCCCGCCTGCCAAAACTAAAACAAAGGCCAGATCCATCCGAGTCCACAGTTCTAGAAAGGTCTCTAAGTGCACTAACCTTGCTTTTTGGCTTCTCTAGTTCTGCTTCTGGCTAACTGTTCTTGCCAACACGGGATATGGTTTTTGTGCTGAAAGCTCATCCTGAGAAAAGCTCAGGACTACCCCGGGATCTTAAACACCCAGCAGAGTCATAAGCTAGCTGGCTAGTAAAGACTTCCTATTGGCTTCAACCCATGTCTGAGCAGCCTTCTCTGGTGAGTCCCCCACAATACTGTATGATGTGCAACTGAGCCTACCTGGCATGGGATCATGATATAGTAGGCCATCGCTGCATGTTATATATAGGTGGGTTTGGAGCTAAAAACCTTTCATTTGTCTTTACAAGTGTTAGTTAGTAAAACAGGGTGGACTATGCCGCTGGCTGAACCACCACCACCAACTACAGACACTGATAGTAGAGTAGGCCTCAAGGCTCAACTATAAATGAATACACAGAAACTGTTATAAAACTATACATAAAGGATATACCCCAAGCTGGGCAGTGGTCATGTGCACCTTTGA
The DNA here is from genome assembly GCF_000001635.26 of Mus musculus. Classification (NCBI taxonomy): domain Eukaryota; kingdom Metazoa; phylum Chordata; class Mammalia; order Rodentia; family Muridae; genus Mus; species Mus musculus. The sequence goes on from NC_000079.6 coordinate 58,102,664, forward strand.
TCCCAGCAGGGAGGCAGGGGCAGGTGGATCTCTGAGTTCAAGGCCAGCCTGGTCTACATACAGAGCAAGTTTCAGGACAACTGAGACTACACAGAGAAACCAAGTCTTGCAAAGAGAGAGAGAGAGAGAGAGAGAGAGAGAGAGAGAGAGAACAAAGAAAATAAACATGACTGTCCCTCTCATGAGTCCACCACCTATCTCCCTGCCCTCTAAATCCCAAAGCCCACAGCCAGTCTTGCCTTCTCCCCTACTGTTATGTAAGTGAATCCACACGTACCAACTGCCCTCTCTCAAGCTGTGCTTTCTTTCTGGATTCTCTGCCTCACAAGACATGAGCAATAGAAGCACACCTATCCGGGCCAGAAACTGGGCCATTGTCCTTCACAGCTTGTTTTGTGCACACACCTGTCTCACGTATCCACAGTTCTAAAGCTGTGTCCTCGTCATCTCTGCTGTTGACAATCTCCTTCTCCTGGCTGCTGCCACCACCTCCCTCCCATCTCATCTACTGCCTGGGCTCTCACCATTACCTCCTTCACTATGGCAGCACGGCTGGGGCATTTTGACACGAGGCTTCCTCCTCATTCCTCACGGGGTTTAGAATGAACCTCGGAGAACAATCATGGTCTTTCTTCACAATCCTGCCTTGGCCCTGGAGACTCTTCATTACTGTATAACTAACGTATTTGCCTCAGCCTAAACGCCTGATGCTCTTTGGCTTGGTGAAGTGTGTCGGCCTAAAGTACATGTCTATGGCCACCTTGTCTCTCCTAAGTCTAGCTCAGTCCCCAATCGTCCCGTGACTAGCTAGAAGCCTTCCCTACCAGGAAGGTTGACCAGTTGTCTTCTGAAGAGTTCTTCCTGTCTGTCTTCCCCATATAGTGGGTGTTGATCAGTGTTACAGCCGGACGAGGGGAAGGCACTCTGATTTATCACAGTGACTTATCATTTGCCATAATATAAAGCATCCCTCCATGAGACTTCCTGCTATTGCACAGGCGTACAGTCATTTCCTGTGAGACACAACAGACCAATTCAAAGGCCTAGATGGGAGTAAAACGTGAGAGCTGGAAGCTCTGAACATTATAATATAATTTATTTGTGATGTTCAATTTCCATAAGAGCCAAGTTGAGTAGCTGAATCACAAACTTCCTGAACGAGCAGCCTTGTGAAGTCCGACTCCTTGAGAACCAAGGTGACACCTTAGCTCCATCATCTTAACGCCTGGCGTGTGACAGTTGCTCAGCCGTGAGCCACGAGTAAGTGAAGCTATGTGGGCTAAAGCTACCAACAGCTGTGTGCCTCCTCGCTTCCCCTCTCTAAAACTAAGCATGGCTCTCCCTCCTTCCATTTGCTCCTTTCTCCTCCCCGGGAAGGAGGAGGCACAGCCCAGACCCCGGCAAAGGTGATGGAAAATCAGGAGAATTGTCTTTGAGAAAAGGCTGGCACCCAGGAAAGAGGAAAGACAGACAGATCACTGATACCTGTCAGTCCTCAGGTTCCCCTGTGGGAAAACTCCAGGCGATGAGTCAAAGGAAAGGCAGGGGGCCTGAGAAGAGAGGGCCTCCAGGCCTGCTTCCAGCAGGAGTTTACAGTTCTAGAGAGCAAAACCTCCAGGACGTGGCCTGTGTGGAGGAACCCACAGCGGCTGAGGAGCCCAAGCAAGACAGCCACAGCTTAAAGATGAAGGATTCCCATCGTGAGTCTTCACAAGACAAAGCTCAGAAGCAACCAGTTCAACAAGCCTCTCATGGGGTGCCTAGGAACATTATATTCAAGCTAGACGAGAGACAATAAAGACAGGAAGGCAGAAACTCTCCAGTGAGGCCACACTCCATCCATTGGATTCTCTCAGGAAAGTAACGTACATCCTTTGAAAAGGAAAGTCCAAACCCTAGAAATTACCGGTAAGTCCCTCTCATTTCACATTATATTGAAAAGAAGGTGATTTAATCATTAGATGGTGTCCTTTAGTTAAGCCTTTGGTCAGAACCTGCAACTCATTACACAGGCTTTGCAGGGTCCCCTTCCGAAAATGAAAACAGTGGTCGCTGCCAATAATACCCTGACAGTTTCACTACAGGCTCATGGCAGACGCTATACCCATTGCACGTTAGGTTCTCATGAGGGCGTCAGCAAGATTCTGCTTCTCCAAGTCTGGAGAGATGCTTTGGCACATAAGAGCACTGACGAGCACCCAGGTTCAATTCCCAGATCCATGTGGCAGTTCACACCCAAGAGATCTAACAGCCTCTTCTGATCTTTGAGGGCACCGATCACACGTGTATATAGACATCCAAACAGGAAAAGCACATACAGACATAATAAAATAAAATAAAATAAAAAGATCTGATTTCTGAACCCATGAGACCTTTGACAATCTACAAACGCAGGAAGTATCCCAATCCTAAAGCTCAAGAGAGAAACCACCAACCTGAGATGTCTCCCTCTCGGCTGACGAGTATGTCTAGTCACCACAACCCAGGCTTTCAGAAACCCTGCCGTCAAGTAACACCATTTCTACATGGGCTACACACTCTTTCAGCGGGATCACCCGGATCCTAGCATCCGGACGACGCCGTGAAATAACCCACATAGGCACACACTGGTTATGCACGGGAAAGCTACGATCCCCAGGGCGGCAGTTGACCAGCCCATATTTATGGCACGTTGACCACACTGAAGCATCTTACATCTGTTACCTAATTTCATCCTCAGAACCACGGTGTGAAGCTGGAACTACGATCTCCCTACACTCTGAGATGAAATTGCCCAGAAAATCCTACATAATGCTAATTTTTCTGGACTTGTCAGCCCTTCACACAAGCCAGCCATGATCATGAAAGTTGTTGGTAGTTGCTGCCATGTCTACTACACCCTCCTTGGTGACCAGCTGAGAGAGAGAGAGAGAGAGAGAGAGAGAGAGAGAGAGAGAGAGAGAGAGAGATACTAAGTCACCTTCCTGAAGGCTTAATTCAGGACTTCCCTTAAAACTAGGATGGAACAAACAAGCTATATAAAGATATAAAACACTTGAGTTCATTCAGACAGAACTGGGTGAGAAGAGAGACACACTCCTGTGCTGTGACTTTCTGAAAGCCACACTTCCAGAAGGCTTCCACCAGGCTTGAAGGGGAATGTTGAACTCACCATGTAAGCCACTTAGGACAGAGGCCATGGTGTGTATTCACAACTTAAAGGGAATGTAGGGAGCTGCAGAGATGGCTCAGTGGTTGAGAGCACTGGTTGTTCTTACAGAGGACCCAGGTTCAGTTCCCAGCACCTACATGGCAGCTTCTGACCTCTATAATGTCAGTTCCTGGGGACAAGATACTCTCTCCCAACCTCCAAGAGCAACAGGGACACACTTGGTACACAAACATACATGCAAGCAAATATTTGTACAATAAAATTAAATAAATCTTTTTTTCAATAGGGAAAGTTAGCCTAGGCATAGGCTTAGTATTTTTTTAAAAAAACTTATTTTTGATAGGGGTTTTTAATGTTTTAACCTCCCTCCTAGCCCATCACCCACCAGAGGTAGTGGGAAAGAATGGGTATTCAGATATGGGGGAAGTGGACCTGTTTAGAAATAGTTCTTTGGGATAAATCTAATCTGTGTTGTTAGGATATTAGCAGTTCCGTTTACACATGTCAGCAGCAGCAGCTCAATCTACGTACAAACACCATTCACAGATCAGCAGCCGTAGTTCAGTATGCCGGTCCAGCAGAAGCCTCGAGGCTCTGTTGTATGTTGCTTACAAGTAGTTTCTTGGCGCAATTTTAATCTTCAATTGTCAGGATAGTAAATACGAAACAGCAGCGGCAGCACAACCCAGCAGAAACAGCCAGGCCTCCCCTGATTTAAGAGGAGCATCCAGGACCAGAAGCCGCCAGGAATTCTCTGCCATGCCTCTCTCAATGAAGTGAAGATCAGCTAGAATGCGTGACCAATGAAGCCATGGTAAAGCCAGCTATGTAAGAGATGTTACTGTCTACTGAGTCCTATTTATACTCCCTCCAAACATCACGTGTCCTCCCACGGGTCTTTTTTTGTTTGGTTTGGTTTGGTTTTGGGTTTTTCAAGACAGGGTTTCTCTGTATAGCGCTGGCTGTCCTGGAACTCACTCTGTAGATCATAGGAACTCAGAAATTCACCTGCCTCTGTCTCACAAGTGCTGGGATTAAAGGCGTGCATCACCACTACTGCCTGGCTGCTCCCATAGATCTTGCCTCAGCAAAACCCCATCTGAGTCTGTCTCAGCTGACACAACTCTGCCAATTGGCCTGAGTTGGCAGAGGCAGGAAGACGCCCCCAGAACAGCGCCATAAGTTTTTTGATGTGTTTCTTTCTAGGAAGTCATGACAAGCGATGACCAGGTAAGGAACGGCAAGGTGTACCGATACCATCCAGCGTCATCTGCTGTCTGTGAGGCCACATTTCTATTCCTTCTGAACACCATGCATTCTTTCACGTATCTGCTTCAGCAAAAACATCATTTGACATAACTGACTTTCCAAAACAGCCAAAAACTTCCACTCCACTAGGATCGTCACAAATCACAGAAGGTTGCATCCTAAGAGTCACTGAACTTACCAAATGACAACAACATAAAACCCTTACAACAAAGCATACTCAAACTGCTTTTTACATGGTTTATCACCGGTCTGTTCAATTCAACCTACTTTTAAAGATCATCTAGAAACTTTAAAACAAAAAACAAAAACAAAAAATAGGTCATTTCCATCGCAGGGATGTCATCAAATAAAGCAGGTGATCGTGATCGGGAACACACCCAGGAAAGTGTTCTGGCCTGAACTGGCCTTAACAAGCTAAAACGTAACAAAGAAACCCGAAAAAACCAAATCTGGGTGTGAAGTGAAAAGATCCCTTTTGCCAACTGTGTTCCCTTTACACACTGAAAAAGAAAAAAAGTTCAAGACCTTATTGAAAAAAAAAATCCAAAATGGAAAATTTGATTTCTATTGTCACATCTGTAATGATGAGCTTCTGTTTCTGGAGGTATGGGAGCCCAAAACTTTCTTCACAAGAGTCTACTCATGACTTTTAGGTCCGGCCGAGGGCTCAGTGACTCTCAGCAGGAATCCGAATAGAAAGCAATGTTATGTTGCTGGACATATGCCCTGCGCTGGGTCTCACTGACATTTTACCCGTTGGTGCAAAAGTCGGCGTTTAGGGAAGCAACTCTGGCTTTCCAGGTGCCACCTCAGTGTTTGCTTAGCTGCTGTTCTCAGGTCAAGGGCAGACACACAGCAGCTCCTTGGAGTACAGGCACAGGCTCCCAGCCATGAGAGCCAGCTGAAAATACCCATCCTTTGAGGATAGCTCATTGGCAGTCACAGCAGAGTTGTACCTGAAAGCCCTTCTCAAGCAGGACCCCTCCTATCCTTTCTGGGATGAAAGCCATGCAATCTAAGATAAGAAGAGCAGATAGTTTCTCCTTTTGACAACAACTCTTCCAAAAGATGCTTTTCTCTGCAACCGCTGCCTGTCTGGACCTCAAGGTAGGAGTGTGTGTGTGTGTGTGTGTGTGTGTGTGTGTGTGTGTGTGTTCCCTGTGTGTATGTCTGTGTGTGTGTGTGTCACTGTGTGTCTCTGCCTGGATTGTCTGTGTGTGTAGCATATACCACAACATTTATCATTTTTATCATGAAGTCCATTTGAATTGCTGCCTAACTGGCACCACTATCCATTGCTACAAAGTATCTTCCCGATTTGAAATCTCACACCTGTGAGGTGGTCCCCACCTTTTTTTCTACCCCACTGGCAACCATCTCACTTTCTGTTGTTACGAATGGAATTTATCTTATAAGTGGAAATTTTATTTTAATCCATCTACAAGGTTGATTTTCAAATCTGAAATAGAATACCAATAGCAGGGGCAACTGTCATTTTCAGTGCTTGAGAGAGGGGCAGAAACGGGGTGACAGGGAGGAGGGGAGAAAATGAATCGCGAAGACCTGGAGTCCCCAAATCACTTTTCTTCACTTGTGAAGCTATAGCGACTTCCCCGTGGAGGAAGATTTAGCATTAGAGGGCTGGAGATCTTCTCAGCTAAATCTGGAAGACCAGCAGAGAGCTGGAGAGCTTGGGAAGGTGTCAGAGGGCACAACTCTGCAGTTCTTATTAGGGTCTTAGCCTGAGCAAGGCGCATCCAGCCCACGCCCATCTGTGTGCCACAGAGCATCTATAAAGGAAGGTAAAAGTAGATCTTTTAGAAACCTTAAAAAATAATAATAATAAGAGCTGGAGAGATGGCTCAGAGGTTAATAGCACTGGCTGCTCTTCCAGAGGTCCTGAGTTCAATTCCCAGCAACAACATGGTGGCTCACAATCATCTGTAATGGGATCTGACGCCCTCTTCTGGCCTGCAAGTGTACATGCAGGCAGAACACTATATGCATAATAAATAAATCTAAATAATAATAATAATAATAATAATAATAATAATAATAATTGCCAGACATGGTGGTATATGCCTTTAATCCCAGCACTCAGGAGGCAGAAGCAAAAGGAGCTCTAAGTTCGAGGCCAGCCTAGTCTACAGAGTGAGTTCCAGGACAGCCAGAGCTATTACATAGAAAAAGAAGAGCCCTGTCTGAAAAACAAAATGCAACAATAATAAATACAAGAGGTGTGAAATCCTGTGAGTCTTCAACAACAACAACAACAACAACAGCAATAATAATAGCAAATACAAGAGGCACCTAATAATAATAAAAAAGTGGAGCCTTGTGAGGCACCTTACTGTGCAGAGATAACTTAAGCACACTTTCCCTACATTGTCCCCATGCGAACAGACCCACATAATCTGCTTTGGACAACCGACAAAGAAAATCCTAAAGGCTTGGCAGCCCCTCAGGGCACAGCACAGAAGCAGGGTGTCCAGGAATAACATCAGCTGCTGGCCAGGCCAGAAAAAGAAATTCTAGGTACCGCGTACACACTGCCTCATTTCACCTTCACACCAACCCCACAAGGAATAACTTTACTGTTCCCTTTACATATAAAAAAAAAAAAAAAAAGAAAGAAAGAAATAGTTCAGTAAAGATGCGATTCACACAAGGTCATCTGGCTTATAAAGCACTTTACTACATCTGTCCCTCCAAAATCCATGCTTTCGATTAATATTTCAAGGTAAAAAGTACTTTTGTACCCTCATAGCAAAGAAAGAAAATAATTCATAGAAACCCTCTTGGCTAAAATGCCTTAATGCTTAAAAATAGCCCCAATTATGTTTCGCGAAGTTAAATGTGGAACAAGCAGAAGATGCAGAGACTCCTCTGGTCCCTGGAGTTGGACTCGTGACCTGGACCAATCACTTGGCTCTCAGCCTTAGTTTCCAGGAAACCTACAAACCAAAGCTACGTCCATCTCTTCCTTCATCTTGAAGCATTTCTAGTGAGGTTCAGATAACCAACTTGGTAGCCAAGGATGTCCGGGGAGCCAAGGATGTCAACGGTTTCTGTCTCTTCTCTCACCTCTTTAGTTAGAATTGCTCACAGAAGTCACCAGTTAAGGTTGAGATGCAAAGACTAAGAGAGATCGGGGTGTCTGTGTCATAACCTCTCCTCCTATTGCTCAGACATCTTTGTGGTGGGGGGTGAGAGGGAGAAGGGTGCAAGAGCAGAGATGGTGGAGGGCTTCAAGGAAACTGTGTTTTCCCAGAGAAGAGGGCAGATGCACACATGAACTCACAGCAGTTATGACGGCACACACGAGATCTGTGCAAGCCCAAACCAGACAAAATCCTATCCGGGGACTGGGGTGGGGGGAACAACAAAGTCTACCCGTAGCTGGGGAGACACTAGCATCTGATAGCTGCTAGAGAGAAGGAGTCCATTTTAATAGTGTAATAGCGGGTATATGGACCGCTCGCCGGGGCAGGCCTCACACCGATAGTAACTGGGTAACACAAACTGGACTCAGGTGGTTAAGGGAAGCAAAGAGAGAGAGAGAGAGAGAGAGAGAGAGAGAGAGGAGAGGAGAGAGAGAAAAAGAAGCTGGATGGGTTAAGTAGGTGGGAATGGGTCTGGAAGGAGCTGGGGAAGGGAAAATGAATATAATCAAAATACACTCTAAGAAATTCTCAAAGGATTAATAAAACTCGCTTATGTTATTAGTTAACTAGAAAGTTACTCCCCAACACCCGCTGTTTGCGGAGCCATGCAGTAGCCAGTGAGGAATACCAAAAACGTAGAAGCCACCATCCTCAGATGAGGACGTATCTCCAAGTCCGAGGACCTGTAAGTCATACAAAACAGAAACACAAAAAGAATTGCTGGGCCTACCATTCAGGTCTAAAATATGAGCAAGAGGTTTAGCCAGGTGAGGTGGCACAGGCCTTTGATCCCCACACTCTGGAGGCAGAGGTAGGCAGATCTCTAGGAGTTCCATAATGGGTCTCAGGACAGCCAGGGCTACAGAGAGACCCCCCATCTCAGCGTCCCCACCCGATCCTCCAAAAAAAGAAGTTTTTATGTAAGAACATCAATGAGGACTGAAAGGACCACGTTTTTCCCGAAACAAAATGGGAATTAAAAAAAAAAATCTGAGAATGGAGGATTTGTGGTGAGAGAGAAGGCGTGTGGGCAGCGTAACTCTTGGTGGGTAGAGCGGGATGCGTCAGAAAGAGAGCCAGGAGGGAGACGGGAGACAAATTGAAGGTGACTTGTTTGGTTGGTTTGTAAGCTGTCCCTAGAACAGGCTAATCTGAGCAGCCTGCTGAATGTTGGAAATTCTCAACTCCTCTAGACAAGAAGCAAATGGGTACTCAGAAGCCGCAGACATCAGCTCCCCTCACAAACCAGTGAAGAAGAGCTCTTCAGTATAGGGACGCTGAGCTGTAGGCAAGACTACTGTCCCCGCAAGCTCAGATGGTGGCAGCCTAGTGCCAGCCACTCATGCAGGCGGACATGGTCCAAAGCCTTACACTTCTTTCCTTGCTCCTTCCCTCTGCCAGCCACCAGGCCATTGAGAAAGAGCAAGGACACTGTCCACCTCTGCCCCAAGGCCTCTAGATGCCCCCGTTGTTCAGGAGAATCCTGTTTTGAAGAGAGCCCAGAAAGAAACTGCAAGGAACGTGGTCTAAAAGGTCCTAGGACCATGGTTCTCAACCTGGGGATCACGACGACCCCTGGGGGGTGTCAAACAACCTTTTCACAGAGGTCGCTTAAGACCATCCCAAAACAGAGATTCCTAACAGTAGCAAAATTATAGTTATGAAGTAACGAAAATAATTCCATGGTTTGGGCGTGAGGGTGGGGGTACCATCACAACATGAGGACGGGTATTAAATGGTCTCAGCGTTAGGAAGGTTGAGAGTCACTGTCCTAGACTCTTCTTGTGAGTGGGACTACAGAACGCACTGGCTTCTTAAGCTTTTCTCAGACAGAGGAGTGAAATGGATCACACCTGTTCTCTCTCACAGGGGCCCGACTCAGGACAAGCTGTGCACACTTTAAAGTAGTCTGCAACCTCACGGGTTTAGAGGAGCCCGTTCCCGTGAAACCAGCAACTCACAACTTAGAGGGGAAGCCTTCTTGCCTCTCCCTGTGATCCTCTCTCCTCAAGGAAAATGGTAAAGCCCGTCCCTCGGTGCCAACCCACGGATGAGGAGGTGGTGGCACGAAGACTTCTGCTCCATAGTCTGCCAAACTTGGCCCTGCACAGAACACCTTCACAATAGGAAGACCAGCTCCTCGGATAAATGAAAACTGTCTGTGCTCCTGCCTGCCGGGAGACAAACCCTGGCCAGCCTGTTCCTGCTCAACCCGAGTACTGAAATGCCTCCAGTTGGTTCCTATTTCATTAAAAGTCCATGAAGGGAGAAACAAGAGCTCCTGGAAGACACAGACCGTGCAGCATCTCTCAAACTTTTTGATACAGGCGAGACGGGTTGTGAGCAAATGTCACCTAACTGGGTTTCTCCCTTACCTACGCCAGTGCAGAAGCCAGTGTCCACCAACATACACACAACAGACCCGGGTTAGGTAGGAAAGCCAGCCACTTGGCATGGTTCTCGAAAATTCAACCACCTCAGTATGAACGAGGCTAGTGCCCTCTCCCAGGTCAGCTCTGCAGTGCCATCAAATCCCCCCACCAAAGACAGACACTGTGAGGACCAGGAACGCCTCCCTGAAAAGGGCAATCCCGGTTCAAGACGGGACTATTCCCAACACAGGCCAGGAAGTTCCGTCTTTCCGTGTGCTCCACTGCCCAGCAAACCCAGATTTCCCTTGGCAAGAGCCGGGTCTCTGGAGCTTTGAGCTCTGGAAGAGGAAGGTTTCCAAAGAGACTTTTCTGCCCTCGCTCTGCTTTGGGGTTCTGCAGTTGCCAGGATCTGCAAACCTGCCTAGCTGGTGCAAACAAATGGTGGTTACACCTTACGCTCGCTCGCTCGCTCGTGTTTTCTTACACATGCATACTGCACTCACCACACTTACACATACGTACCTTTCGCCCTCCATTGTGGGAGGCCCGGCAGGGTTAGTAGTCATCAAACTGTGCATGCACCCGGGAACTGGCGCTGCTCGCTGGGTTCTCCCAGCAGACCCGTGAGGGACCCTGATCAGCAACCGTGATTCAGCATGGCTGCAACTGAGACCTCCTCCCTCCCAATCCTCCTTCCTCTTGACTTACTCGCGGCAGGCTTCTACCGCAAAAGCGACGGTGCTAGAAAATGTCTTACCCAGAGCTCCCTGCAGCCCTTTCAGCTGCTAAAAGCAGCAACCCACTCGCTTCCCCTCCCCCGCAGGCTGGCTTCTCCTCTGTCTCCTAGAAACAGCCACAGCTTCGGCGGCGGCGGCGGCGACCCAAGGGCTGTGCCACCTTTCCAGCTGTTTCCACATCTGCTCAGGCATCCCCAGCCCTAGCGACTAGCCCACCCCACAGTCTCCTGCCTCCTAGGCTGCACTACAGCGGATCAGAGGGATCCTCTCTAACGCTAACAGAGAAAAACTGACCCCTCCTTCTCTCCTCCTCCTCCTAAGCTGTGAGTCTGTGGGCCTGGCCAGATTGCTGGAATGAGGAGGCCCCTCTGTGGCCTGCAATGGAGTTTACCCACCTGGGAAAATTCACTTGTGAGTAACGTCAGCGCTGCCGGATTCCCCCTCCCCGAGCCCACGGTAGTTCTGAGATGCGACATTAAGACAAGTGGGTTGGAATGTGTGGGTGTCACAGAACTGAAATGAATAAGAAGAATTAGACATGGGAGCCAGGGCCAGATGCGTTATGTGCGGAGAGAGGGGGAGGTGCAACTGAAACAAACCCCCAGTATTACAAAATGCCAAAGACCATTGCAGTGATCACCACAAAAACACCACAACAGAACCGCTTTCTAAGGTCTGCCATACTGAACCTTATGCAAGCTGTGGCTCCAACTCAAAACGTCTACTACTGAGCCCCCATCTCCCAGCCAAAGCCCCTGTGCCCTGTAACCTCTAGATGTTGGTCCTACCTGGAATGGCTCCTCTAACCCTGATCCTTGAGTCTTTATGGAAGTGCAGTAAGTCACAGGTCTTCTGAAACCTTCCCCAAATCACACCAGTGACAGCGGGTAGCCTCCAACATAAACTTCAAAGGGTATTGCCCTTATTGCTCACCTCCCCCTAACTGAGTGTCCGGGGGAGTTTGTTTTTTTGGTTTTTTTGTTTGTTTGTTGTTTTTGTTTTTTTTTTTAAGATTTATTTATTTATTATATGTAAGTACACTGTAGCTGTCTTCAGACACACCAGAAGAGGGAGTCAGATCTCGTTGAGGATGGTTGTGAGCCACCATGTGGTTGCTGGGATTTGAACTCAGGACCTTCGGAAGAGCAGTCGGGTGCTCTTACCTGCTGAGCCATCTCACCAGCCCTGTTTTTTGTTTTTTAACATGCCTTGTTTCTCGAGCTTAAAGACAATCTTGTGGAAAGCCGACCGGAAGCTAAGTTTGTGTCTTCTAGAACTAACCAGGGCTTAGAGATAATTGGGTCCATTAGTGGTGAAAATTTTCTCAGAAGCTTCCCCAATCAGGAAAGGAAAAGCCAGAAACGAGTACCCATCCATCCCTGCTTTAGGACTCCTCACCAACCAATACACCCGGCCTCTCTGGAGGCTCAGAGCAGCACTGGCTGAGTGGGCTTCTGCTGGGTAGCCTATGACCTCACACTCAATCCTTCATTCCCAGGACACTCTCTAAAGTCTCTGTCAATTCTACTAATTGCGAGTTTACAAAAGTTGCAAAGGTCCCGCTTTCCTTCTTGGTATGCCCTAGCCATCTGCCTAGTGGTGCCACTTTCCTGGACTCTCGCGTCTGTGGGAACCTCAGGAGGATATAAAGTGCACGTGTTGCTTGTACAGTTCGGGCCCGCTAAGTTTCTTCAGTTGTTTCGCAGAGTTCAAGCCATCAAGCTAAAGGAGGAACACAGGTCTAGACGCAGCAGGTGTCGATAACTTGGACGTGACAGAACACTCTGACCCCGAACCAGCTGAGGTGTGAGTCTCAAGGTTTATCTCCCCAGACACACCAGTGTCCCCTTAGCTGGGACCACAACCCAGAGTCGTTCTCCATCCGAGAAGAGCACTCACACCCAGCAGCTCCGTGTCTTCGCTTGTTCACAGTCAACCCCTCCTCTCTCTCTCCCGCCTCTTCCCTCCCTCCCTCTAATCAGCTTCGTGCTTCTGTTCCAGATATTTCCTCTGGACATCAGTCATGGGGACCACAAGAGGCTGAGCATCGCAAATAAGGAAGTGGAATCCCAGAATCCGTGCCAGAGTGCAGGCAGGTCACTGGGGTAGGCAGGCGGCTGGGTGAGTCACAGGAGGGATATAAAACTGACTTCCCTTTGTGGGTGCCTTCATTCACGTCTTCGCCAGACAGGAAAGGGGGGAGGAAAAATCTCTGAGAAGGAAATCCTTAAGGACGGAATATACTCACGCTTCAAAATGAATGACTAGAGCCAACATAAAGCCTCAGGTGGTCCCCTTGCAATCTACCTTTGCCATACGTGACAAACCAGATGTCAGCCAGATGTGTCGGATCACACCCACTCGTCACACCACCCATTCTCCATGAGGCGGAAGGGAGATGGCCATCCAGGAAAACCATCCACCAGAACTAAGGGTAGCAGAGCCAATGGCCCTTCTCTATGCTACTGGAATATTTTTCTGGTCTCTGCTACATTTAACATCTCCTACCTGTTATCCAAGCATACTGTGGGCCAAAGTCTGACCTGTTCAGTATAGGCTAGTGCTCCTGACTGTACTTCTGTCCCAAGAGGGGCTGCTTGGGGTTCTAGTGGACAGACGCAAAAGGACCAAAGTGGTTCCTGCCTGGAGGAAAGTCCCCATCCTTGACCTGTTCTGAATCTATGTCAAAGCCCGCTCCCCACTCCGCAGGTTCTTCCCAATGCCTTGAGCGACCTCCACAGTTAGCCCAAGTGCACCTGGTGAGCCCAGATCTCCATCCCAAAGTGACTCATCCGGTCATCCATGCCAAATTTGTTCCGAATCCTCCAGCTCTTACTTGGCTTGAGAAGAACCAGGGTTAGAAAGAAAAACATTTTCAGTCTGGATTTGGTCAACAAAGCTCTCAGCACTGGTACTTCATCCGGAGACACTTGGGCCGACGGTGCATTCCCATAACTTTCCTTTCTCTTCTTTTCTGGCTTTTCCCTCCAAGTTTCCAATGCTTTGCATTCTTACATCTGCAGGCACCCTAACAGCACCGTGTCTCGAAGCACACTGTGTATCTGAACCATTTACTTAGCTGGTTAAAGGTGTAAGCGTCAGAGGATCTAAAGCACTCGGCAGGCAAAGGCAGGTGGATCTCTGTGGGTTCGAGGCCAGCCTGGTCTACAGAGCACATTCCAGAACAGCTGGGGCTACACAGAAAAACCCTGTCTCAGAAGAGAGAGACAGAGAAAATATTCCTTATCTTGATGGTTTGGGGTGCCAGAGAGATGGCTCTGTGGTTAGAAGCATGCATTGCTCTTGCCAAGAACCTGAATTTGGTTCCCTGGCGCCCAACTCATGTAGCCACAACCACCTGTGACTCCAGCTCCCAGTGACCTGCATTCAACCATGCACATATGCAAATACACATACACACATAACTAAAAAAATAAAACCTTTTAAAAAGGAATTATTGTGTTGTAAAAACATCTAGAAGTGGAAATTCTGCATAATTTATATATTAAAAAGAATACTGGGTAGTAGGGTTCTACCTAACACCTATGACATCAGAGCCCAGAAGGAGGAATTTCAATAAGCCCCATGGGTGACTGGAATACACAGCTAGATGAGAAAACCAAATAGACTTTAGGATCCTATCAGGGCACGGTGCAGGTGTTCTTACCAGAACCATGACGTCATTTTCCCTTCTACATGAAGAGATTAATATCAGTAGCTACCTCCAAGAGTCCTAGGCTTAAAGATGAGAGTGAAGCATGAAGCAGAGACTGACTGTTCTTCCAGAGGTCCTGAGTTCCTGAGTTTCCAGCCTAGGAAAAGCATTAGTTAACAGCCACTAGTTGTTAACTAGTCCCATAGTCGTCTTTATCTTCTTCAGGGCTATTAATATTAAACATCTGTAACCCATTGATCAACATGGAACAATATTCAGCAGGGGAGGGCATTGTGTGGAGTCACCACACATCCCCAGTGGCCTTGCTGCTGACGAGTCAGCAAGGGCCAGACAAGACCAGAGCTAAGGTACTGCCCACCCTTATCTCTACACCAAAACTTCCCACAGGTTTGCACAGCCTGGGGTTTAACATTTGCTATTACGCCTCTACTTTAGAGATGAGCCAATCAAGACGAAGCTAGAAAGGAACTTTCTTAAGACCACTCGAGAACCAAGCATGCTGAGCATGGAAACCACACCCTCAGGTGCCTGTCCCAGATACTTTCCACCTCACTTCCGGTTTAGGAATCCACCCCCCCCCCCCCAAAGACTTTATATAGAGCTGGTATCCAACGCTTCCAAATGCCTCCTCTAAGAAGGTCCTCTGATTACCAGCCAGGCTTAGCCAGTGAGAAAACCACTGGACCCAAGAGTTGGAGCAAAGGCAGAGTGAAGACAGCACAGGAGGCAGCTGGCACACCCCTCAGGGCTTTTTAGTTTTTCCAACAACTCTTTCCCTTCCCAAAGCTGCAGCCCGCAACTGGTGCCCCCTGCTGGTAAGCCTGTGTATCTCTCATAGCAAAAGTGAAAACACTTCTCACAAAAGGAAGAAAACCCCAGCTTCCTCAGTTCACAGACAGATTCAAGAACAAACATTGATTCAGCTTTAAATTAACGGCTGCCATTATCTTCCCCTTCACTTTGCCTTTCAATTCTTTTCTTTCTTTTATTATTTTCTATTTATTTACTTACTTACTTATGTATTTATTTATTTTTGGTTTTTGGAGACAGGGTTTCTCTGTGTAGCCCTGACTGTCCTGGAACTCACTCTGTAGACCAGGTTGGCCTCGAACTCAGAAATCTGCCTGCCTCTGCCTCCCAAGTGCTGGGATTAAAGATATGCGCCACCACTGCCCCCCTCAATTCTTTTCTTGATCCAAAGAAAACCTAGTCGTTTTGCATAAAAAGGTTAAATACAGATGACACGTTCAAGGCCTGCCTGAGCCAGAGAGTGAGTTCTAGGTCAACCTGGATAACTTAGTAAAACTCGGCCTCACAAAACAGAAAGTAAAGGTAAGTCTGGGGATAGGGTAGTTCTGGGAATACACGCTTGTAGAGCGCTCGTTAGCGCTTGATTCCATCTCTGCTGTGAGCGGGTGAAAGGGAGCTAAAGACGTGGTAAACATCCATGGTCTATGATTGTGGTAAACAGCCATGATCAATGATAGCATGCGATTAATTCCACCAAGCTCACTGAGCTCTGCGGTGAACTGCAGCAGGCGGCGGCTATGGCGTAAATTTTGATGAACTTGGTACAGCTAGAAAGCCCAAGAGTTTATGACTGGCTGGAAGGATTCCACATATGATGGTTATAACTGAGACTTGAGAGTAACTGAGAGCCCATCACAAATCAGCAGAAGACAAACTTCAGTGTGGGGAAAATAGAAACAAACAAACAAACAAGTTTAGGGGGCTGGAGAGATGGTTCAGCAGTTAAGAGCACTGACTGGCACTGGGCGTGGTGGCGCACACCTTTAATCCCAGCACTCGGGAGGCAGAGACAGGCGGATTTCTGAGTTTGAGACTAGCCTGGTCTACAGAGTGAGTTCCAGGACAGCCAGGGCTATACAGAGAAACCCTGTCTTGAAAAACAAAAACAAACAAACAAAAAAAGATTTTAATTACTCATATGTATGCATGTATATATGGGGATGTGAGCACAGATATATTCTGACCACAGGGGTAGGCATCAGATCCTCTGGAGCTGGAGTTATAGGAGCTGGGAAACTCTCTGGTCCTCTGCAAGAGTAGCATGTGTTCTTTACTGCTGAGCCATCTCCCCAGACCCCAGTCTTGTTTCTTTGAAGCAGATCTCCACATGTAGCCCAGGCTACTCTCTAACTCATGACTCCTGCTTCCACCTCCAGAATGCTGGGTCCATGACATTTTCAAACAGGGCATTTATCAAGCGGGGAAGAGCGGGGGAGGAGACTTGCTTCATTCGGGCATGGTGGGTGGCACATGCTTCTAATCCTACTAACTCAGGAGGCCCGGGTAGTAAGATCTCTGTGCGTTTTAGGCTAGCCTGGTCTAGATAGACTTTTCCAGGTCAGCCAGGTCTATGTAGTGAGGTGCTATCTCATAAAATCATTTATCATTGTATCTGCAACTAGATCATCTCGACTTCCCATAACTTACAGGTGTGACTTTAAGATACAAGTTTAATACACTTGTATATGTATTGCATCCGCTTTATATTTAAAGAGTAAAATTTGTAATTTTAACCTCTAAAAAAAATGTCCAGTACTATGGCCCTGAACACACCCACCTCTGCTTTACACTTGCAGGACATTTTCTATGTTTGTTTGTTTGCTTGTTTATTTGTTTTTCAAGACAGGGTTTCTCTGTGTAGCCCGGGCTATCCTGGAACTCACTCTGTAGACCAGGCTGGCCTCAAACTCAGAAATCTGCCTGCCTCTGCCTCCCAAGTGCTGGGATTAAAAGCGTGCGCCACCACTGCCCGGCCCAGTTCGCTTTCCTCATTGCCTCTATACCATCTTCCCCCTCAGAGCCAGCGAGCCGGTGTTTATTATCTGCTTGTTTTATTGTTCTGGGGATTAAGCAGAAGGCTCTATAGGTGCATCCTTCCCATGCAGCTCCACCTCAGACTTAGCTACGTTTTATCTCTCGGGTATCCCAGATAAAGTGCAAGCTTCCATTAGTCAGATCTGTTTGTCTTGACCTGCCTCTGTCCCTCAGCTAACCTTATTTTCATGTTGTGACACGTCCTGGAGTTTCTTACAGCTTGGCAATACTCCATTTTACGTATACATTTGCTTGTTGGTGGACACTGGGCTGGTATTTCCCCCTTAGAATAGAGCAAAATCTAGTATTTCCCTAAGGTGGACATTTTTAGCTGGTTTCCAGGTTTTTGATATAATGATGGCCTTTAAGCAAAGTTTGTTCTCCTTTGAGCTTTCTCCTTGGACTAAGTTGTTCCAAATGACATCACAGAAACAAAGGACCTGAACACTTTAGTATCTCTCTATTTTTTTCTTCACTGTTTATTAAACAAATCTGTGCTGACACTGCCCTTGCCTGCTGTGTCCTGCCGCTTGGTTACTAGCGCTGGCAGTGTCAGCTATGAGAGGACAAGCACTGGACCAAGAGCACAGAGAATGTCTGCAGAGGGAAGAGAGATCCTGTAAAACTGCCCCAAGCTCTCCCCACAATCTGGATTTTTCTCAGTGTACATACATATACTCTCTCTCTTTCACACACATACCATACACACACACACTCACACACTACACACACACACTCTCTCACACCACACACACATTCACACACACCACACACATATATGCACTCACACTACCCACACACATACCACACACACACACTCTCTCTCTCTCTCTCTCTCTCTCTCTCTCTCACACACACACACAAACATACCACACACACACTCACATACCACACATACACACACACCACACACACATACACAGACACTCATACACCACATACACTCTTACAACACACACTCACATGCACACACCACACATACATACACACACATACACAAACCACACACACACATATATACTCACACCATACACACACTCACACACACACAAACACACACACCTGTGTACCAGAGATGCCCAAGGCCAGTTCTCATGTCCCAGTGTTTACTAGAAGGACTTGCTGACCTCAGAGCTGAAGTCATTGGAATGACACTGGTAAGTATACACTCCCAGAAGGGTGTAGTGAGCAGGTCCAAAGAGAGAAGAAAAGGTGAAGACAGCTGCAGTGTACTTACATATAATAAATAGAGAAATCTTAAAGAAAAAAAAGTACAGGCTGGCAAGACGGCTCAGTGTTTAAGAACACCTACTGCTCTTCCAAAGGTCCTGAGTTCAAATCCCAGCAACCACATGGTGGCTCACAACCCTCTGTAATGAGATCTGATGCCCTCTTCTGGTGTGTTTGAAGACAGTGACAGTGTACTTACATATAACAATAAATAAATCTAAACAAACAAACAAACAAAAAAGTACAAGCTCCCAGCAGGAAAGCAGGGGTTGACAATAATCACACTGCTATAGAGCCTAGGCACAATAAACATAAGGAAATGGTGGGGACACTTCCTAAGTTCACGTGCCTGGATAAAGGCCAAGCTCACAAATGAGCCATTTAAAAGGACAGCAGCACCAAGCCAGACACGCTAACATTTTACCTACTGCAACCAAATGAAGGTTCTTTTTGGCCAAAACCCATACAGCTATGGAAGAGACTGTCTGTTATACTTCAATCCAGCCAGCCCCAAACGCTTTCCTCATAGACCATCATTAAAAGCAGTTATACCAAGAGAACAGAAATCTTGACAAAGCCCAACAGCGGCTTTTAAAATTCGGATCATGCCATTCCTCTACTCAAAAGCCTTGAATTGCTAGGCAGCGCCCTGTAATCTCAGCGTTCAGGGCCTGAGGAAGACCGATCATGAGTTCAAAGCCACCCAGGCTGTGTGGGCATCACCCAGCTGGCCAGCCAAAGTGAGACCCTGTCTCACAAACTAAACACAAAACAAAGCCAAGAAACCCTCAATAGGCTTTCAACTCATTCGTTCCGAGGGGTTAGTAGTCTGCTTCTCTGTTGCTGTGATAATTACCATGGCCCAAAAGCAACTTGGGGAAGAAAGGTTCTATGTGGCCTACAGGCAGACACTGCTTGCTTCCTGGCTAGCTTCCTGTCCAGGCTCACCTTGCTTCCTGGCTAGCTTCCTGTCCAGGCTCACCTGTCCAGGGCACCACCCATGGTGGGTTGGACCTTTCCCATAACAACATCAACTAAGATAATCCCACCGGGATTTGCACACAGGCTAATCTGAAGGAGGCAATTCTGATGCAGGCTCCCTCCTCCCAGGAATGTCAAGTTGACAACCATGTTAATCATCCCAGAGGCAAAATCTTTACAACGGCCTACTTCCCAAACCATAATCTGGTGCTCCCACCTCACTGCCTACTCCTGGGCCCCTCCTTCCCTCAACTACAGCCACCCTAGTCAACGGCTAAATTAAAATCTTCCGTATTAATTTAGTAAGAAACTGAATTCAGATCCTAAGAAGACCCATGGTACTCTAGACCTGAAGCTAGTAGTTCAAGCTCACTTACTACTTTTTGAACCATCTTGCTGCTCCAAAACTGACATGACTAGTTTACAAAGGAAATTCCCAACATACACGCCCTTTCAATTACAGAAAACTGACCTGCGTTTTCATCAGAAACTGGTGAAGAGTCAAAATGAGGAGACCAGAAGACCCTGTGAATCACGGAGCCCGTTCTTTCACAGGGAACCTCAGACTATCTATCAGTTACTGTGGGATATCTAGGATATGTCATTTTTTTAGACCTATTAATTTGTGTGTGTGTATGAGTATTTGCCTGCGCACATGACCGTGCACCGGGTGCGGGCCTGTGTCCTTCAGAGGTCAGAAGAGGGCACTGGATCTGCTAGGACCAGAACTATTGACAGTTGTGAGCTGCCATGGGAATGCTGGAGATCGCCTCAACAGCAACACGTCCGCTCCAGCCCCTGCTGCCGTTGCTCACTAAAAGTCTCAGGTGACTGCTATTTCCAAAATTAAATAAATTAGTCTGCACCCTAGAGCCGGTTTGCTATTATTAGTCTTGGCAAAAACAATAGAATTTAAATGGCTGGGTTTTTTTTTTTTTAACGGTCTCTGTGACCTCATATTCAAAAGGGCCAATGACATAAGGAACCCAATCTATCATGCTCTGCATGTCAGCTGAGCAGTGGGACTGTCCTCTGTGGCTTTGTAAAGCTAGTTCAAACACCCGTCACGTTTCCCCGTAACAGAGCCCCTCCTGTCTATAGGCCCAACACAAATGCCGGAACTCTCATAATTGTTTAAGTTCTCATCATCCAAACAAAACTATGGGTGTCTTAAGAGGAAAAGGCTGGCCCCTAGTCAGCTTAGTAAATCTGTTGAATAATTACCGAGAATGATCTCAAAATCCTATCAAATCATAAGAGATCGAAACAATTCCATAGTCTAGGAAATAAGCTGACTTACCAGGTTAAACAGCAAACGGACGTTCTCTCAGTCTACAGATTCACCCCTCTGACCCAGGGTAAATATCACCCAGCTCGTCCAAGTCTGTTAATTCTCCATCCTCTTGAGAAAGCTTCATGATACAAATATCTGGTAAATCATTTACAGATCAAGCAAAGGCTAATGCTAACATCTATTAACATACCGGAACAGTCTGCCCTTCTAAGCAGGACAAAACAGTGTCCACTGTTCTGACCTCACTCTCTCACACCTTCAGAAGGGCAGCCGAGCAATCTGGCACTCAGAAGGCAGCGGCAGGCGAATCCCTGAGTTTGAGGCCAGCTTAGGACTATGTATGTGAGAGCCAGCTCGCCCCCCAAAAAAACATTTTTAAAGCTGCAAGATTCCTATCTCCTATTTTTTAATACTTAATAGTAGGCAAACTGTTTAAGTTATGAACCTGTAGCCTGGTGCAACAGAGATAATAGGACCTCGTCATAGAATGAGAACTGGAATCAGAAATAACACACATGAACTCTTAATTACTTCTTAGGTTTTCAAGGAACTTTTTATCGAGTGGGTGGGAATATGTCATTTTTCATCGTTGAGAGCAGGAAAAAAAGGAAGAGTACCTCGAGTCATCTGCTATGGGGCCCTGAGCAGAAGACAGGAGAAGATAGTCCCACTTAGCCGGTAGTTCTTGGCTGGTCCTTCCAAAAAGCCCAAAGAGCTATCTATGATCCTAGCACTAAGAATGCAGGAGGACGCCCAAGAATTCAGGGCAGCCTGGTCTACATGGCGTTTCAGTCAGCTAGGGACACACAGCAAGAAAAGGAAGTAGGGTGTGGGGAGCAAACCAGGCCAAAATAAGGCTGAGAGATTCTCCCTATCACACTGACACTAGAATTGGAAGAAACTATCAAGTGTTGATGTTAGACAGGTCACACCCATAAACAAGGTAAAAGGCAGGCAATGCTCAGACCCACCACACCCCACAGCACACTTTCAATTAGCAGGCACACAAGAAACAACCTAAAATGCAAGTGATCCAAACCAAGAGTGTAAGCAGCAAAGTCTACAATTCAACACTCCTGTCACTTGTGGTCTTGAGGCAGGGAACCCTAAATTCCCAATTCCCAGCCAACCTCGGTCTGTCTTTCCTAAAATCGAGAATCCACACTACGGTATAGCACTTTATGAATCTCAATCACTTCTAAACTTTAAGCATTTGAAACTCTGGGGTCTGGAGATGGCTCAACTTTTGAAGAGGACCCCACACCTGGCAACTCAAAATCCCCCATAACCCAGCTCCATGAGGTTTAATTCCTTCTGGACTCTCTGGAAATCTGCACTCACACACGCAGCTTCCCTTTTCTCAAAAATACGGTTTAAAAAAAAAAAGTATTACCATCTTTAAAGATGTCCCAGGCCTGTCAGAAATGGCTCAGCTGGTAAAGGCACTTGCAGATCCCCAAACCCAGAAGGCAGGAGAGCAGACTTGCAGTGTCTTCCAAGGGTGCTGTGTGAAAGGCATGTGCTCACACACTCACACAAAAACTAATGTAAGGTCCACACTATCTTTTAACTAATGGTTATTTTAGAACTTAAAAGTCTTTAAAATACAAAGAGCTTCACACTGGAGCAACTTTTCATCTTGAAAAATCAGAAAATACCCAAGCATGAAAAACTATTCTCAAAAGGAGTGGCAAACTCTATCACCATCTCCTGTCAACTAAGCTTGACGTCCTCTGCTGAGATTCTCACAGGTGAACCAAGACATCAAGAAGCTCCACATGCCAGAGGCTGCTAGGGGAAACACAGTAAGTGCTTACAGAAACATTGTTTTCCTTTCCTACTATTCAAGTACATCCATCACTAAGGGTGAACACTGAGCTGTTAATGCACCAGGAACTGTTAGCTAAGTCACTATTACTAAAACTAGTCACCTCCCAATACCTACCAGCTCAGTCTTCATCCAAAATAACCGGGGAAAGTCTGAGGTAACATGTAATGAGTTTTAGGTCTTTTCCTGTATCCTAGAGGGACCCCCCCCCCCCACCAAAGCCTGCATTAGATCTTCAAGTGTAGTTTCAAGCAGGAATTTAAGGGAAGCAAGCAATTGTGAGCAAAGAACTTCATCCAACTTTTTTTCTTCCACAGCAAACACACCCCTATACAGTGTTAAATACATGACCCAAACATCAGCTATCACTCACTACACTTACCAAACTAGCCAAACATAAATCCTCTTACCTCTTTAAGAACCTTAGTACTTACAATATTTTGGCAAGAATCAGATCTTAGGAATTATTCAGTGACAACTTAAAATGTGGGGTTCCAACATTAAAATATTTTAAAAGGTAAAAAGAAAAATCTTTTCTGAAAAGCTTGATGCCATTAGGCTTTAGGCTTCCAAAATCCGAGTCAAATTTTTACCATCTCGTCAAACCCAGTAAGATAGCAGGTACTCTGAGCCCACCCACCAGGTTATACATACTCTCACTCAATCATGTAAGAATTGAATTCTTTATTTGTGATATCCATAAACGTTGCTATTCTATGTTTCTATCCAGGAAGGCATTTTCTTCTATTATCAGTTTTTGTTTTTTTTTTATAAACAACAACTTGAATTCTATTGCATGAAGGGCTACAAATACACGTTAACCAAGCAGAATACAGATATTTTGTTTTACAACTTGCACCTAAAACCCCAGTACACACAGCTGCTTCAGTAGCTACCGGAGCAGTTTGGGGCTACTGCCCAAGCTATGCATAGCAGTTTACATGTTCAAATCTCACGTAGAAAAAGTGACTGATGCGGGCTGTTAACTACACTCCCGGGAAGCCCGTCTCAGCTACAAGTAAATGTGGACCTTTCAAGTCTGCAGAATTCTGATGGCAAACTGCTAAATCTGATGAAATTGTCCTGAACAAGTAAGTTGGGTTTTTCTTAACCAACCGTCTTGCAGCTATACTGCCACTCTACCAGCAGATGGTGCTACATCCGTTGGACTTAAAAGAGGACAAAGTTCAGACTTAGGGAAGAAACGCTTTTTTTAAACCTGCTCTGAAAATACATTTAAAAAAAACTCATTTAGTGTTAGGGTAAAATAGAACCCTTATTTGTAACCATTCATTACAGACAAACCAATAAGGAAGAAACTAGGTCACCTAAAAAAGTTTTAAACAGTTTATATGAATGAGAACACATGCTTTAAACACAAACTATTTTTTTTAAACTACACAGTACATGTTTTGAAGTAAATTCTCATAGAAAGAACCAACCATGTCAAGATGATAAGCAAATCGCTTATTACAAAGAGATGGATGCACAGGACTAAACAGCCACATCCACCACTTCAGAAAGATTTTGTCTGTAAAAGGTAAATTCAACATCACTAACTGGGCAAACAGGAAGGGGAAAAAAAAAAAAAAAGAGCCCACAAGACCTCCTTTAAGCGTCTCGAAGTACACATCAAAACCTAACAAAAATATCCTTTAAAACGGTAAGGAGTGGATCCTAGGAAAAAAAAAATGTTAGACATGTACGGTCAAACACAATGATTTATTAAAAATAAAACGTAAAAATGATTTTTGTACATATGCTTCCAAATTCCAGGCATGGGATCCAAGTAGGTTTCATAGAAAACGCTGTAGCCAGGTATCAAGTCCTTACAACAAAGTAAACTACCCTCCCGCCCAACCCCCACCCAGGTGTTGCTACAGAATCAGCAAGTTCACTCCCGCCCGCCCACCCGCCCCCCCAAAAAACACAAATTAAAACAAGACATTTTTTTGCTAGTATAAAAACGACCAAGGTCCAAGTAATAATAAAAAAATAGAGTCCATCAATGACTGTAACACAAAAATGTGTGTGTGTGGGGCCGAGTCCACCTTCAGGGGGGGTAACGGGCAGGCAAGCGGGGGGTGTCGTGCCCCCCAGGGTGAGCGGCTTCCCCCGAGGGCACCTGGGGCGGGCGCGGAGGGCGACGATGGCCGCGCCCGCCGCCGGCATCCGGAACCCGGCTTCTAGAACGAGCCTCCGCCGTAGCCGCCGCCGTAGCCGCCTCTGTACGGTCCACTGTTGCTGCGGCCGCCCCAGCTGCCGCCGCCGCCGCCGCCTCCGCCGCTCTTCATCGGCCCGTACGAGGACTGGTGCTGGCTGTAGCTGCCGAAGCCGCCGAAGCCGTTGCCGTAGTCGCTGCCGCCGTATGAGCCGCCGCCGCCGCCACCGCCCCCGTAGGCGCCGTAGCCCCCGTAGCCGCCGTAGCTGTTGTAGCCGCCGCCGCCGCCACCGCCGCCCTTGGCCAGCCCGTTCTGGTCTCGGCCGCCGCCGCCGCCTCCGCCGCCGCGGCCCCGGCCTCCGCCGCGCCCGCCCCGGGCCGCCCGCGCACCCCCGCCGCCCGCGTGGATATCCTCCTTGGGCACCGCCTTCTTCACCTCCACGCGGTGGCCCTGGATCGGGTGGAACTTGACCACCGCGGCCTTGTCGGCCGCGTCGTGGCTCTGGAAGTAGACGAAGCCGAAGCCGCGCTTCTTGCCCGACTGCTTGTCGGCAATGATCTCCGCCTTCTCCACCGCGCCGAACTGCGAGAAGTGCTCGATCAGGTCGCCCTCCGCCACGTCGCCCTTGAGGCCGCCCACGAACAGCTTCTTCACCTTGGCGTGCGCCCCGGGCCGCGCCGAATCCTCCCGCGACACGGCGCGCTTCAGCTCCACCGTGTTGCCGTCCACCGCGTGCGGCGACGCGGCCATGGCGGCATCCGCCTCCTCCACGTTCGAGTAGGTCACGAAGCCGAAGCAGCGGGAGCGCTTCGTCTGGGGGTTCACCACCACCACGCAGTCCGTCAGCGTCCCGAAGGCCTCGAAGTGGCCGCGCAGCCCCGACTCACTCGTCTGCACATTGAGGCCGCCGATGAACAGCTTACAGAGCTGCGAGTTCTCCATGTCGGCCGCCCGGGCCCTGCCCCCGCCCTGCGCGCTCCGCCGCGTCGCCGTCGCCCGTTAGCGGTCGCCGAGGCCTCGTCCGAGCCCGGGCCCGGCCGCCGCCGCCACCGCCGGCGGGGAAGGGGCGGGAGGGGGAGGGAAGGGGCGCGCT
This sequence comes from Mus musculus, assembly GCF_000001635.26. NCBI lineage: Eukaryota > Metazoa > Chordata > Mammalia > Rodentia > Muridae > Mus > Mus musculus. The sequence continues at coordinate 58,128,465 of NC_000079.6, forward strand.
GCCGGCCCGAGGGCGAGCCGAGGACGCTGGAACCCGACCGGGGCCGCCGCGGCCGCCACCTCCGCTCCCCTATCGGGACACCACACAAAGAGGCCGCTGAAGGCGCGCGCACCCTCCCCGCGCGGTGCGTCACAAGCGACGCCGGGACGCCGGCCAATCGCCTGGCCGCTCGCCTTGGTCCCGCCCACCGCGCCGCAGCGCCGCTCTCGGTCGCGGCCTCCCCGCCCTCCGCGGTTTCCCCACCACCCCGGTCCGGGCCTGGGGCTCCTCGGCGACCGCCGCTCCTTCCGCCTCCGCGCTCGCACTCGACGCGGGGCCGCGGGGCCGCGGGGCCCGGGAGACCGCCCGCCAGAGCCCTCCGCGCGTCTCCGTGGAGCGTTTCCTGGCGACCGCGCGGCTGTTCCCGCAGTCGTCCCTCCCTCCCTCCCCTCGCCGGATGCCCAGGCCCAGCTCCGCAGTGGCGTTCGCGCCAGCCCCTTGAGGGACGTGACCTGCCGGCCAATCAGCGGCTGCTCCTCAGACCCACTTCCGTTTTCCGCTGCCGCGGGACGGGCGCGCTCCTCTCGAGCACTGGCCCGGCGCCTCCCGTGCGGAACCCTCTGTCGCCCGCACGCTTCGTCCTCGCGGGAATTCTGGCCGTTCCCAACGGATCAGCCCGGGTGGCCCCCGCGCGGACTTTTTAAAAACTTGACTGTTGGGGGCCGGCCCGCACCCGGCGTCGGCTCCCCTAGGGGCGGCACAAAGATGGAGGGCCTCGGCCTGACCCCAAGGCGGTTATTGGCCGTTTACGGTGGGCTGGTGGCTCCATTAATCCAATGCGACTCTTGCCCCGTGCCACTCTGCCCGCCGAAGCAAGCCCATGAGAGGGAACACCACCAAAGCCCTTGAGACCGGGTAACCCAGACCAGGCCCGAGCCAGGCCTGCGGTAGCCGCTGGCGATGCTCCGCCCTGTGAACTCAGCAGCGAGCTCCTGCGGACATGTTCCTTGCGAGCCACGCAGGATTTATTCGGCCCCATCCTTACACTGCTAGCCTTGAGCCAGGCTGACCTCGAACTCCCAAGCACTAGATTATAAGCATGCCCTATGAGATTTCCTATTTTTATTGCCTTCTCACCGCCATCCCAACTGTGGTTTGGGAATTAAACCCAGGGGACTTAACTAGAGTTGGAGCAGTGTCCCCCGACACGTCCTATCCCCATTCTGTCCCGTTACTTCTCATCTCCCTCATCTGGTGCACCCCTGTGACCTGCAGCCAGCAGCTTCTACTGGGCTGCCAGCTTCGTGAATATGAACAGCCATTTTGCCAACTTTATCCATATAACTAGATTTTAAAAAAAAACTGTCAGGGACTGTGCTTAGTGTTCACGGATAAGATCTCAATTTCTACAGTGTCTTAGGGTTGTAGAAATAAGGCAAGCTGGGAAGGAACGGCCTTATTTGGTTTACATTTCCAGATCATAGTCCATCACTGGAGGAAGTCAGGACAGGAACTCAAACAGGACTGGAACCTGGAGGCAAGAGCTGATAGAGGCTGTGGAGGGGTGCTGCTTGCTAGCTTCTAGCTTCACAGGGCTTGCTTCTCCGACTGCTTTAGTATAGCACACAGGATCATAAAGGATGGCCCTCACCACCCACAATGAGCTAGGCCCTGCCCCACTGATCACCAATTGAGAAAATGCCCTCCAGCTGAATCTCATGGCATTTCCTCAACTGAAGTCCTGTTCTCTCTGATGACTCTACCTTCTGTCAAGTTGATACACATAACCAGCCAGTGCATACAAGAGAAATGTGGGTTGGTTGGTTGGTTTTTCCATTTTAAAATGAACTACATGACTGAAGAGATGGCTCAGTAGTTAACAGCACTTGCAGCTTCCAGGGGACCTGAGTTCTGGTCAGTTCCCAGCACCCAGGTCAGGGCTTCGGTCTAACTGAAGCTCTGGCCTCCACGGGCACCTGCATTCATGTGCACATGCAGACACACACACACCTACACATAATTTTTAAAACATTTTAATTTTTTTAAGATTTATTTTATGTGAGTATACTGTAGATATCTTCAGACACACCAGAAGAGGGTATCAGGTCTTACTACAGATGGTTGTGAGCTACCATGTGATTACTGGAAATTGAACTCAGGACCTCTGGAAGAGCAGTCAGTTTGTTTTTTTGTTTTTTTTTTGTTTTTTTTTTTGTTTTTGTTTTTTTTTTTTTTTTTTTTTTTTTTTTTTTTGGTTTGGTTTGGCTTGGTTTTTGGTTTTTGGTTTTTCAAGACAGGGTTTCTCTGTGTAGCCCTGGCTGTCCTGGAGCTCACTCTGTAGACCAGGCTGGCTTTGAACTCAGAAATCCTCCTGCCTCTGCCTCCCAAGTGCTGGGATTAAAGGCGTGTGCCACCACTGCCCAGGTAGCAGTCAGTATTCTTAACCGCTGAGCCATTTCTCCAGCCCATAAAGTAGTTTTTAAGACAGTAACTTCATTGCCCCATTGCATGCCAGGATTTGATACATGCAGCAGGGTGGGGTGGAGTGTGCTTCACATGAACACCAGAGGGCTAAAATATTAGCTCAGCAAACAGAAAGCTGGAGGGAAGGAGCTATTTTGGTGTATGTATGGAGTTACAGAAGATTAAGAGCCTCCATGGGGGTGCTGGGAATCAAGCCCAGGTCTTCTGCAAGAGCAGCTGTTAAGTTCTGAGTCATTTCACCAGCTCAGGTCTTTATTGACTTTGTTTTTTGACAATTCATGATTATTCTCTCCCATCTCTGTCAACCCAGCTCTTCCTTATCCATTCCTTCATCGGATTCATAACTTTGTGACCGTTTAGTTTGACAGGGGCTATATTTTGACTATTGGGTTGGATCTATGCACTGGAGCCTGGTGAGGCCGCCTGTGGGAACACAAAGGCAGCAGCCCCCATTCTTGAATATGTCAGTGGCAAATAGGCCAAAAGTGAGGGTAGGAACCCGAGAGTCCCTACATCACCCATGCCTCACTGTGGATCTGCTCATTGTTGGACAGACCTCATGCAGGCATCCATAGCTGCTGTCAGTTGTGATTACAACAGCTGTGTCTGGACACACATACACACAAATCCTAAGCCTTAGAGGGCAGTATACCAGACTCCCTATTACAGTGCTTCAGTAAACTCTATTTTCTCCTACACCAGAAGGGCCTTTCTTCCCCTTGAGGTCTAGAAAGGGTTAAAGTAAGGTGGATGCTCAGGCCCACGTGCTGTGTCAGCTGAGAGACACTCCCATGCCACCTGCCTTGCTATTACAATATTAGACCACTAAAGTTCCATTCTAGTGATCTTTTCTTACCTTCATCTAGTTGTGCAGCTGACCTGGTAACAGGATGAAAGAAGCAGCAAGCAGCAGTGACACCCCAGGAATTAGCCCGCCGCCACCAGCTGCTTGACAGCTGAAGCAGTAGCACCTGCAATGTTAGGAGTGGCCAGCGGGGTGGAGTGGGGGTAGTGAGAGAGAAAGGTTGAGAATGAAGAAGGAAAGGTTGTCAATAGCCACAGGAAGTGCCAGCTCTGGTCACCAGAAGAGTTCCACAGCATTATCAAGCCTTCAGGGCCAACAGGTGAAACACTGGGTGCTGTGAAAGGCTGAGGGGACACCACGCCCTCAGCCCACGTAGAGCTGTAGAACTCAAGTGGTCTAAAGGTTCCTAAAATCTGAGGCCTACAAGGAGCCTGAGCCTGGAAGGTGCCACCCACTGTGCCTCCCACCCCCTGCTGCCCAGGCTTCTCCTCAGCTACTTAAAATTCCCATACAGTGCAGTGCAGAAGGACCCTCTAGCCAGCTAGTCAAAGGTGGTATAGGTGATCCTCCAGCAACAATCCTGTATGTCAAAGCTGGGCTTCTTCATACTCTACTAACCAAAACTAGCGTCAAATGCAAGGAGACAAACCCAGAAGATAAAGGAGCTTTCATATCAACCAGATTGTCTACCATTGAGATCCTAACAGATACAAGATGATCCGCAAGATGATCCGCTGGTCTCTGCTTATGTCTTGCAGATGTTCACTGGAATCTTACTGAACGCCTTAGACCAGAGGTTCTCAACATGTGGGTCATGATCCACTCCAGGGTCACCTAAGCCACTGGAAAACATGAGTCACAAGAATACCAAAATTACAGTTATGAAGTAGCAACAAAAGTAATTTTATGGTTTGGGGGTCACCACAACACGAGGAGCTGCATTAAAGGGCAGCAGCATTGGGAAGGCTGAGAACCATTGCCTTAGACTAAGACTGACACTTGCCTGGCTGAATCTTTACAAGGGCCAGAAAGGTTTTGTTGGGTAGCAATCTCCTCTGAGATAAAACCTTCCAACTTTGAGGGAAGCTCCTTAAGACACCGGGGGAGCATTCTGTCCTTCAGGGAAGCGACTTTAACTCAGAAAACAGTAACAACAGTAACTGCAGGAAGTCCCTGAAATCCACCAGATTCACCAGGCTCCTCTCCCCCCTGAGGACCTCTAAGAAATAAGTTCTATAGAGAAAAGTTCTCAGGCCAGTGGAGCTGCTTGGAAGACATGTCTCCACCGCTGCCTGCAAGGTGTGTGGTGAGGTACAGGTTCCCAGCTTCCCTGAGCTGTCACCCACTCTGGGGTGGGCATCTTGGTGATGAAGCTGTCTTTAAGGCAACTCTGCTTCTATAACTAACCCCAATAAAACTCGCTGGCTTCCCAAGTTGGACCTTGGTAGTATTCTTACCATGGTCTGCTGTTGGCTCCTTATGCAGAGTGAGTAGACATTTTCTCGGGGATGGCACCACATGACAGGTAAATCCTATGCCAGTCTTTCACTGAAGAAGCCAAGGCTATCACCACAGTCAGTTGCCCAAGCTTTGCCTTCTATACCATCCTACCTTCCTGTACACAAAGAGTCAAGTCGAAGAAAGGCAATAGACTGGAAGCTGAATGGGTCATGGTCACATCTTTCTAAATCCCTTGGCTTCTCAAGAATTTTAAATATTTAAGACTCCAAGGAAGATACTGCCACTGTGGTATCACTAATGTGCCTAGCTAACTGCCCCTCAGAGTAATTATAGTGTTTCTGTCATTCTTTGGCACACACAACAGCAGTCCCATAAGATTTTACCCTCTAGTGACACTGGAGCTGCTCATTAATTAGTATGAGTAATTCTGTCATGTTCGCACACTGAAGTCACCCAGTGGAGCACTTCTTAGAAAGTTACATATGATCCCTGGGGCTTAGCGATGCATGACTGTAGTTGCAAAATGTCACCTGAAACACTGTCTGACCCCAGGTTGCATGTGCATATTCGATAAGGGGAAAATCAAAACACAGACTAGCAACTTCAGCATCTTGTCTGCAAGTGGCAGGAGGCAAAGTGTCCACCCCAGCCCTCTCCCTCTATGCATACATTTCCAGAGTCAAGGCCAGTTCCCACGCTCATGTCACACTCCTCAGAGTCTGCCTCTCAGATTTCTGTTGCTGCACGGTATCCCTGAATCAGATGACGCCCCATAAACAGTCAACTTTGCGCAAGGGTTTCATAAGGTCACCTGCTGTGATGGTTAATCTTATTTACCTTTCAGCCAGGGACTCTCTACACAGCCCTACCTATCCTAGAATTCTCTACATAGGCCAGGCTAGTTCCTTGTCCTCTGCCTCCCCAGTGCTGGGATGTAATGTGTGTGCCACCACTACAAAACGCGATGACTAACATTTATTGTGTACTTGACTGGATTTAGACTCATGTAGGTAAGACTATCCAGACATGCCTGTGAGGATGCTTCTAGAAAGAAGTTAAGATGCGAAGTGGAGATGTTTGGGGTTTTTTGAGACTCTGTGGTGTCATGTGATTTTGTTTTGGTTTGGTTTTGGTTTGGTTTGTTTGTTTTGCAAGACAGGGTTTCTCTGTGTAGCCCTGGCTGTCTCTGTAGACCAGGCTGACCTTGAACTCAGAAATCCACATGCCTCTGCCTCCTAAGTGCTGGGATTAAAGGCGCGCACCACCTCTGCCCAGTTTGGAAGTCTGCCGTACGAAGCAGACATGTGAGAGGATGTTTTGCTGAAGACAGACAGGTGGTGTTTCTTCTGGTAGTTGCCTAGAAAGGGGGCATGTGATGTTTTGCTAGAGCGGGTGCTTGAGAGAACTCCTGATGTTTGAAAGGGGTCTAAATACAACCCAACAGACAGTGTATGATGCTGATTGGCATTGGTTCACCTTGTCTTCTCTGCTGATCATTGCTTGTCACGACTTCATACAGGTGGCGCTCCAGTGGCTTCTCGTCACGTTCCTGGAGTCGGGCCAATTGACAGAGCATCATGGATTGGTCCAGACTGAGCTGCTATTGCTGATTCGAGATTGGTGTTTGAGAGTGGATAGAGTGACCACTGCTGATTTGTGTGACATGAACTGCTGATATCCTCCTTTGTTTAAAAAAATTATTTTCTGTAGATGAGTACACTGTAGCTGTACAGATGCTTATGAGCCTTCATGTGGTGGTTGGGAATTGAATGTTAGTTGACCTCGCTCCGGTCAACTCTGCTCACTCAGGCCCAAAGATGTATTTATTATTATATATAAGTACACTGTAGCTGTCTTCAGACGCACAAAAAGAGGGCATCAGATCTCATTACAGATTGTTGCTGGGATTTGAACTCAGGACGTTTGAAAGAGCATTCAGTGCTCTTACCCACTGAGCCATCTCGCCAGCCCTGCTGATATATTCCTGACAACACAGATTGGATTCATCCCCAAAGAACGACTTCTAAGTAGGTCCACATCCCCTTGTCCTATTTCCTCCCCTACCTTTAGATGGTGGGCTCAAAGAAGAATCAAAGCATTTGAGAACCCTTATTAAAAGTGTGTGTGTGTGTGTGTGTGTGTGTGTGTGTGTGTGTGTGTGTGTGTGTGTGTTTTAAATCTAAGTCTACAGAGGTGTGAGCAAACTCCCTATCTGAGGGCAGCACCAACCCATGGGCGGGGATCTTGAGTTGAATAAGAAAGAGAGATGGAGTGGAGCGCACCAGTTTGCTCCTCACGCCTTCCTGGCAGCAGATGCGCTGTTGCCAGCTGCCCCTCTCTCCTCCCACCAGGAGGGACTACATCCCTGCAAACCACGGGCTAAAATCGCATCACTTTTGTATCCCGTCACAGCGACAAGTAACGAGATGTTCCAGTCCCAGAAGCTCTTTACAACAAGCACCGTGGTCATGAAAACTGAACTATTTGCTTTTGTCCCAGGGACCCCCCAATGCTGCTTGCTCACAAGGATACTGCTCCCTGTTACTGTCTGTGATAAACACCGTGACCAAAAGCAGCAGCTTGGTGGTGATTTGAATGGCAATGGCCTCCAAAGGCTCATATGTTGGAATACTTGATGGAACTGTTTGGGAAGGATTAGGAGCTGTGGCCTTGTTGGAAAAGGTGTGTCACTGGGGTCCACCTTTGAGGTTTCAAGAGCCATCTCTCCAGCCCATACATTTCTTTCATAAGTTACTTTGGCCATGGTGTCTCTTCAATACAATAAAAAATAATGAAAGTGTTGGGCAGTGGTGGTGCACTCCTTTAATCCCAGCACTTGGGAGGCAGAGCCAGGCGGATTTCTGAGTTCAAGGCCAGCCTGGCCTACAGAGTGAGTTCCAGGACAGCCAGGGCTACAGAGAAACCATGTCTCAAAAAAAAAAAAAATAAAGTAAGACAGGTAAGAAAGGGTTCATTTCATCACACAGCTTATAGTTCATCCTGAAGGGAAGTCAGGGCAGCAACTCTAGATAGGAACCTGGAGGCAGGAACTGAAGTAGAGGCCATGGAGGAGTACTACTTCTTGGCTTGCTCCCAGTGGCTTGCCCAGAGACTTTTTTTAGACCACCACCCCCCCCCGACCACGTGCTCAGGGAAAGCACTATGCGCAGTACCTACCCCCCGCCCCCCATATCAATCATTAATCAAGAAAATGCCCCACAGGCATGCCTCTGGGCCAATCTGAGGAACTGTTTCTAACGGAGCTTCCTTCTTCCCAGATGACTCCCACTGGTGTCAAGGTGACAAAAACCCAACCATGCATGACAGGCATTGGGCAGTAAAGCTTGGTACATGGCCCAATGCGAGTGTTATTAATTCAAAGATTGTCAAGACAGAACAGTAATAGTAAGCAGAAGAGAGAGTTTCACAAACATACCACAGACTGTGGAGATACATTATACAGTCTTACACACACACACACACACACACACACACACACACACACGAAAACGTTTTGTTTTTTTTTTTTTCCGAGACAGGGTTTCTCTGCTTAGCCCTGGCTGTCCTGGAACTCACTTTGTAGACCAGGCTGGCCTCGAACTCAGAAATCCACCTGCCTCTGCCTCTGCCTCCCGAGTGCTGGGATTAAAGGCGTGCGCCACCACGACCGGCTCACGGAAAATGTCTTAATCTGGTGGACCACACTGATGTGGCTGGGGACTTAGCTTTTGCTTTTCATTCTAATGTCTGCTTCAAAAAGCACAGAGCCTGAAAATGTAAGAAATGTTAAAAGTGCTGAAGGGCAGCCGAACCCAGTCGTAGTTAGGGTTTCACTGTTGTGAGCAGACACCATGACCAAGGCAACTCTTATAAGGACATTTAATTGGGGCTGGCTTACAGTTTCAGAGGTTCAGTCCATTATTATCACAGCAGGAAGCATGGCAGCACCCAGGCAGTCATGTTGCTGGAGAAGAAGCTGAGAGTTCTACATCTTCATATGAAGGCAGCCAGGACAAGACTCTCCCACCCTGGGCAGAGTTTAAGCATAGAACTTCAAAGTACATCCCCCCCACCCCCACAGTGCTCCACTTTCTCTAACAAGGCCACACCCACTCCAACAAGAACCACACCCACTCCAACAAGAACATACCTCCTATCAATGCCATTTCCCTAAGGCCAAGCAAATTCAAACCATCCCATATATAAAGAAGACTTATTAAAATAGCTTACAGGCTGTGGCCCAACTAGTCCAACAATGGCTGTCTACCAGTAGAAAGTCCAAGAAAGCAATTGTTTAGTCCATGAGGTTAGATGTCTCAGGTGGTCTTCAGTATACAACAGAATCCAGAAGAAGTAGGCTCTAATGCCAGTAAAGGAATGGACTTGCCAGCAAGAGCAAGCAGGAAAGAGAGAATGCTTCTGTCTTCTCTTCCATGTCCTTTATATAGGCTGCCAGCAGAATGCGTAGCCCAATCACTTCTCGGCCTTTTGGCTAAGATCAAGTGTAGAATGTGTGGCCCAGATTTTAGAAAGCCATTCTAATGGTCATGTCAGTGACTCTCACTAAGCCTGACATTCTCATTTCTAAGAAATCTAATTTTATTAAGCATTTTCCCACATGCCTATGTGCCATTCTATCCATCTGGTGTAAAATATTGTATCAAAGTCTTTGCCTATTCTTTTTATTATTTATTTCTTACATGTAAGTACACTGTAGCTGTGTTTAGACACACCAGAAGAGGGCATCAGATCTCATTATAGATGGTTGTGAGCCACCATGTGGTTGCTGGGATTTGAACTCAGGACCTTCAGAAGAGCAGTCAGTGCTCTTAGCCATCTCTCCAGCCCCAGTCTTTGCCTATTTTAAAGGTTGTATTTCTGTCTTCTCACTATTAACATGTGAGAACTCTTTCCACATTCTCACCCCAAGACTTTTATCAGACACGTGTCGCAAGTAGCTTCTCTCCTTGGTGACCTAGCCTCTGTAGTTTCTTGGCAATGCTTTTTGAGGAGCATTGGTTTTCTGTCTTGTTGAAAAGATGCAGATTAGTCAGGCAGTGGTGGCACACACCTTTAATCCCAGCACTTGGGAGGCAGAGGCAGGCGGATTTCTGAGTTTGAGGCCAGCCTGGTCTACAGAGTGAGTTCCAGGACAGCCAGGGCTACACAGAGAAACCCTGTCTCGAAAAAAAAAAGAGATTTATTTTATGTATATGAGTACACTATAGCTGTGCAGATGGTTGGGAGTCTGCAAGTGATTGTTGGGAATTGTATTTAGAACTTCTGCTCACTCCAGTCAGCCCCACTCACTCAGTGCCTGCTCACTCCAGCCCAAAGATTTATTATTATGCATAAGTCCATTGTAGCTGTCTTCAGACACACCAGAAGAGGTGTCAAATCTCACTACAGGTGGTTGTGAGCCACCTGGTTGCTGGGATTTGAACTCAGGACCTCTGGTAAAGCAGGCGGCGTTTTAACCTCTGAACCATCTCTCCAGCCCCCTGCAGCTGCTTTTATTTCCTGTGTTACCATGCACTTCTTGCATGAATTCAGTCTGTTTGGTGATTTCTTCCAGTGTCTGATAATCCCCAGCCGTCTGCTCATGTTAAGGACCCACACAAAGAAACGGACAATCAGCAGCTCTGCAGGAGAAAGGGGGCTGCCTCTCACCCCTACCTGATCTAATCTCTTTTCTCTTGGCCCTGGCAGTTTTCTTCAGAAGAATCGTCCAAGTCCTGGGAGGTCTGAAATTGATCCTGGTGCCAGGAATCTGGTTCCCAAACAGGTTGGTGCCTCTAGTGAGTTCAGCAGCTGATACTCACAAGTTCCGCTTTCCCCATTTACCACTATGACAACCCATACACACTTCTACCAGATGAACAAATCCAGCCTGTCTAGAGGATAGGAGTTTTAAAAGTCTGGATATAAGCTCACATACTGCTCCAGCACCATTCCTGCATGCCTGCTGCCATGTTCCTGGCTTTGATGATCATGGACCCCCAGCCTCTGGAACACGTTTTCTTTTATAAGTTGCCTTGGTTATGAAATCTTTTCACAGCAATGGAAAAGTAACAAAAAAAAGCAAAACAAAAAACAAAACAAAAACAACAACAACAAAAAAACCAGGAATCCAGACACAGTGGTGCCCTCCTTTAATCCCAGACCTAGGGAGGTAGAAGTGGGAGGATCTCTGAGTTCAAGGCCAGCCTGTTCTACCCAGTAAATTCCAAGGCAGCCAGAGCTTCACAAAGAAACCCTGTCTTGAAAAACTGAAAAACAACAAAAAAAGAAACAAAGAGAACTTTCTCTTGTATGGACCCACTAGTGTTAGCAATTCAAACAAAGCTTGTGAAGATGGAACAGGGAGGGTGAGCAGAAGACAGGGTGCACCTGGCTGCTCTTCCTTTGTAGAACAGAAAGCCCTGGTGCCTCTGCCTAAGCGAGTTAAAGGCCTGACCCCCACACCTCATCTGTTATTTATTGACTGATTGATTGTGACAGGGTCTCCCTGTGTAGCCATGGCTCATCTGGAACTTGCTCTGTAGACTAGGCTGGCCTTGAATTTACAGATATCTCCCTGGAGAGCCATCTCTCCAGCCCCAATACATATTCCTAACTATAACCTGCTCAACTGTATGTTAGTTACTTGTGCGTGTGTTTTTAGGGCTGACCACTTGGGGAGCCAGTTGGTATGCTCTTCCCTAGGAGGATTCTTTGGTTGCCTGTAGTTCTTTGTGTACTTTTGAGGTCAAGGACTTAGGGAAACACTTCTCTCTCTCTTTTTAATTTACTTGTTTTATGTATGTTAGTACACTATTGCTGTCACACCAGAAGAAATCATCGGATCCTGTTACACATGGTTGTGAACCACCATATGGTCTTGTGAGTGCCTGACTCGCCAGCAAAGCAGACGCCACACCAGGATCCTTCTGCACACGTTTATTGGAAGAGCTTGATTGCAGAGGCGAAAAGACCCCAAGCCCAGAACTGGTGCTGCTTATATAGGCCTAGGAGAGGCGTGTCTCATACCCGGATTGGTTATGCTTTCTACCTCATTTGCATGTTCCTCATCTGATTGGTTATTTTCTCTCAGTACCTCACTGAGCCTCATTATACCTCATTTGCATGTCTCTCATCTGATTGGTTATTCTCTCTCAGTACCTCACTGAGCCTCATTATCATGCCCAGGCCAGGCAGTGACTTGATGAAAAACTTTACTGCATATGTACACATTGGTTGTTTACCCAAACTTATGCGTGGTGGCCAGCGGTAGCCAGCGCCACTTTGTAATGGCATATGTGGCTTCCCACATCTCCCCCTTTTTGTTTTAATAAAATGAAGCTGGTCTAGACCTATGCAATTATGTCCATCTGCCGTGGTTCCTGTTTTAGGTCGTTCCTCTAGTGTCACAGCCTTACCCGTCATAGGGTAACCCTATTGCCACCGGGCCCCGTGTCTTAGGTTGGTCTGTGCATGAGGAAAGTTGCCCGTCTCTGGATACCGCAGTGCTGTGTGACAGTAACTGCTAAATGACCTAGGGTGAACTACAAAAGAGGCCAGCCAAGTTTTAAGGGAATGAATTAGCAGGGAAATCATGATCACCCTATCGTGTGCAATGAGGAAACCTCAGCAATGTGCAAGGGCTGATCAATGATTGTCGAGTCTCTCTCATTCCAGTGCAATGGATCCATAAATCCGTGGGGTGCAAGAGCAGAGAACTCAGATGCCGACTAATTCTTGAGCATAGATAACCAAACTTCAGGGGAGGCGCCGTTTTCAATGGCTAAAAGTGCCTGAGTTATAATCACCTTGTCACATTTTTGTTGGGTTCTGAATTTGCAAACCAACCAGAGCATGAACACCAGTCCACAGCATATGGCAGCACCAAACAAAATCACTCCCACCCATTCCTTAAAGTAAGAAAATGCAGAGGTAAGCCAAGAGGTAAAGTCTCCAAGGGTCACTGGTTCCACTCTGGTTCCATTAAGGTTCAAGATCTGTATCTGCAGCTTCGTCTGCAACCTTTCCAGCTCCTGAGACCAGTTCCCCTTCAGATAATTCGATAAATCTGTACTTTTAATGAAAGAATCATTAATATACCTAATGGGAGTAATGCACACATGCGGAGTGGATGCCACACAACTCATTTGTATGACATCCATCATCTGTTCCATGTTATGTTGTAAAATATCCACTCTTTGATTCACTAACATTAACCCTGAGGTGATATAAGAATCCACCCTTTGCAGGGTAGGCAATGCCTCAGACGTTTCTTCTGCTATCTGACTTATGGTGTCAGCAGTATTAATTTGATGGGCCATAGCAGTTCCTGCAGTAACTGCTGATGCCACGGACACCACAATGGCTGTAACAATGGCAGCTGTGATTCCAAAACCTCTCTTTTGCCGAACAAGACTCATTATTGGGAACTTCTCTGGATCTGCCTCAACAGGTACAGGGACAAAGGTTGGTAGCTGTACCACTAAGGCTAAGAATTTGGTTCCATTCCAGCATTGCGTCAAAAGACAAGTGACATTTGTACAATCTAACCATTCTGTATTATTTTGAAATTCAGCCAATATAAAGAAAAATGGAGGATTGACACAAACTTCTACTGAAGAAGTAGTCATATTTCTGATAACTCTATTAGTTGTTACATTATCTAAATGAGCAGAGGTATTGGAAAGTGTGGTAGAAACATTCAATATCTCATGAAAGGTTCCAGTTAGCAATGCAAAGGCTGACAAACTGGTACTAGCACCTGCCTCATTACTTAAAATCCATTGGTAATATGGACAAATATTTTCTTTCCCTGTAGCATCTCCTTTATCATTCATTACAGCAAAATCTAATGGAGGTGACAAAACAAAACCCTTTGCTATTTCTTTCCGAGGAAAAATTTTTGGTTGACAAGGTGAAAAAACTATAGGAAATGCGAGGTCCGGATGACACCAAGGCATGCTGCGTATAGCAGTAGCATTGCCAACAGGCCATCGTGATCTTTTGGGAATAGTCACATTTCCCTTTATCATAATAGTGGTGATGTTTATAGGTGAAGTTACATTATTTCCAACATCACCTGAGCCTGATTGCACTCCTTGAACAACTTGCGTTAAAGCATTAGACATAACTCCAGAGCTCACCTTATTTTGGCTAATGGGATCTGCCCAATTAGAGATAATCTTTTTCTTTAAAAATATACAGGGTGTAAAAGGTTTATCCACATTATGCACAAAGCATAGTGTATAATTTAAATGAAAACTAGTACTATTATACACCCGTGGCTCTTGAGTTTGTTGTGCACAAGGAGCATCCAAAAAACATTCCGTTGCAAAAAATAAAGGCAAGGTAGAAGAATTGGAATGTACCAGTAAAGGTACTGGCCATGATCTTACTATGGCCCACAAAGGTATACTTATCCCTGTCTCAATCATCAGGAGAAACAGGATCATCTTGGGATTCATCTTGATCCTTCACGGTTCTTGTCAGTCGCACTGGAACCCAAAGTGGATTTTCTTCATCCTGTGGAAAAACACAAATAGCTCCCCGGGATCTGATTAATATAGGATTCGGGCCATACCATTTATTATCAAGGGCATTTTTCCATTTGACCATTTCATTGGGCGATTGAGGCCATTGTCCGTGCCTTTCGGCTGGTGATCTTCCAGCATCATCCAATTTTTAAAAATTAAGAGTAAATATTGTAAGGGATAAAGACATCTTTGGTGTCATAGCCTCTATCCCCCCCTTTTTGTTTTTGCAAATATTGTTTCAAAGTACGATGGGCTTTTTCAATGATGCCTTGGCCCTGTGGATTATAGGGCAACCCAGTAATATGTTTCACTTGCATTTGTTTGCAAAATTGGCTAAATTTTGAAGAAGTATATGCAGGACCATTATCTGTCTTTAGCACTAGGGGCTTGCCCCATGCAGCCCAAGCCTCTAAGCAGTGAGATATGACATGAACTGCTTTTTCCCCTGTCAATGGAGAGGCATGTAGGACACCAGAACTGGTATCGATGGACACATGTACATATTGTAATTTCCCAAAAGCTGGGATATGCGTGACGTCCATTTGCCAAACATCTAGGGGTCGCAATCCGTGAGGATTAACACCCATGGAAGGTGCATTAATAAATTCTACACATTTACCACACTGTAGGACAATATCTGGGGCTTCTGTTCATGTGAGCTTAAACTTTTGTCACAATGTAGAAGCAGGGACATGATAAAGTTGATGAAAATTCTTAGCACTTTCTATAGAACTTTGTGATAGGAAAACCATATCTCTGGTGGCTGAATCAGCAATTGCATTTCCCTTAACCATAGGTCCAGGTAATGATGTATGTGCTCTAATATGTTGAATATAAAAGGGATGCTCACGCATCAAAATACAATCTTGTATTTTCATCAAAATTTCAGGTACTGGACTAGACTGCTTAAAATTTCCGGCAGTCTCTAATGCTAGTACAGCATTAACCACATAAACAGAATCAGAGATAATATTTATGGGCATAAGAAATCTTTTAAAGACTTCTAAAACCACCAAACATTCTACCAATTGAGGGGCTCCTGGTGTAAATTGCAACCTTACAGCTTTTCATTTATCACATAACTTCCAATTGCTCCTCAGCGGCCCTTAGAAAAAAACCCAGCCATTTCTTGTCTGCTTTTTCTGTGGCTTTAACTGGTGAAATTCTACCTTGTAAATTTTTTTCCAAGACCTAGTCCAGGTATATATCCCATTCCTTTCATCATTTCCTTGCTTTTCTGAGAGTAATCATTAGTTAGTATAATGTTCATTGCTGACAACACATCTCTTCCCCATAGATTTACAGGTAAAGGGAGTACATAAGGTTGAAAAAGCCCTGTCCTTCCTTCTTTATCTTTCCATTGTAAGAGTTTTGCACTTATAGTTGGGGTAGCCTCATATCCTAATCCTTGTAAGCTATGTGACGATTGATTAACAGGCCCAGAAGCAGGCCACCAATTACTGGATACAATGCTTTTATCCACTCCTGTATTCATTATACCTTGAAAGGTTTTTCCTTCTATTTGTAATTGTAAAGTGGGACGATTATCCAAATCTAAAGATATGTAGGCCACATTAGTTCCTGTAGAACCAAATCCCTTATCTCCTCGGGAACCCTGGCTACTAGGAAACGTTATGCAAACTAGGAAGAATCAGCAATTGAGCAATGCGATCTCCAGGAGAAATGGCCACAATACCTTGGGGTGCAGAACACATAATCTTAACTTGTCCCTCATAGTCTGAGTCTATGACTCCAGGATGTATCATCAGTCCTTTCAAATCAGAAGAGGACCTACCCAACAGTAGGCCCACTGTATCCTTCGGTAAGGGACCTCTAAAGTCTGATGAAATAGGCTGGCACCCCATTTGAGGTGTAAGAATTACTCTGGAGGTGGCACAGATGTCTAATCCTGCTGAACCCGGAGTGGCTCTCCTCTGTCTCTGGGTGGTCTCATAGACACTGTGGTCTGGAGTGCCCCATACATTTGGGGGCCCAGGGGACAGGGGGCCCCTCACTCTGTTTTTTGGCTGTTGCACTTTAAACTGAGGTATTGGCCTTCCTTTTATATCTCTGACTGATCTACATTCATTTGCCCAATGTCTTCCTTTCCCACATTTTGGGCAAATACCTGGTACTTTCTTTTCAAACCTATTCTTTCTACCCTTTGTACACTGCTTTTGCATATGACCTGTTTGTCAACAATTATAGCAGGTTATTTCTTTTGTTTGTGCCATCAAGACTGTGGCAGCCAGCCCTGCATTTGAAAGGGGTCCTCCTATTTCTCTATAGGCTTTCATCCACGCCTGTAGTCCTTTCCCTTTCCAAGGTGTGATAGCATTTCTGCATTCTTTGGTACATTGCTCATAAACTAATTGTTCAATTAATGGCATTGTGGTCTCAGAATCACCAAATATGCGTCCTGCCGCTTCCATCATGCGAGCCACAAATTCAGAAAACGGCTCATTAACTCCCTGAATAATTTTTGTCAAATTACCAGATACCTCTCCTTGATTAGGCAATGCTTTCCAAGCTTTCACTGCTGCCTGATTGATCTGTTTATAGACCTGCACTGGGTATGCTAATTGATTGTTTGTCCATATACCCTGACCTGTAAGCATTTCAAAGCTCCATGCTTGTTGCCCTGCAGTAGCATTAGCACGGGCCTGACTCAAACACAGATCATGCCATATAGATTTCCAATCTAGATACTGTCCCATCGTAAGACATGCCTTTACCACACTCATCCAATCAAAAGGAGTCATGGCATTGTGAGCCAGTCTATCAATTTGGGACTGAGTAAATGAGGCAATGACTCCATAGGTCCTTACTGACTCTGCTAACTCTTTCACTTGTTTATGTGATATTGGCTCATAATATCGCTGTTGAACTTGATTCTGAAAAACAGGAAAAGCCTGACATATTTTTTGCAACCCTCTAGGAGTGCAAAAAAAGTGGCCATTGCCAATTGCTTTCTTATCTGTATAAGGCGGAGGAGGTGGGGGAGCACCGAAACTCCTCCCTATTGGACCAGATCCGCCTCATACTCCACAGCAGCCTCCTCCAAATCTTCCTCCTCCCCTGCTGATAATTCCGAATCCTCTGAGCTAGACAATTCTAACAACTCAAAGTCCTCGAGAGGGGGGTAAATTGACTTAATTTTCTGTTCTTTATTTTTTATACTATCTTTTGTATCTTTATATTTTGGTTTCTTTTTCTTTTCTCCTTTTATTTCTCTTCCTTTACTGATCTTTCTGCGCGCGCCTTCTTTTTCATATCTCTCTGTTTCAGACATACTTTCCTGTTGCTCCTGTAAAAGCCGCTGCCCTTCCTTAGCAGCTAGCTCACATTTCTTGTCCTGGATACAAGCCTTAATTAATTTCCATAACGGCCTTGTTCCTGCCTTCACTTTCCCTTCAGTTTCCTCTCTTGCTATATTTCTCCCTAACTTTTCCCAACTAGGTAGCGTTTCCAACTAGGTAGCGTCAGCGACCCAGTGGGCGCAAACCAAGGAGCAAGTCTGTCTATCTCTTTTAAAAACCCACTCACCGTACTTTCAGAAATTTTTCAACCTCGTTCTTTGAGCAAGGCTTGCACCGGCCTTACTAATGGCGTAGACTGGCCAGTACCCATGATCGTCCTGGACTAAAGCGTTATCTACGTGAAATTATTCCCACAGATACACTCGTGCCCAGGGCAATGGCATAATATCAAGGCAAGAAAGATAGCAAGCAGCACAACCCCTAGCAACAATTATCGGATCTATTTTGTAGGAAAGCATACCTCTCAGAGACCTACATTAATTTCTTTTTACTTACCGGTACCACTGTTCCCCAGCTGAAGAGTTCTGAATCCACGCAGTCGAATCCTTCTCAAAAGTCTGTTTTGCGGGAACACTTCATTGACTGCTCCTTCCCCGCGATGCAGTTCTGAATCCTCCCTGTAGCAGGGGGTCCCACTTCTTGTGAGCACCAGACTCGACAGCAAAGCAGACGCTACACCAGGATCCTTCTGGAGAGCTTGATTGCAGAGGCGAAAAGACCCCAAGCCCAGAACTGGTGCTACTTATATAGGCCTAGGAGAGGCGTGTCTCATACCCGGATTGGTTATGCTTTCCACCTCATTTGCATGTTCCTCATCTGGTTTTCTCTCTCAGTACCTCACTGAGCCTCATTATCATACCTCATTTGCATGTCTCTCATCTGATTGGTTATTCTCTCTCAGTACCTCACTGAGCCTCATTATCATACTTCATTTGCATGTCTCTCATCTGATTGGTTATTCTCTCTCAGTATCTCATGGAGCCTCATTATCATGCCCGGGCCAGGTAATGACTTGGTGAAAAACTTTACTGCATATGTACACATTGGTTGTTTACCCAAACTTATGCGTGGTGGCCAGCGGTAGCCAGCGCCACCTTGTAATGGCATATGTGGCTTCCCACAATATGGTTGCTGGGAATTGAACTCAGAACCTTCAAAAGAACAGTCCACACCCTTATCCACTAAGCCATCTCTCCAGCCCCCCCCCCCCCGGAAATGCTTCCGGAAAACTGAAAATAGGGGCAAGCAAGATGGATCCGTGGGTAAAGGTGGGGGTGGGAGTCCTTGACTGGGACTTGGCTCTTTATCAGGTTCCCCTTCCTACCACCCTTCTCCACCGAAACCCCTTCAAAGCCCCCCAACATTAGGTAGGAGAGAAAGAAGGTTGGGGAGAAGGAGATGTTGATCTCATTTGACCACTTCCTGCTGATTAGGGGCATCAAGTTCCTAGGGGCAAATTATCTTATGGTCAGGATATGTCCAACTAGCAATTCAGCAATCCGGCAACAGCAGGAAGAGCAGCCGCCGCCACCTCTAGGGGCTCTGGCATTTCTATACCCTCTTAAAAGTCCCCAGAATTCTAAACATAAACTATCTGCAGCTGGCAAAGAGGCAAATCCTAGACTGATGTGGACCATTAGAAGCAACCCCATATCCCACACCGGGGATTAAAACAAAAATATAGACACATGACATATTTGGGTATTTTAAAAGATTTATTTATTTTATGTGAGTACACTGTCAGACACACCAGAAGAGGGCATCAGATCTCATTACAGATGGTTGTGAGCCACCATGTGGTTGCTGGGATTTGAACTCAGGACCTCTGGAGAAGCAGACAATGCTCTTAACCTCTGAGCCATCTCTCCAGCCCCCGTATTTATATTTTTTAAAGTCATCAAAATTCTCACTACAGATCCTTGCCTCCAAACCTTACAACCACAGTTCAATTTTTGAACTCATAAGATGGAAGGGGGCTACTGGCCTCCACAAACTGTCCCCAAACTGTGACATGTGCAAACTCCCATCTCCAAATAAATGTTAAAAAATAAAAATTAAAAACCTAAAAACAAAAAATAAGTAAATAAATAAATAAAAAGAAAAAAATTAATAAATGAAAAAAATAAAGAAAAAAACTAAAAACAAAACAGAAAGAAAAAGAGAGGGAGGGAGGGAGGGAAAGAAGAAAAGCAAAAGACAAAAGTCAGAGGAAGGCATAAATAGAAGATTTAAAAGGAGGAGGTCCGAGATAATAAAGTAAGAACTGTTTGAAAACAAACAGCAGAGATAAAACAACAGCATAGAAAAACTCCCAGGATGGAGCCGAGGGAAAGACAGAAAACACGGCGGAGCCCATAGCAGAGGGGTGGAGGGCCTTGTTAGGGTACAGCATCAGGGCTCTTCATGTCCCAGCCCCACAACGGTTACTATGGTTACTATGACCCACCAAGTGACATAACAGCTTCTGGGGTCAGAGAGTCTCAACACTGACACACACAGAATGTGATTTTTACAGAGTCGCCAAAAAGCCTCTGCAAGCAGGTGTTGTCCGGCACAGAATCAAGAAGGAACCTGAGGTACGGAGAAGACAACGCACCATAGCTTCGGAGCTGTGGTAAATACGATCCGATCCTGAGCAGAATCCGGTCTCCAGGCTCTGGCACCTCCTGCTACCTCCCGGATTCTGAAGACTTCGCATTTTTGGGAAGGAGGGCGGGAGATAGGGAGGCCAGACTCTACGCTGCTGCCAGCTTCTCTGGAGGATGGAGAAGCTGACAGAATACAGTGGGTTACAGAACGAACAGGGATGATCCTGGGACTGTCAGGGAAGTCAAGGAAACAAGTTTAATTCAACGGAGGTACTCAAAAGAAGTTTAAGCCATGGGGTGAAAGAGGCATTTAACTCCCTGAAATAAATCCTGGCGCTGCAGTTTTGACTCCCATTTGCTTACTTTCCTCTCCTCGTTCTCCCTTTGCGTCTTATTATTTATTTATTTTTAAATTTATTTATGCATCTTGTTTAATTATATTAATGAATGCTCTTGCCTGCATGTACACCTGTACACCAGAAGAGGGCATCAGATCCCTTTAGAGATGGTCTGGGAATTAAACTCAGAACCTCTTGAAGCTCTTAACTGCCAAGCTATCTCACCAGCTCTCATTTAGTGTGTGTGTGTGTGTGTGTGTGTGTGTGTGTGTGTGTGTGCCTGGAATTTGCCAAGCGGGTTAGGCTGCCTGGCTGGCCAGCAAGCCCTAGGGACCCACTTGTCTCTGCCTTCCGAACACCAGGATTACAAGCTGACGCCATTCCTCCTGGTGACTTTTCCACAGGTTCTGGGCACTGAATTCAGGTCCATGAGCTTGGCCGGCAAGCACTTCCTGCCTCAGCATTCCCCGGTGGTGCTATGGAGTCTTTAAAGAGGTAGTGATGCCATCAGCAGAGGCCCTACATCAGCAGTGCTAGTGTCCATGCAAGAAGAGGACACAGGGGCACACATGCTCACACTGGTGAGTCTATGGGAAGGCACGAGGAGAGGACAGCCATCTAGACACCAAGGAGAGTGAGCAGGAAGACCCCACTGACAGCTGGATCTCAGACTTCTGATCTCCAAGTTTTGGAGAAAATAAAATTCTATTGTTGAAGTGCTGAAGCCTGTGAGACTGTTAAGGAGAACTAGGCAACTACTATGTATCCACAGAAGAGCTGCTCAGGGCCACACCAGGGGTTCTTGTCTTCTTCGCATTTCTCCCAGGCCCATGGACTAAGGTAAAGACACTTAGTAACTTAACTGGAAATTCTGGTTTTTAATCGATTTAATTCATTTTATGTGTGTGGGTGTTTTGCCAGGCCCTGGAGTTCTGGTGGCTGTGAGTCACCATGTGGGTACTTGGGTCTCTGGTAAGGCATCGGTGCTTTTAACTCCTGAGAAACCTCTGCAGACCATACCTGAGAATTCTTTAAAGAGTTATAGATTAAATATATCCCTTAAAATCATATAAATTCTTTTACTTGGGGGTCTTGAAGGTCATTGCTTTCGTTTATATTTATATATTTAATTATCCTGAAATTGCTTTTTCTTTTCTTTTCTTTTCTTTTCTTTTTCTTTTTCTTTCTTTCTTTCTTTCTTTCCTGAGACAGGGTTTCTCTGTGTAGCCTTGGCTGTCCTGGAACTCACTCTGTAGACCAGGCTGACCTTGAATTCAGAGCTCTGCCTGCCTCTGCCTCCCAAGTGCTGGAATTAAAGGTGTACATGGCCACCTCTGACTGCTTTCATTTTTTATAGTGTATAATCCAGCAAAAACCTGAAAATGTTTGGAATATTTATCTCCTCTAGCAAATTTTATGCCGAGTTTTTTTTCATCTTGGTGGGGCGACTATCAGAAAGACCCGACAATAAAGTTTTTCACCTTCCTAAGCCCGTCCAGCTTCCAACCTCAGCATGTTGGGTGACAGGGAAGTTGACAATGACTACCAAGCTCATCCGGGACACATACAATGGAAATGCCTGAATTTGATCACATTTCCATCAACCCGACAAGAGTGACAGCCTCCTCACCACACACGTGGGAGCCCTGAAGAACCTGCTCCTCCCTCCCTTCTAAACACACACTGAGTGGGGGGCAGAGATCGGGTGGGGTGGCTCAGTGGCATGGCACTTGTCAATCATGCGGAGGCTCTGTCTTCCAGCACCATAGAGATAAGTTCAGATCAGAACTGAAGTGCCGCGCCGGGAACCTGGGCTGAGCAGTGCACACAGAACCATCCACAGTCAGATCAGACGGCTTCTCTCATGCGGGAAAACCTGTTATCATTCTCTTGCTCTATAATTCCTGCATTTCCTCTTTCAATGACTAAAACTATGTCAAACTCATTTTCATTTCTAATAATTTTCTAATTTCTGTCACAAGATTTCTTTTTTCTAATGTAAGAAATAACTCATTGGTTTTGTAATAGGTGTAAATCTACTCTTCTCTCAACACTGCACTTTTTCCTACAATGTTACTGTATGGGTGTGAGTGTTTTGCCTGAATGTGTGTCTGCACACCATGTGCACACCCGTGGGCTGCAGAACTGAACCCAGATCCCATACAAGATAAGCAAGTTTTCTTACGTGGGAAAAACCTCTCTAGCCCTGAAGAATGGGATATTTTTTAGGTTATGAAAACCCTCCCTCAAATAAATTATTTTTAATTACTTTTTCTAAGTGGTCAACAGACAGATGTGGTCACTGACCAGTGGCATCTAATTTCTATCGTATTGATGGGTCATGAAATTAAAAAAGACACCTAGAGCTGGGCACATACCTTTAACCCTAGCACTCAGGAAGCAGAGACAGGCAGATCTCTGAGTTTGAGACCAGTGTGGTCTACAGAATGAATTCCAGGACAGCCAGGGCTACACAGAGAAACTCTGACTCAACAATAACAACAACAACAAAACACACACACACACACATCGGGGCTCTATCCTCTTTAAAGATCAAAAATAGGTTGAAGAGATGGTTGACTGCTTTTCCAGAGGACCCAGGTTCAAGTGCCAGCACCCACATGGCAGCGCACAGCTGTTCCGTCACTCCAGCTCCAGGGGTCTGACATCCTCACATACACATGAAGGCAAAACACCAATGCACATAAAATAAAAAATAATTTTAAACATTATTTTTAAAACAAAACAAAAAGCCGGGTGTGGTGGCTCACACCTTTGATCCCAGCACTCGAGAGGCAGAGGCAGGCGGATTTCTGAGTTCGAGGCCAGCCTGTCTGCAAAGTGAGTTCCTGGATAGCCAGGGCTATACAGAGAAACCCTGTCTGGAAAAAAACAAAACCAAAAACCAACCAACCAAACAAACAAAAAGCCCAGGGTCTTACTATGTAGCCCAGGCTGGCCCAGATTTGAAGAGCTCTGCCTGCCTCTTCCTCCTTAGTGCTGTGATTAAAGGCATCACTGAGTGCATTGTTCAGTGACCCACTTAGAAAAAGGCCACCTGCCCTGTTCTTTTTTCTGTTTTCTGAGCCCAGCTCCTTGTGTGTACTAGGTAAATATTCTACTATGAGCCACATCCCAGGACTCAGTGTGTCCTCATAGTCCTTGTGTAGCCAAAGTCCATGCACAGTGCGTCACAGTGGAACTCTCAGGGCTTACATTAAGGTTTAGGAGATAATGCTTAATGCACTAGAGAAGCAGAAGCAGGCAGAGCTTTGTAAGTTCAAGACCAGCTCCGACTATGTAGTGAGTTCCAGGACAGCCAGATATAAACCTGGCTCAGAGAGAGACAGAGAGAGACAAAGAAACCATGTCTCAAAAAACAAAACAAAACAAACAAACACAGGTAGGAGTTAGATACCTGGATGAGCGTTTGTACGAGGAGCCAAGCTGCTAGACCATGGAGGGAAGCTGCTGTTGGCGCATGCCTGCTCAGCTGAGGGTACCCTGGGGAAAGGGCCTCTCTCCTCCTGAGTGGTGGCATGCAAGCTTGTCCCGTCCATTCTAACACCTGCGCTTTGGGTTAGAGAGAAGAAAAGGAAAGCAAGCTCTTTGACATAGTCTGCCTTGTCTGCATTGGTTCTGGGTACACGTCAACCACCCCCTCGTTTGTCTTCTCATGGAGAAGACAGAATTAAAGACATCCTGGATTCTACTGGGAAATGTCTTTTTCTGTGTAAGAAATCCATGACGGACACTTTCACCTTTTTTTTTTTTTTTTCATTTTGGTTTTTTGAGACAGGGTTTCTCTGTGTGCCCTGGCTGTCCTGGAACTCACTCTGTAGACCAGGCTGGCCTCAAACTCAGAAATCTGCCTGCCTCTGCCTCCCAAGTGCTGGGATCAAAGGTGTGCGCCACCACTGCCCGGCCCACTTTCACATTTCATGTTTTACCTTAAACCACGGTACTGGCTGGTTTTGTGTGTCAACTTGACACAAGATGGAGCTATCACAGAGAAAGCCTCCCTTGAGGAAATGCCTCCATGAGACCCAGCTGTAAGGCATTTTCTCAATTAGTGATCAAGGGGGAGGGCCCATTGTGGGTGGTGCCATCCCTGGGCTGGTAGTCTTGGGTTCTATAAGAGAGCAAGCTGAGCAAGCCAGGGGAAGCAAGCCAGTAAGTAACATCGCACCATGGCCTCTGCATCAGTTCCTGCCTCCGGGTTCCTGCCCTGTGTGAGTTCCAGTCCTGACTTCCTTTGGTGATGAACAGCAGTGTGGAAGTATAAGCTGAATAAACCCTTTCCTCCCCAACTTGCTTCTTGGTCATGATGTTTGTGCAGGAATAGAAACCCTGACTAAGACAAACCACCTTTCTGGATGTGAATGGAACTCTGGCCTCAATCAGTCCTGGGATTTGTGTCCATCCCAAGGGCAAAGATTTTGGGCTTTACACAGTCTAGACTATAACAGGCCTCAGACCTGACTCCACAATTGAAGTACAGTTCATGCAGTTAACACTCAACACACAGACAAAATTACCTGCCAAATTAAAAACAACCGCCTAACCCATCAAAGCCAAATTAAAAACAACCGCCTAACCCATCAAAGTCCTCAGTTCCGGGAAGGTCTCTCCACGCACTAGCCTGGCTTGTTGGCATCAGTAGCCCCCCTCCCGGCTAACCGTCCTTCTTAACTGAAGTATGACAACCAGGATATGCTTTTCGTGTGTGCTTAAAATCTCACCCAGTGCTAGACTGGTCCCCCAGACACTCAGTAAAGTCGCTGGCAGCTAACGAAGACTTTCTGTTGGCTCAAACCCACGCCTAAGCGGTCTACTCTGACGAGCAGCCCCTAAAGAGACACATCTCTAGGGAAGTTTGTGTTGACCGCTGAGATCAAAAGCATTGCCTGTGTGGTGTTAAACAGAAGTCTGTCTTCATGCTGTGCTCTTCGTAGTCAGTTTTAGAGGCACAGCAGTGATTATCATGTGACTAATACATCATGACAGGACACTACTGTGCTAGGTGCCTTTCCCCTGGTTAGCACCCCCGTCACGCCACCCCACCCCGCACTCGGCTTCCCTCACATTCACAACTCCTTGCAATTTTAAATATCACGCTTGTCTGAACTTGAGGCCTTTACATAGGTGCCTCTCTCTCCCTTGTGCCTTTTAACATCATAGTGCACACAAATAAGAATAATACTGTGACATTACCATCCTTTCTTTTATAGACCACCTTACCACCACACAGGATTTCTCCCACCTCCCATGCTGGGCTACCATCATCCTCCTCTCACCCATGACAGGTCTCCTTTGCAGAGCCCTACCTAAGGGCAAGGACAAAGGAAAAGCAAGGGGAAGGAAGGGAAGGAAAGGGAAGGGAAGGGGAGAAGAGAAAGGGGTGGGAGGGAAGAGGCAGGTTTTAAATTCACAACAGCCATATGCAATACTTATCTGATCAAGACTTCTTTTTTTCTTTTTGAAAACTTTTAAAGATTTATTTATTTATTATATTTATATGAGTATACTGTCGCTGTCTTCAGACACACAGAAGAGGGCATCAGATCCCATCACAGATGGTTGTGAGTCACCATGTGGTTGCTGGGAATTGAACCCAGGACCTCTGGAAGAACAGCCAGGGCTCTTAACTGTTGAGCCATCTCTCCAGCCCCCTGATCAAGACTTCTTAATACTAACCTCTTCCACTTTTTTTTTAAAGATCTATTTATTATGTATACACCATTCTGTCTGCACGTATGCCTACAGGACAGAAGAGGGCACCAGGTTTCATTAAGGAGTTTGTGAGCCACCATGTAGTTGCTGGGAATTGAACCCAGGACCTTTGGAAGAACAGCCAGCACTCTCAACCTCCAAGCCATCCTTCCAGCCCCAACCTCTTCCACTTTTGATAGTCACCATCCACAAATAAATCTATTCATGAGTAAGTGGATGGAATTGAAAGTCTTTATGACTTCTAAAATGAGACCAAATTGAAACTCCTTTTTTAGACTCTAATGGCTCCTCTTTTTGTTTGACTGTCAAAAGAATTCCGAGCAAAAGGCACAACAGGAGCGACAGTTGTAGGGACTCCAGCTTCAGGAACACCAGCACCCTCTTCTGGTCTTCACGTGCATCTGCACTCATGTGCACAGAGCCAACACACAATCAATGCTTAACTTTTTAATAAATAATTGTATATATAAGGAAGTAAATAATTAAAATAAAGATTTAACTTTTTAAATGAAGGGCTTCTTTGTGCATCTGGACAGTTGACAGAGGTGAGACCATCTGGCAGTCTCCTTCAGTGGTGGAGGGAAAAGAAGATGATGCTGAGGAACAAGCTTGTGGTAGAAGGCGTGAAATGATGGCTTCAAACACAGCCAGAGGCGGTGGGAGGGGAGGCAGGGGCAGGGCTAACAGGAATCTGTTGATAGCCTTGATCAGGGTGAAGACAAAGCAGTCAAGACTAGTTCACAGGAGGTTCAGTTGACCAGCCACGTGGAAAGCAATTTCATTGGCTGAAATCTGGAAGGCCGAGAGAGGAG